>NC_089493.1:99192365-99792365 GCF_036850765.1 Saccopteryx bilineata
AAAAAGGAGGGGGGGAATAATTTCCTTTTTTTAATTTTATTTTTTTTTATTTCATTATTAATTTAAAAAAACTCTCCAATATTATAATTTTTAACTTTTTATTCATTATTAAATCTCATTAATACTATCAACTAAACCACCCTCAGATGCCATTAAGGAAGAGAAAATCAAATATGGATACAAAAGAAAGAGAGGTAACACAGCTACATGAGGAAAATCTATGGAGAAAAAATTTAATATATTGGAAAACTTGGAGCTAAATGACACAGAATTTAAGATAGAAATTCTAAAAGTCCTCTGAGATATACAAGAAAACATAGAAAAGCAATTTAGAAACCTCAGAAAACAACTCAATGAACACAAAGAATGTATGTCCAAGGAAATTGAAACTATAAAAACAAATCAAACAGAGATGAAAAACTCAATTCACAAGCTGAAAAACGAGGTAACAAGCTTAGCTAATAGAACAGTCCAGATAGAAGAGAGGATTAGTGAAATAGAAGACAAATAACTTGAGGAACAACAGAGAGAAGAAGAAAAAGACTCAAAAATAAAAAAAATGCGATAGCCCTACAAGAATTATCTGACTACATCAAAAAGAATAACATTAGAATAATAGGTATATCAGAGGGAGAAGAGAGAAAATGAAATGGAGAACATACTCAAAAAAATAATAGATGAGAACTTCCCAAGCCTGTGGAAAGAACTAAAGCCTCAAATTCATGAAGCAAACAGGACTCCGAGTTTTTTTTAACCCCAACAAACCTACTCCAAGGCACATCATAATGAAATTGGCACAAACCAATGCAAAGAAAAATTCTCAAGGCAGCCAGGGAAAAGAAGAATACAACAATAAAGGAAGGCCCATTAGATTATCATCAGATTTCTCAGCAGAAACTCTACAAGCTAGAAGAGAGTGGACCCCAATATTACAGTCCGGAAAGAGAGGAACTTTTTCCAGCCAAAATACTATACCCATCAAAGCTATCCTTCAAATATGAAGGAGAAATAAAACATTCACAGATACAGAAAAGATGAGGAAATTTATCATCAAAAAACCCCCAATCCAAGAATTACTAAATGGGGTTCTCTAATCAGATACAAGAACAAAAAAAAAAACACACAAAAAAAACAAAGCCACAAGTAACAGCTCCAAGAAGAACACAATAAAACCAAATTTAAACTGTGACAACAACAAAAAGAAATGGGGGAGAGGATGGAGATTAACAGTAGCAAAGGACAATAGAGTGCAAAAGTACTCACAAAATAGTGTGCTACAATGAAATGGGTAGGAATCTTTTCATTACTTAAAGGTAATCACCATTGAAAAAACCACCACAAAAGCACATGAGATAAAAAAGATAGCAACAGAGGAAAGATGTATGGAATACAACCAAATAAAAACAAAAGATAGAAAAACGAAAGAGAAGGCTCAAACAAGACACAAAACTAACAGAAAGCAAAATATAAAATAGCAATAGGGAACTCACAAGTGTCAATAATTATACTAAATATAAATGGAATTAACTCACCAATAAAAAGGCACAGAGGAGCAGAATGAATTAAAAAAGAAAATCCAACTGTATGCTGCCTACAGGAAACTCATCTAAGTAACAAGGATAAAAACAAATTCAAAGTGAAAGGCTGGAAAACAATACTCCAAGCAAATAACATCCAAAAAAAAGCAGGTGTAGCAATACTCATATCTGATAATGCTGACTTACAAGACAAACAAAATACTCAGAGACAAAAATGGCCATTTCATAATGGCTAAGGGGACACTGAATCAGAAGACATAACAATTCTTAATAATATGCACCAAACCAAGGAGCACAAAAATATATAAGACACCTACTTATTGACCTAAAAACAAAACTGACAAAATACAATCATACTTGGAGACCTCAATACACCGCTGACGGCTCTAGATCGGTCATCCAAACCGAGAATCAACAAAGATATAGTGGCCTTAAACAAAACACTAGAGCACCTGGATATGATAGACATCTACAGGACATTTCATCCCAAAGTGACTGAGTATACATTTTTCTCCAGTGTACATGGATCATTCTCAAGAATTGACCATATGTTGGGCCACAAAAACAACATCAGCAATATCAGAAAATCGAAGTTGTACCAAGCATATTTTCTGATCATAAAGCCTGAAAACTAGAATTCAACTGCAAAAAGAGGAAAAAAATCCCACAAAAATGTGGAAACTAAACAACATACTTTTTAAAAATGAATGGGTCAAAGAAGAAATAAGTGCACAGATCAAAAGATATATACAGGTAAATGAAAATGACAATACGACATATCAGAACCTATGGGATGCAGCAAAAGCAGTGATAAGAGGGAAGTTCATATCGCTTCAGGCATATATGAACAAACAAGAGACAGCCCAAGTGAACCACTTAACTTCACACCTTAAGGAACTAGAAAAAGAAGAACAAAGACAACCCAAAACCAGCCGAAGAAAGGAGATAATAAAAATCAAAGCAGTAATGAATGAAATAGAGAACAGAAAAACTATAGAAAAAATTAATAGAACCAGGAGCTGGTTCTTTGAAAAGATCAACAAGATTGACAAACCCTTGGCAAGACTTACCAAGGAAAAAAGAGAAAGAACTCATATAAACAAAATCCAAAATGAAAGAGGAGAAATCACTACAGACACCGTAGATATACAAAGAATTATTGTAGAATACTATGAAAAACTTTATGCCACTAAATTCAACAACCTAGAAGAAATGGATAAATTCCTAGAACAATACAACTTTCCTAGACTGAGTCAAGAAGAAGCAGAAAGCCTAAACAAGCCTATTAGTAGAGAAGAAATAGAAAAAAAAAACATTAAAAATCTCCCCAAAAATAAAAGTCCAGGCCCTGATGGCTATACCAGCGAATTTTATCAAACATCCAAAGAAGACTTGGTTCCTATTCTACTCAAAGTCTTCCAAAAAATTGAAGAAGAAGCAATACTTCCAAACACATTTATGAGGCCAACATAACCCTCATACCAAAACCAGGCAAGGATGGCACAAAAAAAGAAAACTACAGACCAATATCTCTAATGAATACAGATGCTAAAATACTAAACAAAATACTAGCAAATCGAATACAACAACATATTAAAAATATAATACACCATAATCAAGTGGGATTCATCCCAGAATCTCAAGGATGGTTCAACATACGTAAAACGGTTAACGTAATACACCATATCAACAAATCAAAGAACAAAAACCACATGATCTTATCAATAGACACAGAAAAGCCTTTCGATAAAATACAACACAATTTTATGTTTAAGACTCTCAACAAAATGGGTATAGAAAGAAAATATCTCAACATGATAAAGCCCTATATGATAAACCATCAGCCAACATCATATTAAATGGCACTAGACTGAAGGCTTTCCCCCTTAAATCAGGAACAAGACAGGGTTGTCCACTCTCTCCACTCTTATTTAATGTGGTACTAGAGGTTCTAGCCAGAGCAATCAGACAAGACAAAGAAATAAAAGGCATCCATATCGGAAAAGAAGAAGTAAAGGTATCACTTTTTGCAAATAATATGATCCTATACACTGAAAACCCCAAAGAATCCACAAAAAGACTACTAGAAACAATAAGCCAATACAGTAAGGTTGCAGGATACAAAATTAACATTCAGAAGTCAATAGCCTTTCAATATGCCAACAATAAAACATTTGAGAACGAACTCAAAAGAACAATCCCCTTCACGATTGCAAGAAAAACAATAATATACTTAGGAATAAACATAACAAAGAATGTAAAGGACTTATATAATGAAAACTTTAAACCATTGTTAAGGGAAATCGAAAAAGATATAATGAGATGAAAGAATAAATTTATTTTTCTTGGTTAGGAAGAATAAATATAATCAAGATGGCCATATTACCCAAAGCAATATACAAATTTAATGCAATTCCCATCAAAATTCAAATGACATTTTTTAAAGAAATGGAGCAAAAAATCATCAGATTTATATGGATCTATAAAAAACCCCGAATAGCCAAAGCAATCCTAAAGAAAAAGAATGAAGCTGGGGGCATTACAATACCTGACTTCAAACTATATTATAGGGCCACAACAATCAAAACAGCATGGTATTGGCAGAAAAATAGACACTCAGACCAATGGAACAGAATAGAATTCCAGAAATAAAACCACATATATATGGTCAAATAATTTTTGATAAAGAGGCCAAGAACACACAATGGAGAAAAGAAACCTCTTCAATAAATGGTGCTGGCAAAACTGGAAAGCCACATGCAAAGAATGAAACTGGACTACAGTCTGTCCCCCTGTACTAAAATTAACTCAAAATGGATCAAAGATCTAAACATAAGATCTGAAACAATTAAGTACATAGAGGAAGACATAGGTACTAAACTCATGGACCTGAGTTTTAAAGAGCCTTTTATGAATTTGACTCCAATGGCAAGAGAAGTGAAGGCAAAAATTAATGAATGGGACCACATCAGACTAAGAAGTTTTTGCTCAGCAAGAGAAACTGATAACAAAATAAACAGAAAGCCAACTAAATGGGAAATGATATTTTCAAACAACAGCTCAGATAAGGGCCTAATATGCAAAATATACAAAGAACTCATAAAACTCAACAACAAACAAACAAACAATCCAATAAAAAAATGGGAAGAGGACATGAACAGACACTTCTCCCAGGAAGAAATACAAATGGCCAACAGATATATGAAAAGACGCTCATCTTCGTTAGTTATTAGAGAAATGAAAATCAAAACTGTAATGAGATACCACCTCACACCTGTTAGGTTAGCTATTATTAACAAGACAGGTAATAACAAATGTTGGAGAGGCTGTGGAGAAAAAGGAACCCTCACAGAGTGTTGGTGGGAATATAAAGTAGTACAACCATTATGGAAGAAAGTATGGTGGTTCCTCAAAAAACTGAAAATATCAATAGGATTACCTTATGACCCAGCAATCCCTCTACTGGGTATATACCCCCAAAACTCAGAAACATTGACTCGTAAAGACACATGCAGCCCCATGTTCATTGCAGCATTGTTCACAGTGGCCAGGACATTGAAACAATCAAAAAGCCCGTCAATAGATGACTGGATAAAGAAGATGTGGCACATATACACTATGGAATACTACTCAGCCATAAGAAATGATGACATCAGATCATTTACAGCAAAATGGTGGGATCTTGATAACATGATACGAAGTGAAATAAGTAAATCAGAACAAACCAGGAACTGCATTATTCCATACGTAGGTGGGATATAAAAGTGAGACTAAGAGACATTGATAAGAGTGTGGTGGTAACGGGGGAGGGGGGAGAGGGATTGGGAAAGGGGGAGGGGGAGGGGCACAAAGAGAACTAGATAGAAGGTGACAGAGGAGAATCTGACTTTGGGTGATGGGTATGCAACATAAGTGAACGAAAAGATAACCTGAAGTTGTTATCTTTGAATACATGTATCCTGATTTATTGATGTCGCTCCATTAAAAATAAAATTATTAAAAAAAATAAAAAGAAATAAAATTTTGAGGGATTTTAAAATTGTCATTTCTAGTTGATTTATATCTTAATTAAACTGGTGTCAGAAATATATTATTCCAATCCTGTAAACTTCATCAAGACTTGCTTTAGGGAATATCATATGGTGCACTTGAATAAATATTAAATTTTTACATCAAAAGAATGCATTTTTCAGTTACTGAGTACTATGTTTTATGTATGTGTTAATTGGGTCAAAAGTTTTAATGCAGATATTTAACCCTTCTAAATTCCAATGACAACTTTTTAGTATTTCCTCCAGTAGTAAATTAGAGAAGAACAGCTAAAATTTCTAAGTAATATGTGCTCAAATATTTCTACCTAATACATGCATACAAATTTAGAAGTACAACATATCCTTGATATACTGCACCTTTCTTATTTTATTTTATTTTATTTTTTTGTATTTTTTTTTTCTGAAGCTGGAAACAGGGAGAGACAGTCAGACAGACTCCCGCATGCGCCCGACCGGGATCCACCCAGCATGCCCACCAGGGGGCGATGCTCTGCCCCTCCCGGGGGTCGCTCTGCCGCGACCAGAGCCACTCTAGCACCTGGGGCAGAGGCCAAGGAGCCATCCCCAGCACCCGGGCCATCTTTGCTCCAATGGAGCCTTGGCTGCGGGAGGGGAAGAGAGAGACAAAGAGGAAGGAGGGGGGGGTGGAGAAGCAAATGGGCGCTTCTCCTATGTGCCCTGGCCGGGAATCGAAACCGGGTCCCCCGCATGCCAGGCCGACGCTCTACCGCTGAGCCAACCGGCCAGGGCTGCACCTTTCTTATTTTAAAGGTATTTCTTCATCCCTAGTACTCATTCTTGGCATAAAATGTATTCATTTATTATTGATATAGCTGCTCTAGCTTTCTTTTTTTTTTTGAGATTTTATTTATTTATTTTTAAAGAAAGGAGAGAGAAAGGTGGGGTGAAGAAAAGTAGGAAGCATCAACTCATAGTTGCTTCTCATATGTGCTTTGACCAGGCAAGCCTAGAGGCTCGAACCAGTAACCTCAGCATTCTAGACCAATGCCTTATCCACTGGGCCACCACAGGTCAGGCTAAGAAAATTTTTTAAGAAATAACAATTTTAGGTAGGCAATTGTAATCTAGCTTTCTTTTAGTTCTGTTGTTATTATTATAGAATATATTTTTTATACTTTCAATATCTTTGTACACTTTTATAAAAACAATTAAATATTTTTAAAACTCATTTTGAAAAATTTTTTAATGGAGTGTTAAAAATCATTTACATTTAGCTGAGGATAGTTAGATATTAATATATCATCTAGCTACTTTTTTCATTCATTTTATGTTTTAGTCTTGCCTTCTCTTTTTTTGCATTTTTTTTTTTTGAAGTTAGAAGTGGGGAGGCAGAAACACAGACTCTCACATGTGTTCTGCCGGGATCCACCCAGCATGCCCACCAGAGGGTGAAGCTCTGCCCATCTGGGGCATTGCTCCATTGTGGCCGGAGCCATTCTAGCACCTGAGGCCATGGATCCATCCTCAGAACTCAGTCCAACTTTGCTCCAATGGAGCCTTGGCTGCAGGAGAGAAAAGAGAAATAGAGAAGAACGAAAGGGAGAAGGGTGGAGAAGCAGATGGACGCTTCTCCTGTGTGCTCTGGCCAGGAATGGAACCCAGGACTTCCACATGCCAGGCCGGCACTCTACTGCTGAGCCAATGGCCAGGGCCTCTTGCCTACTTTTTGATTAAGCATTTTGTTCTTTTATTTATCTTTTTATTATCCTATTAGTCTTGGTATATTTTAATTTTACCCTAGAAATTATTATATAATTCCTTGACTTATAAATATTTAATATAAAGTAAATCTTTAATTACTTTTCTTCAACTATAAGAATTTTAAAATACTTTTGATATATATTATTAGGTAGTTTTTGTTAATATTTTGAGGTTTTACATTAGAGTATTTTTGTTTATACAGTCAATATTTACTTAGATTTAACATATTTTATCCTTCTCATTTGTTTCTGAATTTCTGTGTCTATATTCTTGGAATAATTATTCTTTTGCTTGAAGATTATCATTATTTCTTTTAGTGTAGTAACTACTATAGACAAATACCTTATTTTTTGTTCTTCTAAAATGTCTTTATTTTCTTATGGCAAAGGGTATATTCATTGTATGTAGAATTCTAGTTGACAATTGGCTTCCATTTGAGAAGACATCTCTAAGTCATATTTTCCTCTTTTTAAAATAATATGTAATTTTCTAAACTACTTTTGAAATAGCTTTTTTGTCATTAGTTTTTCTCAATTTTATAATAGGAACTATATGGCTATCCTGCTTCATTACTAGTTCCTGAATGAATTTGTGACTTAAAGTTTTCATCATTTTGAAAAATTCTAAGCCTGTGTAAATGTGGCTTTTAAAAAAATTATTTAGAAAATTAAATTTAACAGAGTGACACTGATCATTAAGAGTACATAGGTTTCAGGTAAACATTTCTATAGCATTTGAACTCTTGATTATGTTGTATACTCATCACCCAAAATCAAATCATTTTAGGCCACCTTATATTTGTCCTTTACAACCTTCCCCCCATCACTTCCCCGTACCCCCTTCCCTACATTCCCATCCCCCTGGTAAATGTGGCTTTTGTTCATTTTATCTTTTTGTTCATAGAACTCCATGTACTAGTTAATTCTGATTAACTGTAAACATATGTTACTGCATATAAATGCTATTAGGCCTAACTGTTCATTTCTTAATTTAGGTTATTTTATGCTTGTAATTTTCATGTGTTTTTTATTAAATCACAAGTATTTAAATTTTAAGTCTCATGATCCAGCATTTGTATCTAAACTTATTTCTATAGTAAATATATTTTTTCTCTTAGTTTTTAGTCACACTAGTCTTTTATTATTTTATTATATACATATGTGCCAGTAGCGTAGTGAGGGGGGGGCAAGGGGGTCTATCATGCCCCGGGCGTCACTCAAAGAGGGGTGCCAAATGGTCTCCAACACAAACAAGAAAAGCATAGTAGAAGGGGAGGGGGGTGCCAATAAAGTATTGTGCCCCGAGCACCAGTTACGTTCGCTACGCCACTGATATGTGCATACACATATACACATATTTAAATGATGGTTATTGACGATAAAAATATTTTTGATATTGTAAAAAAACTTAGTTTACTGTATTTTTTACACAAAATATTAATTTATTTGTGAGTGAGAATAATCTGGGACAGTGTAGGTCACTTTCAAGCAGCAACAATTAAGCTGGTTTATTTTGGGACTACAATTCCTGTGAATGATAATTTCCATCCTTACTCTTAGGCCTTTGGAGTTTCAGATGAAAAACTTGAGTGTTTAAAAGACCTTTCTCCTTATGAGTTTTGAACCATGTATTTCATTTTCCTAAGCACTGTAAGATTATTAACATTTTTTTTGTCTTCTCAGTCTATCAATAGATATTTACAGATGGAAAAATCATTCAAAGGACAATAATAATAAACAGTGATCTCTCCTCTGTCTACTTTACTCTTAGTACTTTAGTCCTGCACTCTTTTTTTTAAGTGAGAGTAGGGGAGATACAGAGACAGACTCCCACATGTGCCCTGACCAAGATCAACTCACTAACCCCATCTGGGGTGAATGGTTGCTCTGCCTTTCTGAGGTCATGCTCCCAACTGAGATATTTTTAGAGCCTGAAGTGGAGACTCCACAGAGCCATCCTCAGTGCCTGGGACCAATGAACCAATTGACCCATGGTTGCAGAATAAGAAGGGGGAGAGGTATGGAAAATAAGATGGTTGCTTCTCCTATGGCCTGATGGGGAATTTAACCCAGGACTTCCACACAGGTCGATGCTTCACTGTTGAGCTAACCCACTAAGGCTAAACCCTGCACTCTTTAATGGCATTGTATGTTTTTGATACCTCTGAAGATATTGTTTATAACTTTTTCCCTAGGGGAGAATTGAATTCAGAGTTACTTTATGATTGTTTACAGAGAAAGAAAACAAAGGGAATAAAAATAAAAAGAGTATTATTTTTTTAATAAACCAAAAAACTAAAATTGCAATTATAGAACTAGGATTTTCTTCTAGCAAGTAATGGATTTTTTTTTCCTGATAAAAATGATAAAGAACCGATTCAAAAATGGTGACTGAGTAGGCAGACATTCAAACTGCCACCTCCCAGGACCAAATTGGATTATAACTTAATCTAAGAAAAACCATCTTGAAAAACCAACTTTGGACTAAACAAAGAGGACTCTATAACTAAGGATCACAGAAGAAGCCACACCGAGACTGGTAGGAAGGTCAGAGACTCAAAAAAGGCTGCCCTGCTCCCAGGAGCAAGGGCTGGTAGAGGGTGTGGAGGGACTCCTTTCACTGAGGGAGGGTCATCCTAAGAGGTGTGGGTACTTAGCCCCAGGCCCAGATTCCCATTCTAGAGCCCATGAGCCTAGAAGAGGTACCCAAACAGAATTTGGTGGTGAAAAGAGCGGGTTTCTCTCTATGAGAAAGAGACAGCTTTCTGAGACTCAGACTCCATCTTAAAGAGCCAGTGAAGAAAATCTCATTAACAGCCACTTACCTGGTGCCTCAAGGGAGGGAGAGCTGAGAGGACTAGAGTTGCATGAGGAGAGCATAAAGTTGGAGGCCCAGGGAGAGACCCAGTGGGGGATGGCCACCCTAACCTCTGTGCTGAATTATTCTCCAGTACTACAATTGTCATCTTTCTTGGGTGGAGCATCCCTTTGGAGTGGCAACTGCTCTGCCTTAGGGAGTCTCTCCTGCTCCATTGAGGGTGGAGAGTCTTTCTGAGAGACCAGGAACAAGGAGGCTTGTCAGTGACTCCATTTTCTGGTGCTGATGCTGGAGCTACACCCCACACTATCCTGAGTCTATGACTGGTGCTTCCACCTCACAGGAGACTCAGATGAAAATGGGGATAGGCAGACCACACCTCTGGGTCTCAGAAGCCACACCCATGGGACTCCTGGAACTACACCCTACTGGGATCTGTGAAAAGAGTCTGAAAAGACTGATACCTGGGGCCAAGAGGCAGAGGTATCCTAATTCCTAATTGCTGCAGGCTCTAGACTCTAGAGACCAACAAGCAGCCAGCAGACAGAGGCTTCAGAAGGAAGGACTCATGGAACCTTGGCCTTTTAAGTGGACTTTCCCCCAGTCCCAGTGTGGATAAAAGCCAACCACGGTGTGCAGCTGGCATTTCCATGTGGACCTGAGCCCAGCAGAGGCAGCCACAAAAATCTGGATTGCTCGTAGCTCCAAGAAGGTTGCTGAGGGCCAGTCAAAGGTAGTGTCTCCCATTGGTCTGTGCCAGTTTTCTGCCAAGGAGGCACAGGAATGGCATATCCAGTGGCCAGATGCAGACAGCATAGGTTTAGGACCTAACAACCCTTGCCAGAGTGGTATCCTAATGAAGGGAACCTCACATCTGGCTCAGCTGAGGTGAGTTCTACTCTCTGTGATTAGCACCTGCACAGTGGCTCATGTGCATAGGATAGGGTGGAGTTACACAGTCACCTGGCCTGGGTGTAGGATATCCTACCCTGATGGGGTAGACTCCAAAGCGGAAAAGGAGAGAGGCTTGGAGCATGAACATTTAAAGTGTGAATCCCTGTGAGCCTATTGTTGGATCTGACTGAGGGGGCATAGCCACTTTCTGGGGGTCACAGTCAGACCCAGGAAAGGACTCTTTAGTCTTCCTCCCTGAGACCAGGGCCTCATAAGCTGTAAGAATTTCTGCACAGTGGACTGTTGGCTCCACTCAGTCTGAACCTGCTGTTCACCTTGGGGAGAAATAAAATTTGTGTATCTAGAAGTGGCTGAGGCATTAAGTTCTGGAGTAGGGGCCACAATTCCTGTACTGAGCTACTTCCCAAGAGACCCCTGAAGTAGAGGGTCCCACTAACATTGTATATCTAACCCCACCTGCCCTAACCCAACAAGATTGCAACCTGTAGAGAGATTGGTTGTGGAAAACCAGTCTGGGCCCACACTACAGTCTTTCTACATAAGACTCTGGGAAGAGCTACAGGAGGAAGTGGAGCAGCTGAAAAGTAGAGGCAAATCTTACAGAGATTGGAGCTTTTATGGAGCTACTGTCAGCGAAAAGCAGGAGAAAGCTGATCCTAATACATAGGTTGGCCCCTCCCACACTAACCAGGTACAGAAAACACAGACAAAAACAGCAAAAAGAGAAGTAGCTGCAGACAAGTAGCCCACAACAGGTTACAAACAACAGCTGATGCCAACCTAAGACAATCTAGAACCAACACAACTGCTAGCTGGTGGCAGACAGCACCAAGCTTAGATTCAGATAGCTACTCAGGCAGCATACCCAAAGGAGGAACTTATACATAGACAAAATGGGTAGACAAAGAAAAACTACCCAAATGAATCAACAAGAGAAATCCCCAGAAAAAGAACTGAATGAGATAAAAGTAACCAAACTACCAGAAGCAGAGTTTAAAACAATGATTTTTAGGATACTCAAGGATCTTAGAAAAATAATAGATGGACACAAGGAGCACTGAAGTAAAGAGATAGCAAGCGTCAAAAAGAAAATTAAAATAATAAAAAAGAACCAGTCAGAAATGAAAAACACAATATCAGAAATGAAGAATACACTAGAAGTGATTAACAGCAGGCTGGATGTAGCAGAGGACTGAATCAGCAATTTAGAGGACAAGGTAAACAAAAGCACAGAATTAAAGCAGCAAAAAAAAAAAAAAAAGGAAAAAAATAGAGGCTCAAAAAGTCTGAGGAAATTGTAAGAGCTCTGTGACAACATGAAGAGAAACAGCATCCACATCATAGTGGTTCCTGAAGGAGAAAAGAACAAACAAGGGATCGAAAACCTGTTTAAAAAAATCATGGCTGAAAACCTCCCCAAATTGATGAAAGAAAAAGTCACACAAGAAACACAGAGAGCCTGACCTGTGGTGGCGCAGTGGATAAAGCGTCAACCTAGAAATGCTGAGGTCGCCAGTTCGAAACTCTGGGCTTGCCTGGTCAAGGCATATATGGGAGTTGATGCTTCCAGCTCCTCCCCCTTCTCTCTCTCTCTCCTATCTAAAATGAATAAATAAAAAATTTAAAAAAAAGAAACACAGAGAGTCCCATTGAAGAGGAACCCAAGAAGACCTACACTAAGACACATCATAATTAAAGTGCCAAAGTTAAGAGACAAAGAAAGAATACTAAAAACTGCAAAAGAAAATCAGTTAATTACCTACAAAAGAGTCTTTATAAGGATGACTTCTGACTTCTCAACAGAAACAATTGAAGACAGAAGAGATTGGCAAGAAATACTCAAAGTGATGCAAAGCAAGACCATACAATGAAGACTTCTTTATCCAGCAAGACTATCCTTTAAAATTGAAGGAGAAATAAAAAACTCCCCAGAAAAAATCAACAGAACTTGAGGAATTCCTTAATCCAAAATGGTACTGCAAGAAATGTTAAGAGGCCTACTGTAAAAAAAGCAAATAAAAAAAATCTAGAAAAAGAGGATTGTAGATTTAAACAATAAAATGGCAATAAACAACTACATATCAATAATAAACAAATGTAAATAGATTAAATGTGCCAATCAAAAGACATAGGGTAGCTGTGTGGATAAGAAAACAGAACCCATACACATGCTGTCTACAAGAGACCCACCTCAAAACAAAAGATACACACAGACTGAAAGTGAAGGGATAGAAAAAAATATTTCATGCAAATGGGAATGAAAAAATAGCTGGGGTAGCAATACTTATATCTGACAAAAAAGCCTTTAAAACAAAGGCTATCCTAAGGGATAAAGAAGGTCAATACAGAACGATAAAGGGAGGGAGCAATCCAACAGGAAGAGATAACCATAGATAACCATTGTAAATATCTATGCACCTAATATAGGAGGACCTAAATATATAAAGCAGATTTTGTTAAACATAAAGGGCAAGATCAACAGCAATACTATAATAGTAGAGAATGTTAAGATCACATTAACATCAATGGATAGATCCTCCAGACAGAAATTTAACAAAGAAACAGTGGCCTTCAATGACACACTAGATCAACTATATTTAATAGATATCTTTAGAACCTTTTACCCCAAAATAGTAGAATATATATTCTTATTAAATTCTCATGGTACATTTTCTAGGATAGACCATGCATTAGGACACAAGATGAGTCTCAATAAATTTAAGAAGACTGATATCATATCCAGCATCTTCTTTGATCACAATGACATGACACTAGAAATCAACTACAATAGAAAAACTGAAAAATACTCAAACACTTGAAGGCTAAATAGCATGTTATTAAATAACAAATGGGTTAACAATGAGATAAAAAAAGAAATAAAAAATTTCCTTGAAACAAACAAAAATAAACATACAACAACTGAAAATTCATGGGACACAGTAAAAGCACTCCTGAGAGGGAAGTTTATAGCATTACACACATACCTAAAGAAGCAAGAAAAACTCAAATAAACAACCTAATCCTGTGTCTAAAAGAACTAGAAGAAGAACAAGAAATAAAGCCCAGAGGAAGTAAAAGGGAGAAAATAATAGAGATCAGAGCAGAAATAAATGAAAAGAGGCTAAAAAGCAATAAAGAAGATTAATGAAACCAAGATCTGGTTCTTTAAAAAGGTAAATAAGATTGATGAACCTTTAATAAGACTCATCAAGAAAAAGAGAGAGAGAACTCAAATAAATAAAATTAGAAATGGAAGTGGAGAAGTAACAACTGACACCACAGAGACACAAAGGATTGTATGAAAATACTATGAAGAACTGTATGCCAAAAAATTGGACAACCTAGGCAAAACTGATAAATTTCTAGAAACATATAATCTTCCAAAATTCAATCTAGAAGAATCAGAAAACTTAAACAGACCAATTACAACAAATGAAATTGAAACAGTTATAAAAAAACTCTCAGCAAACAAAAGTTCTGGACCAGATGTCTTCACAGGCGAATTTTACCAAATATTCAAAGAAGAAGTAACACCTATCCTTCTCAAGCTATTTCAAAAAATTTAAGAGGGAAGACTTCCAAGCTCCTTTTAGGAGGCAACATTATTCTCATTCCAAAACCAGGTAAAGACACTAAAAAGAAAGAAAACTATAGATCAATATCCTTGATGAGCTTACAAGCTAAAATTCTCAATAAAATATTAGCAAACCAGATCCAGGAATACAATAAAAAAATCATACATCATGATCAAATGTGATTTGTTCTAGGGTTGCAAGGCTGGTATAATATTTACAAATCAATCAATGTGATTCATCACATAAGCAAAAGGTAAGATAAAAGTCACATAATAATATCAATAGATGCAGAAAAAGCATTTGATATAATGCAGCACCCATTTATGATCAAAATACTCAGCAGAGTGGGAATGCAGGGAACATACCTCAACACAATAAAGGCCATCTATGACCCACAGCCAACATCATACTCAATGAGCAAAAATTAAAAGCAATCCTCTTAGGATCAAAACAAGGCAGGGGTGCACCCTTTCACCACTCTTATTCAACATAGTTCTGGAAGTCCTAGCCACAGCAATCAGACAAGAAGAAGAAATAAAAAAGTATCCAGATTGGAAAAGAAGAAAATAAAACTATTATTATTTGCTGATGACATGATACTGTACATAGAAAACCCTAGTGTCTCAGTAAGAAAACTACTGGACCTGAAAATGAATTCAGCAAGGTGGTAGAATATAAAATTAATATTTAGAAGTCACTGGCATTTTTATACAACAATAAACTGTCTGAAAGAGAAATTAAGGAAACAGTCCCCTTCACTATTGCAAAAAAATATAAAGTACCTAGCCCTGGCTTGTTGGCTCAGTGGTAGAGCGTCAGCCTGGCATGTGGAAGTCCTGGGTTTGATTCCTGGTCAGGGCACATGGGAGATGCTTCTTCACCTTTCTCCCTTTGTTTCCTCTCTATCTCTCTATTCCCCTGCCACAGCAAAGGCTCCATTGGAGCAAAGTTGGCCCGGGCGCTAAGGACTGCTCCATTTCCTCTGCCTCAGGCACTAGAATGTCTCTGGTGGAGACAGCAGATGAACAGAACATCGCCCCCTGGTGGGCATGCCGTGTGGATCCCAGTGGGGGACATGTGGGAGTCTGTCTGACTACCTCTCCACTTCTAGCTTCAGAAAAATACTATATATATAAAGTACCTAGGAGTAAATTTAACCAAGGAGGTAAAAGACTTGTACTCAGAAAATGATAAAATATTCATAAAAGAATCAAGAAAAATACAAACAAGTGGAAGCATATACTGTGTTCATGAATAGGAAGAATAAATATAATTAAATTGTCTATATTACCCAAAGCAATCTATAAATTCAATGGAATTTCTATTAAAATACCAATGGAATACTTCAAAGATATAGAACAAATATTCCAAAAATTTATATGGGACCAAAAAAAGAACATGAATAGCCTCAGCAATCTTAAAAAGGAAGAATAATGTGAGAGGTATCACACTTCCAGATATCAAGTTATACTACAAGGCCATTGTACTCAAAACAGCTTGGTATATTGGCATAAGAACAAGCATACAGATTAATGGAACTGAATAGAGAACCCAGAAATAAACCCATGCCTTTATGGTCAATTGTTATTTGACAAAGGAGGCAAGAGCATTCAATGGAGTAAAGACAGTCTCTTTAACAAATGGTGTTGGGAAAGGACAGGTACAGGCAAAAAATGAAACTAGACCACCAACTTACACCATTCACAGAAATAAACTCAAAATGGATACAACACTTAAATATAAGTTGTGAAACCATAAACATCTTGAAGAAAACATAAGCAGTAAACTCTCCAATATCTCTCATAGCAATATATTTGCTGATTTATTTCCATAGACAAGTGAAATAAAGGACAAGATGAACAAATGGGACATATGAAACAAAAGCTTTTGCACAGCAAAAGACACCATTAACAAAATGAAAAGAGAAAACACACAATAGGAGAATATATTTGATAATACATATGATAAGGGGTTAATAACCAAAATTTATAAAGAACTTCTAGAACTCAACACTAGGAAGGTAAACAATCCAATTAAAAATGGGTGAAAGAGCTGAACAGACATTTCTCCAAAAAGGACATACAGATGGCCAATAGGCATATGAAAACATGCTCAACATCACTAAGCATCAGAGAAATGCAAATTAAAACCACAATGAGATACCACCTCATACCTATCAGAATGGCGCTCATTACCAAATCAACACACAATAATTGCTGGCGAGAGTGTGGAGAAAAGGGAACACTCCTGCACTGCTGATGGAAATGCAGACTTATGCAACTATGGGAAAACAGTATGGTGTTTCTTCAAAAAATTAAAAATGAGGCCTGACCTGCAGTGGCACAGTGGATAAAGCGTCGACCAGCAATGCTGAGATCACCAGTTCAAAACCTTGGGCTTGCCTGTTCAAGCCACATACGATAGTTGATGCTTCCTGTTCCTCCCTCTCTCCTCTCTCTCTTTCTCTCTAATCTCTCTCTGTGTAAAAATAAATAAATAAAAGCTAAAAAGAATTTTTTTAAAGTTTAAAAACATTAAAAATCAAACTACCTTTTGACCCAGCTATTAGAAATATATCCCAAGAATACCAAATCACTGATTCCAAAGAAGATATTTACTCCCATGTTTAATGCAGCATTGTTTACAGTGGTCAAGATCTGGGAACAGCCCAAGTGTCTGTCAGTGGATGAGTGGATTAAAAAGCAGTGGTACAGCCTGACCATGTGGTGGCGCAGTGGAAAGAGAGTCAGACGGGGATGTGGAGGACCCAGGTTTGAGACCCCAAGGTCACCAGCTTGAGTGTGGGCTCATCTGGTTTGAGCAAGGCTCACCAGCTTGAGCCCAAGTTCACTGGCTCGAGCAAGCGGTCACTCGGTCTGCTGTAGCTCCCTGGTCAAGGCACATATGAGAAATCAATCAATGAACAACTAAGGAGCTGCAATGAAGAACTGATGTTTTTCATCTCTCCCCCTTCCTGTCTGTCTGTCCCTCTGACTCTCTGTCTCTCACACACACACACACAAATATAAATAAATAAATAAAAAAGCTGTGGTACATCTACATAATGGAATATTACGTGGGTGTGTATCTTATGATTGCAATTCTATGTAAAATCTAAGGAACAAAATGAACTGAGGAATGAAATAGAGGCAGAGGTGGGGTAACAGGGAACAGAGGGACAGCTGTCAGAGGGAAGGGGGATGAGGGGATGAGATGATATCAGAGTAGGTGAAAGGATTAGTGAAATTATATATACATAACACATAGATACAGATAACAAGACAGGAGTTCCCAGAGAGAAGGGGGTGGGGGTTGAGGGGAGGGGGTAAAGAGGGTATAGGTAGTGACATGGGAGAGGGTGGGAGGGTGTTGTATTTAGTGGATATTTTAATCCATGTTAACACAATAAATTAAAATTAATTTAAAAATAATAAAATAAAATGTGACATTAACACTAAATAAATAAATATATAGAACCATGAAAGACAAAAAAGAAGTTGCATTGAATGACATCATAAAAACTTGTTTATTCAAAATAATTGAATCATTGCTATGTAGTTTTCAAAATAATTGAATCATTGCTATGTAGTTTTTCAATTCAAAAAATTGTAATTTTTTGAATTTTTTATAATTTTGTTAGGTAGAGATATAAGTATCTGACAAGTAGCAAAGAATTATTAGTAATGATATTGAGAAATATCAAAATATAATTTTAATATGGACTGTACTCAACATGTGGTATAAATCAATTATATTTCTGTCTTTTAAGATTAATTGTAGAAAAGTCCAATTTATCAAAAAAAAACTAAATAAGTGAGATGTTTTAAATAATGTGGTAAAATTCTTTTGGAAAAGTTTGGTATTCAGTTGTTCTTATTTTCTGTCAGTAGTGCTGGTTTGATTAGTAACTGATGTCATGCAAGAGAGAAGTATTATTTATGGAATTCAGCATTAAAATTACAATGGAGAAATCATACTAAAAAATCTTTTTTTCTTTCTTTTTTTTTTTTTGTATTTTTGAATTTTTCTGAAGCTGGAAATGGGGAGAGACAGTCAGACAGACTCCCGCATGCACGCAACCGGGATCCACCCGGCACGCCCACCAGGGGGCGACGCTCTGCCCACCAGGGGGCGATGCTCTGCCCTTCTGGGGCATCGCTCTATTGCGACCAGAGCCACTCCAGCGCCTGAGGCAGAGGCCACAGAGCCATCCCCAGCGCCCGGGGCCATCTTTGCTCCAATGGAGCCTCGGCTGCAGGAGGGGAAGAGAGCGACAGAGAGGAAGGAGAGGGGGAGGGGTGGAGAAGCAGATAGGCGCTTCTCCTGTGTTCCCTGGCCGGAAATCGAACCCCAGACTTCTGCACGCCAGGCCGACGCTCTACCACTGAGCCAACCGGCCAGGGCCTTTTTTTCTTTTTTAAATGAACAGAAAAAATAATAAAACCAAAAAGTGGTGCTTAAATGGATAAAACTAAAAGAAGATTGTGAAAAAACTATAAGAATTTGTGTTTACCTTTTATTATATTATTTTATTATAATAATTATTATATTATATTATATTAATTATATTATTTTTTGTTATATTATATATTTCACTACATATATATGATTGTGTAGTTAGATTTTTCAAAAATAACAAGTATATTAGAGAAATGCATGCAATAATTTGAATGTTACTTTTTAAAATCTTGCTGCTGAGGCAGAGTGTGCTGTTTCACCTTTTACGATAATACTCAGTGAGTAAAACATATTTGATAGTTTGGCAATAGAAGACAAATTTGTATTTAAATGAGGACAGAAGACATTGAACAGGAATTGATTTGATTATGTCACAACTGATGAATCATCACTAACAACACAGTCTAATGCTAGTGAAGCAAATTTGCTGAAGGGAGTGAGAAAAACAAAATCAGTAAGTCCAGAGAAATGTGTATGGAGGACAGGAGCACACCCATGTGTGTGGTGGCAGAGTCTTTAGCATAAAGCTTATTCTTAATGGTGTATCTGTGGGTAATGATTTGGTTTTCCAGTAAAGATGTTTGGGGTTAAAAGATAATATATAGTATAAAACAACCAAAAAAAATTGAACCTAATGGCACTTGGAAATACTCTGGTCTTGACATACATTTAAAGACAAGTCAAATGGGCCTGACCTGTGGTAGTGCAGTGGATAAAGCGTTGACCTGGAGCACTGAGGTCTCCGGTTCGAAACCCTGGGCTTGCCTGGTCAAGGCACATATGGGAGCTGATGCTTTCAGCTCCTCCCCCTTCTCTCTCTCCTCTCTCTCTCTCTGTCTCTCTCTCTCCCTCTCTTCTCTCTAAAATGAATAAATAAAATAAAATAAAAAAGACAAGTCAAATGGATAGCCAACAATTTGAGACTCAGATTTTGTGTTCCTTTGTATACTGGTAAGGTAACAGATGAAAATAATTATAAATTTTTCAGATATACCCACTTTGCTTTATCATTCATTTTGAATGATTCAACATTGACATTGTATTATTACTGTTTTTCTTTTCCCTTATGGAAGTTCATCTTCTAACTTGTCAAATATTTTTCTACTCTTTACCTGATTATTTTGTAATGAGTATAACGAAACACTAGCAGCCCTATGTAATTTGTTTTTCCTGTCATAAGAAATGGGCCGAGGAAATATATTGTTTCTTTAATATCTTTGTATCAGGGCCAGTACAGGATACCTTGTTTACTGTAGTTGAAATATGACAAAGGTGGAATGATGGAAAAAAACATATATGAAAACTGCCTGGACGTAAGCAGAGTCTTGAGATATTTATAATATAGATATCTGTTTTTTGTTTTTTTCCCCAAAGCAAAACTATTACTATTAGTTAGAGATTGTGTTGTTATATTCCTTATAGAGGGCAAAATAAAATTAGCCCCCCCCTTTCACCAATTCATTCCCTCAACATGATGTTTGGAATAGCTAGTCTAATGCTGGTACAAG
Organism: Saccopteryx bilineata; assembly: GCF_036850765.1. Lineage (NCBI taxonomy): Eukaryota > Metazoa > Chordata > Mammalia > Chiroptera > Emballonuridae > Saccopteryx > Saccopteryx bilineata. The sequence continues at coordinate 99,212,951 of NC_089493.1, forward strand.
GATGAGCCAGGTCATGATCAAGGACCAAGACCCTTGCAATCTTCTCACTCCAATATTTTTAGAGTCTTGCTTAGTTCTAATGGCTTATTTCACTTCACATCAAATCTATAGCCTGGGCAATAAGAAGATACAGGAACACAGGACAAACAATGCAGGATGATTGTACATATTTTCTTTTAAAAAGCTTTCTTTATGGCATTACCTGGTACCTTTCATTTGCTTTTCATCTGCCACTGCTAGACCAAGTAGTGTCCGCTAACTGCATAGAAGATAGAGAAATGTTTTTTTTATTTGTTTTTAATGTTTTCCTATAACCACAGACACATTCAAAATTTTCTTAATAGATAGAAAAAAAGAATTTATTGAAGAAGCAACTGATGAAATCTGTCACAGCCATTATCAACGCAAATAGACTTCTTTATGTGAATTTCATTGATGATGGAAATTCTTTTCACATGCATGTTGGGAAGAATCTCTTTTGATTACCCTGTTTGGGTACATTTGGCAATATCTGGGGAAATGTTTGGTTGTCACCAGTGTGTGTGTAGGGTGCCCCTTGAATGTAGTAGATAGAGGCTAGGTGCTTCTGAACATACTAAACTACACAGGACATCCTCCAACAAGTAATTTTTGGCCTGAAGTGTCAATAGTGCTATCCTACCTGGCACCAAGATATGATTTCAAAGGGTAATGTTAAAATAAATTCAAGATGAAGAAGTGAGTTGGGTAGCAAAACCATAACTAGCACGATCAACCATTAAACTGAATTGTCTTCAAATATCTGAATAATTGCTTAACTTGTCAAGCATCGAAGTAAATTCCTCAGTATTGCTCTAGAAAGCAAACCTGAAATCATGCTTGAAATTTGAAATAAATATATTAAAATTATCCAATCATTTGAACTGTCTAACAATACAATTTTAGGCACCTTTACAGCACTGAATATAATTGGAGAATATTATGGTGTCAGTTTGTGGAAAATTCTTTATATTAAAAAAAGTTTTGAGTGTATGAGCATTTGAACCAAATCACCACAAAGGTCATTTTGTAACTCTTTAATATAAATCACTGTTAGAGAACGACCAGTGTGAGTCTATAGGAGTCACTCTTTATGCCCCTGATAATTTATGCACCAAGAGAAATGAGACTGAGGACTAGAATAGCTGCCTTCTGCAGGCTCTGCTCCACATGCTGGTGGAAAGTAGAGTGACCATTCTTAAATGCCCCCTCTGGAGAACTATACTAGACTAATCTCTGAACCACTGAGCTTAATTAGCACTGCATTTCAATTAACAATGAGAATTACATATTGAAAACAACATAGTAAAACTATTGCAAAATCAGAAACATTCTCTTCCCAGTGGATGATTTTTCTATCCTTGTTTTTTTTGATCCTGTCAAAACAGGATAACACTGAACTCAGACTGCAGATGTATAGACTCCCTTTGTTTTAAAAGAGCAATAAGAGCAGAATAAGAAATTTAATACAAAAATTGAAAATATTTCTTTTATTGTCTCTCTTTTCTGGTATTTCCCCTTTATAATTATTTCTTATTCATTTTGTTGGAATGGTTAATTGTGATTTATAATAAAATAGTTGAGAATGAAAATATATGTTTCTATATAAGAATAATGAGAAAATGCAGTTCTGTAATATATTTATGTAAACATTGATCTCTATAACATTGTAATTTCTGTAAGAAATTCTTTTATAAACATACTTTAAAAATAAAATCTAAAATTTTATAATTTAATGACTCAGTTTAATAAGGATTATGTAATTAAACCAAATATAATTTTAAAGTTATTTTACTTAAATACAGTTTTAAAAAACTACTTCTCCTAAAAAGAGCAAATCATTTTTGTGAATATATATAAATATTACTTTCACTCTTAACCAAATAATCTTTGCATCAGAATTTTATTTTTTATAGCATGTTGGTTTTTCTTGGCTGTTTAAATGCCATATTTTAACTTGTTTCTTTATGAGACAGAGAGATACCTACTCATTTTATCATATCCTTTCTTATTTGTTGGCCATCATAGCATTTATATTAAATCCCTTTTGATTGAAACATTGGGTTAAATCTAGGAAAATGGTAATGCAGATTCAGTTTGCAGATACTTGAATGAACAGAGGACTTTTTATTAAGATATAAAATGGTCACATTATTTGGTGATCTATGACAGCTCATCTGTGAAGTACAACATGTTATAACCCAAAGCCATTTACTGTGGACAAAGTCACTTTCAAGAATGGTTTTATTACCATGAAAATGAATAGATGCACTGGCTCTAAAGTGCCACCATTGCCCTTTATGAGAATAGTGGACTAGATTAGCTGGCACACTTGCTTCCTTCACATTTTATGAGTCTTATGTGTTTAGGGATGTAGTCAACATTTTTGTCTGGGTGATGTTATTTTCATTAAAAAAAATCTGTAACAGTTTTCATCCAAGCAAGGAAAAGGTAAACACTAAACTTGTTTAATAAAGATTGAGTCATGAAAATGCATTTGAATACATTTGTTGAGCAATCTTAACATAGTGATCTTTTGAATTTGTCCAGAAAAATCTTTTGATGTGTCACATTATGGTAACATACAAAATCATAAATGCAGGGGAAAAAAGATAGGAAAATAAAGAGGTTTAAAATAATAGGAGAGAGTGATGTCAGAGAAATGGCAATGTGAGGAGTGCTCCCGATACCTCTCCCCAAAATTTCAACAAGTTCTACAACCAGTGACAGAAAAATCTATCCCTGGAGTGTCTGGAAGTCCTACACACTGAACACAAAGGTATGACCGAGTGAAAAATTGACTAAATATATAATCAACCCTGTAGGAAATAAGACGGAGAACGGAACACTGCCTTCCTCACTAACCTGAGCAAAGGCTGCTTTCACTTGGAACTGAGAGAGAGTGGGGGCTGGGAGCACCGAGGGAACCGGGCTGGGGGACAGATGTCCAAGCCGAGGAAAGAGTGTGTCCACAGTGACTCAGCCCATGTGAGCTAACGCTGGCGCTGGACCCAGGCAAAGGCTGGCAAGTGGTGGCCTCCATTACCCCCAATATCCTGGTTGGCGAGCACCGATAGTGTGCAGAGGTTCCTCCTAATGCCCTGGGAGTGGGCACCCATGTTCCCAAACAGAGGGGCTGGGTCAGAGGCCTCTGCTTGGGTTGCAACCAGAGTCTCGGTGGGGTCCCTGCTCCCCCAGTAACAGCACGAGGGGAGTGCATGAAAGCAAAATTTTCTATGCCCAAACTTCTCCAGGCGGGTGGGGCACCTCCACCAGGCTAACAAGGCACATTCCCTTGGAAGAAAAAATACAAAAGCACTAGGGGGAGGGGCACACAAGCAGCTTGCAGTCTGTCTCTGGAGCAAATCTGCAGATCCAATCGCTGAAATTACAATAGCTTAACCCACAGTCTGCTCACCACCCAACTGACTTACGCAGCTCTAATTGACAAGGTCTCTCTCAAATCAGCGATCTCAGACAAGAGACATGATATTTTTTTAGTGCCTCTTGCTATGCATGTAGGGGTGGGGGGCAACTTCCTGTCAGCTGATACAGGGTAAAAAACACATTCTTATGGAACAAACCTCAGAGAACACTGCAGAAGTTAGAAAATATAGGCTGTAGGCTTTTTAACAAGGAAGAAGCCTGCAGAAAACAATCCCATAGAATGCTAAGGCAAATTTAACTAGATATACCTGGGGAACTGAACAGAAGTCAATGCACCTTCCTACCTGCTTAAGCTGGTGGCTCTAATTGGCAGAGCTTTCATACTCAGAGCTGTACATTAAAAAGAGGGACTTGGCAGCTTTTAAGACCTCCTGTTCTGCAGGTAGCGACTATGGCATCTTCTTTCCAGCAAAAGCAGGTTTGAAAGTGCAAAAAACCTGGGGTGAGTGGTCCCACAGAGTGCTGAGGCATACTGGACATGCCTGGAGGCTCATAGAAGGCATCTTGAGAGCAATTGGCTCCCAGCTCTGCCTGATTACGCTGGTGGCTCTGGCTGACAGAGCCTTACCCAGAGCCCTGTGCTGAGTAGGGATAGAGTGAGGATTTTCCACTCTTTGAGCCTCTTACTCTCCAGGCAGTGGCAGCGGCAACCTCATAGCTGGATCATCAGGCTGCTAATTCAGGAAGGAGAGACTAGGAGAGAGGCTCTGGGAAAACAGACTCTCCTATTGGTGGAGCCTGCAAATGCTAACAAGCCCTGACTACCAACAAGACTGAAGCCTAGTATATGACATCGCCATAGAGACTCATTAATTACAAATCTCTACCTAAGTATGCCACAAAGGCAGAGCCTGGGGTACAGAGCCACTGACAAAGAAGAGGGAGATGAAAGAAAAAGGAAAAAAATTACCTCTCAAAATCAGAAAAATCCACAAACTTTATAACTTTTTCCACTTGTTTTGTTTCTTTCATCTTCTTGTCTTTATTTATTTATTTTTTCTTCCACTTTGGTCCTTTTATTCTCTGCTCATCTTATTCTTTTCTCTTCATCTTGAACTATATTACCCATAAATGTTATATTTTCCATTTTTTTCTCTTTCTTTCTCTCCATGAGGGTTACACTCCAAAACCCTTAACTCTCTCTTCTTTTTTTTCTTTTTTCTCTTTTCCTCTTTTATTTTTTCCCTTTTTCTATTTTCTCCCTCTTTCTTAGTTATTTCTTTTCTCCTTTACTTTTTCTCTCATTCGATCCTCACTCACGAACAAATTATTTTAATTGGAACTAAATTTTTATCTTTGTGGCATTTTGTTTGCTTTTTACTTCACTTTTTAATTTATTAGCATTCTCCCAACCCCAGCTCTCCATTCTATCTAGTTTTTGTTCACTTAATACAATAGCATTTTTTCTATTTTTTTGTTTTCCTCTTATCCCTTTCATTACATCTCTCAGTCAACCATCATTTACAAGCAAATCATTTTATTCTTGATCCAAATTTTTCCTTTTTTGCATTTTGTAGGTCCCTACCTCCTTTTTATCAATTCTCACCAACTCAGGTCCTCTGTTATAGGTAGCTTTTGTTCCATTTAGCATAATATAATTCATAGTTTTTCACGATATTTTCTCAAAGAGAAAGAGAAAAAAGGAAAATAAGAAGTAATAATTTTTTTTAACTTTTTATTTGTTAAATTTTTATTCTTTATTAATTCTCATTAATGTTATTAACCAAACTACCTTCAGATGCCATTAAGAAAAAGGAAATAAATATCATGGATACAAAAGACAGAGATCTAGCACAGATAGATGAGGAAAAATCTATGGAGAAAAAATTTAATAAGTGGAAACCTTGGAGTTAAATGACAGAGAATTTAAAGTAGAAATCCCAAAATACTCAGAGATATACAAGAAAACACAGAAAGACAATGTAGGGAGCTCAAAAAACCACTCAAAGAACACAAAGATTATATTACTAAGGAAATTGAAACTATGAAAACAAATCAAACAGAGATGAAAAACTCAATTCATGAACTGAAAAACGAGGTAACAAGCTTAGCTAATAGAACAGGCCAGATAGAAGATAGGATTAGTGAAATAGAAGATAAGCAACTTGAAGCACAACAAAGAGAAGAGAGAGACTCAAAAATTTTAAAAAATGAGAAGGCCCTACAGGAATTGTCTGAATCCATCAAAAAACTAACATAAGAATAATAGGTATATCAGAAGGAGAGGAGAGAGAAAATGGAATGAGAATATATTCAAACAAATAATAGACAAGAGCTTTCCGAGCCTGTGGAAAGAACTAAAACCTCAAAATCAGGAAGTAAACAGAACACCGAGTTTTCTTAACCCCAATAAATCTACTCCAAGGTACATCATAATAAAATTGGCAAAAACGACAAAGAAAAAATTCTCAAGGCAGCCAGGGAAAAGAAGAATACAACAAATAAAGGAAGGCCTATTAGATTATCATCGGATTTCTCAGCAGAAACTCTACAAGCTAGAAAAGAGTGGACCCCAATATTTAAAGTTCTGAAAGAGAGGAACTTCCAGCAAAGAATACTATACCCATCAAAGCTATCCCTGAAATATGAAGGAGAAATAAAAACATTCACAGATATAAAAAAGATGAGGAAATTTTTCATCAGGAAACACCCACTTCAGGAAATACTAAAGGTAGTTTTCCAACCAGATACAAAGAACAAAATAAAACAAAACCACAAGTAAAAGCTCCACCAAGAACACAATAAAACCAAATTTAAACTGTGAAAACAAAAACAACAAAAAAAGAGGAGAGGATGCAGATTAACAGTAGCAATGAACAATGGAGGACAGAAGCACTCATAAGATACTGTACTATAATGAACTTGGTAGGTATGCTTTTCATTAATTAATGATAACCACCCCTAAAAAAACCACCATAGAAGCACATGACATAAAAAAGGTAGTAACAGAGGAAAAAGTACGGCTTACAACCAAACAAAAACAAATGATAGAAAAACATGAGAAAAATCAAACAAGATACAAAACTAACAGAAAGCAATTTATAAAATGGCAATAGGGAACCCTCAAGTGTCAATAATTACACTAAATGTAAACAGATTAAACTCACCAATAAAAGGATACAGAGTAATAGAATGGATTTAAAAAGAAAATCCAACAATATGCTGCCTACAAGAAACACATCTCAGCAACAAGGATAAAAACAAATTCAAAGTGAAAGGCTGGAAAACAATACTCCAAGAAAAAAACATCCAAAAATAAGCAGATGTAGCAATACTCATATCTAAAAATGCTGAATACAAGACAGCAAAAATAATCAGAGACAAAAATGGTCATTTCCTAATAATTAAGGGGACACTGAATCAAGAAGACATAACAATTCTTAATATGTATGCACCAAACCAAGGAGCACAAAAATATATGACAGCTACTGATTGACCAAAAAACAAAAACTGACAAAAATACAATCATCTTGGAGACCTCAATACACCGCTGATGTCTGTAGATCATTCATCCAAACAGAAAATCAATAAAGAAATACTGACCTTAAACAAAACACTAGAACAATTGGATATGATAGACATCTACAGGACATTTTATCCAAAAGCGACAGAGTATATATTTTTCTCTAGTGTACATGGAACATTCTCAAGAATTGACCATATGTTGGGCTACAAAAATAACATCAGCAAATTCAGAAAAATTAAAATTGTAACAAGCATATTTTCTGATCATAAAGCCTTGAAACTAGAATTCAACTGCAAAAAAGAGGTAAAAACACCCCAAGAAAATGTGGAAACTAAACAACAAACTTTTAAAAAATGAATGGGTCAAAGAAGAAATAAGCGAAGAGATCAAAAGATATATACAGACAAATGAAAATGACAATATGACATATCAGATTCCCTGGGATGCAGCAAACACAGTAATAAGAGGAAAGTTCATATCACTTCAGGCCTATATCAACAAACAAGAGAGAGCCCACATAAACCACTTAACTTCACACCTTAAGGAACCAGAAAAAAAAGAACAAAGACAAACCAAAACCAGCAGAAGAAAGAAAATAATAAAAATCAGAGCAGAAATAAATGAAACTGAAAGGAGAAAAACTATAGAAAAAATTAATATAACAAGGAGCTGGTTCTTTGAAAAGATCAACCAAATTGACAAACAAAGGAAAAAAGAGAAAGGACTCATATAAACCAAATCCAAAACGAAAGAGGAGAAATCACCCTAGACATCATAGATATACAAAGAATTATTGTAGAATACTATGAAAAATATATGCCACCCACTTCAACAATCTAGAAGAAATGGATAAATTCCTAAAACAGTACAACCTTCCTAAACTGAGTCATGAAGAAGCAGAAAGCCTAAACAGAACAATTAGCAGGGAAGAAATAGAAAAAACTATTAAAAACTTCCCCAAAAATAAAAGTCCAGGCCCAGATAACTATACCAGTAAATTCTATCAAACATTCAAAGAAGACTTGGTTCCTATTCTACTGAAAGTCTTCAAAAAAATTGAAGAAGAAGCAATACTTTCAAACACATTTTATGAGGCCAACATAACCCTCATACCGAAACCTGGCAAGGACAGCACAAAAAAAGAAAACTACAGACCAATATCTCTAATGAATAAAGATGCTAATATTACTAAACAAAATACTAGCAAAATAAATACAGCAACTTATTAAAAATATAATACATCATGATCAATTGGGATTTATCACAGAAAATCAAGGATGGTTCAACATATGTAAAACAGTGAACGTAATACACCATATCAACAAAACAAAGAACAAAAATCACATGATCTTATCAATAGATGCAGAAAAGGCATTCAATAAAATACAACACAACTTTATGTTGAAAACATTCAACAAAATGGGTATAGAAGGAAAATATCTCAACATGATAAAGGCCATATATGATTAGCCATCAGCTATCATCATATTAAATGGCATAAAACTGAGGACTTTCCCTCTTAAATCAGAAACAAGACAGGGTTGTCCACTCTCTCCACTCTTATTTCACGTGATGCTAGAAGTCCTAGCCCAGCCAATCAGACAAGATAAAGAAATAAATGCATCCGTATTGGAAAAGAAGAAGTAAAGATTTCATTTTTTGCAGATGATAGGATCTTATACATCGAAAACCCCCAAGACTCCACAAAACGATTACTAGAAACAATAAACCAATACAGTTAGATCGCTGGATACAAAATTAATATACAAAAGTCCATAGCCTTTCTATATGCAAACAACAAAACATTAGAAAACAAACTAAAAAAAAAATAATCCCTTCATGATTGCAACAACAACAAAATACCTAGGAATAAACATAACAAAGAATGTAAAGGACGTATATAACAAAAATTACAAAGCATTGTTAAGGAAAATCAAAAAAGATACAATGAAATGAAAAAATATTCCTTGTTTTTTTGGATAGGAAGAGTAAATATAATCAAAATGATCATATTACCAAAAGCAATATACAAATTAATGCAATTCTCATCAAAATTCCAATGACATTTTTTAATGAAATGGAACAAAAAATCATCAGATTTATATGGAACTGTAAAAAAAACCCAATAGCCAAAACAATCCTAAGGAAAAAGAACAAAGCTAAGGGCATTACAATACATGACTTCAAATTATATTATAGTGCCATGACAATCAAAACAGCATGGTATTGGCAGAAAAATAGAAACTCAGACCAATAGAACAGAATAGAAAGTCCAGAAATAAAACCACATATATAAGGTCAAATAATTTTCGATAAAGGGGCCAACAACACACAATGGAGAAAAGAAAGCCTCTTCAACAAATGATGCTGGGAAAACTGAAAATCCACATGCAAAAGAATGAAACTCAACTACAGTTTGTCCCTTTGTCCTAAAATTAATTCAAAATGGATCAAAGACCTAAATATAAGACCTGAAACAACAAAGTACATAGAATAAAACATAGGTACTAAACTCATGGACCTTGGTTTTAAAGAGCATTCTATGAATTTGACTCCAAAGGCAAGAGAAGTGAAGGCAAAGATAAATGAATGGGACCAAATCAGACTAAGTTTTTGCTCAGCAAGAGAAACTGACAGCAAAATAAACAGACAGCCAACTAAATGGAAAATGATATTTTCAAACAACAGCTCAGATAAAGGCCTAATATCCAAAATATACAAAGAACTCATAAAACTCAACAACAAACAAATAAACAATCCAATAAAGAAATGGGAAGAGGACATGAACAGACACTTCTCCCAGGAAGAAATACAAATGGCCAACAGATATATGAAAAGATGCTCATCTTCATTAGTTATTAGAGAAATGCAAATCACAACTATAATGAGATACCACCTCACACCTGTTAGATTAGCTATTATCAACAAGTCAGGTAATAGCAAGTGTTGAAAAGGCTGTGGAGAAAAAGGAACCCTCATCCTCTGTTTGTGGGAATGTAAAGTAGTACAACCATTATGGAAGAAAGTGTGGTTGTTTCTCAAAAAACTGAAAATGGAACTATCATATGATCCAGCAATCCCTCTACTGCAGTGGTCCCCAACCTTTTTTGGGCCACGGATCAGTTTAATGTCAGAAAATATTTTCACGGACTGGCCTTTAGGTTGGGATGGATAAATGTGTAGTGACCGAGACAAGCATCAAGAGTGAGTCTTAGGTGGATGTAACAGAGGGAATTTGGTCATTTTTAAAAAATATAACATTGTTCAGACTTAAAGATAAAACGGAAATAATATAAGTTATTTATTCTTTCTCTGCAGATCGGTACCAAATGGCCCATGGACCAGTACCGGTCCACTGCCCGGGGGTTGGGGACCACTGCTCTACTGGGTATATACCCCCAAAACTCAGAAACATTGATACATAAAGACACATACAGCCCCATGTTCACTGCAGCATTGTTCACAGTGGCCAAGACATGGAAACAACCAAAAAGCCCTTCAATAGATGATTGGATAAAGAAGATGTGGCACATATACACTATGGAATACTACTCAGCCATAAGAAATGATGACATCAGATCATTTACAACAATATGGATGGATCTTGATAACATTATACGGAGTGAAATAAATAAATCAAAAATACTAAGAACTGCATGATTTCATACATAGGTGGGACATAGAAACAAGACTAAGAGACATGGACAAGAGTGTGGTGGTTGGTTGGGGGAGGAGAGGGAGGGAGAGGAGAAAAGGTATGGGGAGGAACACAAAGAAAACCGGAAAGAAGGTGACGGAGGACAATTTGACTTTGGGTGACGGGTATGCAACTTAATTGAATTAGAAGATAACCTGGAGATGTTTTCTTTGAACATATGTACCCTGATTTATGGATGTCACCCCATTAAAATTAATAAAAATTTATAAAAAATAATAATATGGGAGAAATGTGTTCATTTGGTTCTCTGATTAAAATTATTTTACAATTTTATGCAATAAAAATGTACTTGAATGGAAAGATAAAAGCATATATAAGATATAAAAGATCGGTAGTTCTAGCTGGAGAAAAGGCAGTGTTTTCTTTTTTTGTTCTGTTTTTGCTGTTAGAGTTAATATATGTATATTGAATGAATAGCTTATGCTCAAAGCAATTCAAAAATAATTTGCATATACCTGATATTTTATATAATATACTAAAGGAAACATTGTTCACTTGAAAAAAGCACTGCAGAGGGAAAATTGGTAAATATAATTAGTGAAATTTATTTATTTTTTCTGAAGTTAGAAGTGAGGAGGCAGTGAAATTTATTTTTGTGAGATATTTTTCAAACAGTCTTGTGTAAATTGGTTAAACAATTTTGAGGGAATTCTCTTCTCTTACATGAGTTTTACTTCCACTTTTGAAAAAAGGTAACAGTGCTACTTTGTTCTATACCTTTCTGAGACATTTTATTTTATTTTTTAACTCTTCATGTCTAATATAAAACCATATTCATACTTCTGTGATTGTAGACATCAGGAAAGTGTCTACATAAAAGCCTCTTCCCACTGAGGAGTCTCTCCATTATTCAACGTCAGTTACCAGAGGTTATTATGTTCCCAGTAATAGCAATTCAAACCTTTGTTAGATTTTCATTCACTGCATTATTAAACAAATTTTTGCTGAACATTATGACACCAAAACTGAAAGAATGTATGAAGCAGTTTCTCATCCTCAAAGCATAAGGGGTATATCTTTTCAAAGTGAAAAATATAGTTCATCTAGTTAACAAAGAGGACAGCAAGTTCCCTTATAGGAGTAAAATGGAGTCAGCAAAGTGGTGGTTCTCAAGCAGTTTCCAAAGTTTCAGTTTCTATGTTAGATGATCAAATATATATATCAAAACTACATAAAATGCTGTTATCACAGGATTCAGCATATTATATCAAAGAGAGGCCAGCCCTCTTCTTCAGGAAAGGAATATCTTTTTTCATATAGTTATCATTCTGCACTTGCAGACTTCCTAACCAGTGTGGGGAAATTTTTCAAGGTAACCCTGGAAGGATGAGAAGAGTGAATGAAATAAGTGTCATGGTATAAAGGCTTAAGAGCATTACATTATGTGTTACCTTTCTGTAAGGATGGGACATTTCCACATTAAAGGTGAGAACAAGTGGACTTTTATATTCTGAGCCTTAAACCTCCATTTTTTCTTAGTCCCTTCTCTGACATTCTTTTGCTAAATTGGCCAACAGGGTATTCGAGATGTTCAGGTATCCTATCACAGGAAGCTAGAACTTTCCTTTAATAATGTTCATTCCACAGGTTTGCATAGTCACTCCCTCATGCCCCTTTCCCTAAGTAGCTGATGCGGATGATTCATGTGACCCAGATATATAATAGCGTATGTATATGTACTCAACTACATTACTGAGGGTAAATTTTGAAGTGTTGTAGAAATTATATTAGTCCCTATACCAGTTGCCATTAAACTAGTAATACAAACATGTACAACTTAGGCAAAAGCAATGCTAAGATTCAATGGTAAAGTATGACATTTCTGTATCAGGATATCACCAATTGAGCATAGGTATAATTTGAATTTGAATTTGAACTTCAGAGTGGTGTGGTCTAACAGAAAATTCTGTGATGATGGAAATTTTTATAATATAGGAATAACCTTTTAAATATGGTTAGCCTAACTGTGGAAGTGCATTCTTTGTTTTATTCCATTTTTATTAATATAAATAAAATATAAATAGATACATGTCTATTGGCTACCATACTGTGCAGCAGATTTTTAAAGCATCAATAAAACAAAGGTGCAAGTCAACAAATAGTTGGAAATGTAATACACTAACCCTATTTGAAACAAGTATGTAGGACATATGCTTATTTTGGACTAGAATTTAGGTAACACTTACGTTTGCTACAGCCAGGTCCATATATAGCAACCTGTTCAACGTGTTTTCTAGATAAGTGTATGGCTAAAGGAATTCTAAATATATTTGTTTAAAAGCAAGACAAACAAATTAATTGAACAGAATTTTATTAGGAATCCTGAGTGTTCATAGATTAATTGAAGGTCTTGATTTCAAGAAATCAATTATTATTGGAGTGAAAAAAATTAAATGCTAAATAAGGTAAATATAGGTGAAATAAGATCTCTAATATAGGTCAAGCATAGAGCTCTAGGAGAACAGTTTTACTTCCATTGTCAGATGAAATAGAGTTTTCCAGAAAGAGTGATACTGATGATGAACCTTGCAGGATGAGAATAAGAGAAGTAAACAATAGAGGAAAAAGACTTAGATGCATGAAATGACATGTTTATAAAGGTTTAGGAGTGATTGAAAGGGTGTAGTTTATGCTAATTGGTAGTCTGACAGAACACAAAGGGTCTGAGATATTATGCCTGGAAATGTGATACATATGCTGTTGTTGATGAAACCTATGAATATTTTTACACTATAGCAATATCGTTTCATCTATTCTTTAGGAAGTTAGCCCTATGACAATGTTTAGGGGTGGCCATCAAGGTAAGAAATTAAAAGCTGTAAAGCCAGTGAAGCAGCTAATAATTATAATTTAATTAAGATGATACTAGGCTAAACCAGTTAGTATTTCAGATGGACTATAAAGGATATCTTTGTGGGACATTGCCGAGTTTGGAGTTAATTACAGTCATGCCTTACTTAATAATAGGAATATGTTCTGAGAAATGTGTCAATAGGTGATTTATTCATTGTGCAAACATCATAGAGTGTATTCACACAAACTTTGTTGGTATCTCCTACTACACATTAGGCTAATGGTATAATCTATTGCTTCTAGGCTACAAACCTGTATAGCATATTACTGTACTGAATACTGTAGACAATTATAACACAATAGTATTTGTGTATCTAAACATAGAAAAGGTGCAGTAAAAATATGGTAAAAATATAAAAAATAGTGCACCTGTATAAAGCACTTACCACAAATGGAGCTTGCAGGACTGGATGTTGCTCTGGGTGAGTTAGGGAGAGAGTGGTGAGTGACTGTGAAAGCCAAGGACATTACTGTTTACTACCTTAGACTTTATAAGCACTGTACGCTTAAACTATACTAAACTTCTTTTAAAACATTTTCTTCATTAATAAGTTAACGTTGGCCCTGGCCGGTTTGCTCAGTGGTAGAGCATCAACCTGGCATATGGAAGTCCTGGGTTCAATTTCAGGTCAGAGCACGTAGGAGAAGTGACAATCTGCTTCTCCACCTTTTCTCTCCCCCTTCTCTCCTCCCCTTCCTCCTCCCCTCCTGTAGCCATGGCTCAAATGGTTTGAGCAATTTTGCCTCTGAAGATGAGAATGGCTTTGCCTCAGGTGCTGAAATAGCTTGGTTATTAAGCAATGGGGCTGTTGCCCCAGATGGGTGAGCATCACCCTGCAGGGGCTTGCCAGGTGGATCCTGGTACAGGCACATGCAGGAGTCTGTCTCTCTTCTTCCCTGCCTTCCTGCCTCTCTCTTAATAAAAAAAAAATAATTAAATAATTAATTAACCTTAGCTGACCATATTTTTTTACTTTATAAACTTTCAATTTTTTTCAACTTTTGAATCTTATTAATAAAACAGCTTAAAACACAAACACATTATACAGCTGTACAAAAATATATTCTTTTCTGCATCCTTATTCTATAAGTTATTTCTATTTTTAATTTTTGAATTTTTTTGTTAAAAACTAAGACAAATTAGCGTGGGCCTACAGAGAGTCAGTGTCCTTAATCTCACAGTCCTCCACCATCACATCTTGTCTCACTGGAAGGTTATCAGGAGCAATATCACACATGGAGTTGTTATCTCCTATGATTACATTGCCTTCTTCTCTAGTACTTTCTAAAGGACTTCCTGAGGCTCTTCTTGAAGAGGTGTCATTCTTTTAAGGAATATGTCCATAGTAACCTGTTTGGTTTGTTTCTTATTTATCATAGATTTTCTTATAAGCAGTTAACACACCATAAACATTCCCTTCAATTAATGACAACATTTTGGTTTTGGGGTCCATGTTCTTAAACTTTCAAAGGAGCCTTTTGAAGTCTACAAAACTTCTGCTAAATGTTTGACTAATAATTTTCTCAGGATTCTTCTTCTTTTTCTACTTCTGTGTGTGCTTTTCTATGGCCTCTTCTTCAGCTAGGTATTCCTGTTCCAGTTCCAACAACTTCTCATTTGGTAAGTCCTTGGGAACCACCGCAGGGAGCTTCTTAATATCATCCTCTTTTATTCCCCGGTAAAGTTGTTTCCCATTTCAACCTCAGCCTTGTTAATTTGTGTACCTTCTCTTCCTTGGAAAATCTTTTCAAGTCATGGATGAACTTTTTGAATGTCTTCTTCCAGATGCCAGCCATGCACTCCTTGATGACATCATCCTATGCCCAAGGAGAGCTCTTATTGAGTAATAGATGTTGTAAACCTTCCAGAATTACATGACTGTCTTATTGGTGCCTTCCTCAGTTGCAGCAATAGCCTAGGCAAAGGTATTTCTTAGATAATAGTTCCTAAAAGCTACAATAAATCCTTAATTGATTGGTTGGGTCAAAGAAATAGTGTGCTTGAGGGAGAAACACCACTTTGATATTAGAATGAAAATCACTAATAAAAGAATATCTGAAACATTATCAACTATAAGCAAACTCTTGAAAGGTATGTTATTCTCCAGGTAGTATTTCTCCATTTCACTGGCATGGCAATTCAGGAGGCTGGATCACCCATGACTTCTTACTGCTCACTGATATGCTTGAATGCCCAGGGATTTCACTCTATGGGATCACAAGAGATTTTTATTTATAACCTACACCATACTCCCAAGCAAGATTGTACACATGCCCTTAAAAGCCTTGGAACCTGATACTGACTAGGCCTCCTTATGAATGAAGCCTATTTAAGCATCTGTTTCCAGAAGAAGGAGGTTTTATCAATATTGAATATTTGCTCTGGCAAGTAATTTTCCTCCACAATTAGCTTATCTAGAATTTTCAAAAATTATTCAGCTGCATTCACATCAGCACTTGCATACTCACTACTCCCTTTCACATTATGTAGTGAATAATGATTCTTGAATAGTTTAAATCACTGAGAGCTAGCAGTAAATACAATATTGTAGTTGGATCCAGGATTATTTTTCAACATCAAACTTTTGCTGTTGCCAATAGGGATACACTACTATTTCTTGTCTTCAATCCTGGTAATTAGAAGCTTCTCTATGTCTAATATAGGCCCTTCTCAAATTTTTGTTAGTCTCATTGCCTTCAACAAAGCACATTCTTTAACAGCTTCTGTTAATTTGCCCTTGTTCTTCAGGATCATAGTAGCTGTGGTGGAATGGGGCATGCCTGACTGGTGGGCAACAACCATCACTAATTTTCTGCCTTTGCAGTCCTTAATCAGTTTTAATTTTGTTTCCAGATTCTTTACTTGAAGTGGCCTCTTACTGGCAATATTAGAAGCTGATTTTGTACTCTTAGGGCCCGTGATGAGCAAAAAAACCCACATGAGATTAAATCAAATACCAGAGAAAATGATGCAGTCAAGAGATGTGAATATAAGATGCACAAGGCTACTGCCAGCATAATATGGCACACTGTTGTACAGTAACTTTCTTTTTTTGTAAAGAGAAAGAGTATATTCTAAAACAACAATAAAAAGTATCGTGTAGTAAATACATAAATGAGTAACATAGTTGTATATTATTATCATCAGTACTATGTACAGTACATAGTTGTATGTGCTCTACTTTTGTATGACTGGCAGAGCAGTGGGTTTGTTTACACCAGCGTCACCACATTGCATTACAACATTATGATGGCTATGCCATCACTAGAAAATAGAATTTTTCAGTTCCATTACAATTTTATGGGACCACCATCATATATTTGGTCCATCATTGACCAAAATATCATTGCATGGTACCTGACCTTATTTCAGTCAAACATCTTTAGGAGGGAGGAAAGTTTAATATTATAACATCTCAGTTCAAGGCCAGACAAAGAAGATAATGTCCCCAAAAGAAGGTTTAGCTTATGTTTGGTTATTTTTTTATTTTACTTATTTCTATTTTTTGGATTTTTATGTTTTTTTCTCTTTTTAAAAAAATATTTATTGACTTTACTAGGGTGATATTGATTAATAAAATTATATAGGATTTAGGTGCACAATTCTATAATACATCATCTGTATATTGTATTGTGCGTTCACCACTCTAAGCCAAGTATCCGTCCATCACCATTTATTTCCACTATATCCTCTCTTGCTTCCACCTCCCCCATTTCCCTCTATTTTTTGGATTTTTTAATTGGTGGGCTTCTGGTATTTTTGTGAAGTCAGTGTAGAAACTGATTAAAGGGAAATGATATGAGTTGAGCAGACATACAATTCACCAACTAGAATTCTAATTCTATATATATATATATTTAAGGCTTTATTGATTTTAGAGAAAGGATAGAAAGAGAGAAAAGCAAGGGGAAGAGTGGGAAGCATCAACTCGTAATAGTTGCTTCTGGTATGTGCCTTGACTGGGCAAGTCTAGGATTTTGAACTGGTGACTTCAGCCTTCCAGGTCAACACTTTATCCACTCAGCCACCACAGGTCATGCTAATTCTAATTATATTTTAAGAAAAATATTGTGAAAGTAATGCGAATTTACTTGAAATATTCAAGCAACACAAATCTGTGTAAAACAAAATAAAAAGAAAAATTAACCTCACCTTTACCCTTTTAAAAATCTTACTTGTTAATTGTTCCCTCTGTTAGTAATTTTCAGTGTTTATTTTCATAACCTTTTATATATAAACCTGAACATATATGCAGTTTTAAAATGCTAATTATTTCTCTTCACTATGTATTTCTATGAAGAAATATCTATAATGCCTATATAATAGCACCACTGAATTATATACCTGCTAGAGTTGTATAATGCTATAGCCCTACAAGTACATAATTTTACTTATACAAGTAGAATGATTTCATTCAAAGAAACAATTTATTAATTTATCATATATCTTTTCCATGTCAGTATACATAGATCTACATTATTATTTTTAATCTTTGCAGGGTATTTTGTAACATAGATATATCACCATTTAACTATTCTCAATTTAGTACATATTTATGTTGTTTAAAATGTATTTATATCACAAATAATGAACATTTTTCTCACCAAAAAACAAAAACATTAACTTAAATAAGCCCTATTGAAAAATATATGTTAGGCATATTTAAATATTATCATACAAATAAAATTCTAACATTTTTATTTACTTGTAGTTTTTAGATAGATACTCTCTAGAAAAATAAAACAGAGTTAATAGTAAAAATGATCAGGTAAGAAAATTTAAAAATGAAATATAAAATTTGCTTTGTATTGTTTTTCATTGAAGGCACAATCATATTTTAATTATTTAAAAATTATGTTTTATATGCATAAGGCTTTATGTTTTTTTCTATCCACTTGCATAGCTTCCATGCAATACTGACATATAACACGCACACACACACATACACACACACAGTCCAGGTCCTTCAACAATATATCATTTATAAGTGATATGCTTTGTCCGAGGTTCAGGTTATGAAATAGCTGCCCAATTGCAGTTCAGAGAATCTGTTTGAATAAAAGGGAACACAATTCCCACCTTATAAATATTCAGAAATTGAATCTCAGAAAGAAATTTACTCCCAGTAAACACTGTTTCTATATGAAAAATGAGGACATAGAAAATGGCTATTTTCAGAATGATGCAAATCTGTGAACACAGCTAGAAATAAATGTTAGCCTACTGAGAATTGTAGAGAACTTTCTACTTGTGCAAATATAACTTCTTTCTGGCATAAAATTTAATGCTGAGATTTCTCTTTAACTTCATTCAGCTTAATTCTCATTTGTAATTACCACTTCTCAAAAAATAATAATAACCTGTTTTTCTAAAGGTAGAAATATGAGATTACAAAT
Organism: Saccopteryx bilineata; assembly: GCF_036850765.1. NCBI lineage: Eukaryota > Metazoa > Chordata > Mammalia > Chiroptera > Emballonuridae > Saccopteryx > Saccopteryx bilineata. The sequence continues at coordinate 99,231,850 of NC_089493.1, forward strand.
AATTATCAATATTTTGGCAGCTATACCTATCAAGTATATAAATCCAAACTATTTTCTGCCAATCCTGTGATACTCTGTGTCTCAAATCACAAAAGGCAAAGAATCATGAAATTATTTTTCTCATATTTAAGATCCCTAAAATATGGGCCATAAATTATATGTATATGTATATATAATTACCCATCTGACATGATATATAGCTATAATGTTATTGACTGCATGTTGTCTTTTGATTGAAATATAAATATATATATATATAAAATTTAGTTTTTCATTGATTTGAGAGAGGGTGGGGAATAGGAGAGAGAGAAGCATCAACTTGTTTACTTAGTTATTTCACTTAGTCATGTACCCTTTAATTACTTCTTATATGTGTTCTGTTTGGGAGTCAAACCAATGACCTTATTGGTGCCCAGATCAACACTCTTACTATTGACCCACCTGGCCAGGGCATATATATTTTCAAAAGGAGGTTTCAGTGATGTTTATTTAGTCAATATCTTTTACATTCTTTAAATATGTTTATTTAGAACTTGCCCACATAGTTCTGTGAGCAAGATCTTCTAATCCAATGGTTTTTGATGATGGACTGGACGAAATTTCTGCGGACTACCACCTGTCCATGGAACACAGTTGAAAAACATTTTTTCTAACCTTGTTTTCTTTTTAATTGTTCTTTTTAATTTTTAATTACACATTATGTGCAATGTTATATTGGTTTCAGGTGTACAACCCAGATATTAGACACTTATATAATTTATGGAGTAATCACCATCTGACATCATATATAGTTATAATGTTATTGACTACATTTGCTATGCTATACTTTACATCCCCATGACTATTCTGTGACTACCAATTTGTATTTCTTCATCTCTTCAACTTTTTTTACCCACCCTCCAAAGCCCCCTTATTTCTGGCAGCAGGAAAAATGTTATCTGTATCTATAAATCTGTTTCTATTCTGCTTGTTCATTTACTTTGTTTCTTAGATTCCAGATATAAGTTAAATCACATGGCATTTGTCTCTCTGACATTTCTCTCAGCCCAGTACCCTCTACTTTCATTCACGTTATTGCAGTTGGCAAGGTTTGATTCTATTTTATTGCTGAATTATATTACATTGTATATATACACCACTTCTTCTTATCCATTTGTTTATTGAAGAATACTTAGGTTGTAAATAATGCCACAAAAAACATATGCACATATATGTATGTCTTTTTGACTTAGTGTTTTAACTTTCTTCGGATAACACTGGAAGTGAAAATGCTGGGTCATTCTTTGTCTCATTATATAGACTTTATTTTAAAGTCTATTTTGTCTGGTATATGTATTGCTACCCTAACTTTTTATTTTATTTTAATTTTTATGAAATATCTTTTTCCACTTCTTTACTTTTAGTCAGTGTGTATATCTCTTCTTTTGCATTAAGTCTCTTGTAGACAGCATGTGTAAAGAAAGATCTTGTTTTGTTATCAATTCAGCTATCATATTCTCTTTTAATTGAAGCATTTAATATATTTTTATTAAAAGCAACTGTTGATGGATATGTATTTATTGCCATTATATTAATTATATTATTTAATTGTTTTCTTCTTCTTAGAGAAGACCCTTTAACATTTGTAATACTGGTTTGGTATTGATGACATCCTTTTTCTTTTCTGGGAAGGTCTTTCTATGTTCTTCAATTCTAAATGGTAGCTTTGTTGGGTAGAGTAGTTTTGGTTGTAGGGTCATTGCTTTTCATCACTATCAATATCCTATTCTAATCCCTTCTGGCCTACAAAATTTCTGTTGAGAAAACAACTGACTATCTGACTATCTTATTGGAGCTCCCTTGTATGTAATTAATTGCTTTTCTCTTGCTGTTTTTAAGATTCTCTCTTTGTTTTGAAACTTTGGCGTTTTAATATGATTCTTGGTGTGGGCCTCTTTGGATTCATCTTGTTTTGGACTATCTTTGCTTCCTGGACTGTGTGTCTATTTTCTCCACCAATTGAGGGAAGATTTGTCATTATGTTTTCAAATATGTTTTCAATTTCTTGCTCTCTTTTCTCCCTTCAGCATCCCTGTGATATAAAGGCTAGTATACTTGAAGTTGTCCCAGAGGCTCCTTACATTATTCTAATGTTTTTGAATTTTTTTTCTTTTTGCCATTTTGATTGGATATATTCTACTTCCTTCTTTTCCAAATTGCTGATTTGATCCTCTGTTTTATCTACTCTACTGTTCAGTTTCTTTAATGTATTTTTCCTTTCATTTATTGTATTCTTAATATCTGACTGGTTCTTTTTATGTTCTATATCTTTATTTTTATATTTTCCATCTCTTTGTTGAAGTTGCAAATTCCTCTACTCTTCCCCTAAGTGCATTGAGCATCCTTATAAGTAGTATTTTGAACTCAGCATCTGGTCAATTGCTTATCTCTATTGTGTTTAGTTCTTTTCCTGTAGTTTTGTCTTGTTCTTTCATTTGAGACATATTTCTTTGCCTCTTCATTTTGTCTGCCTTTCTATGTTTGTTTCTATGTATTAGGTAAAGCTGCTACATCCCCTGGACTTGGTAGGTGAATAAAATGTAGTACGTGTTCTTTAGAGACTTCTGGGTCAACCTCTCTAGTACCTATACTGGAATTCCAGGTGCACCCCAGTGTGAGCTGTGTGCACCCTCTTGTTGTAGGTGGGTCTGTATTGCTGATGACATGCATGTCAGTGAGAGGGATTTACCCCCAGTTCAAAAGGCTATAAGAGTTGGCCCTGGCCTTTGTGGAGGATCTGCTATGCAGGGGCTAATCCCACATAGCAGAAGTCACATTAGCAAGGTGCAGGAACCCTCTGAGTCTACCTCTTGAGTGTGTTATTCACAGAAGTGGTTGGGTTTGAAGCTGTCTCTGGAGTGTGCTGTCTCTGGAGTTTCCTGGGAACTACAGGCCAAGGTCACCCACAGCCTGTGCCCTGCCCAAGGCTACCTGGCATGAGCTACAAAGGGATCTGCAGATATCTGCTAGTTGTTATGGTCGTGGAGGTTCCCAGGAGAAGCCACACTATGAACTAAGGCCAGCTGACAGTAGGACCAGGCTATGGGCACACAGAGGTCAGATGCTGCTTGTTTGAGAAATTTAAAGAAAATTCACATCAAGAGCCAAGAAAAGCCTTTAGAAGTAGCTTGGGTAGGACTGAAAGCTGGGTGGAGTGGGGTCTCAGGAAATCACTGGGGTGTGGCAAACAGTGTTAGCCAAGTTCATTGGAAATTTAAGTATAGCATATGCCTGCCAGCTCTGTGGAGGAAGGGCTAACCAAAGGAATAATGGCTTCTGCCACACTTCTGTCTTGGAGAAAGCTACCCCTTATCCTTTGTTTTGAAGCCAAACAATTTAGTTATTCCCCATATGTTTGTAGTATCCCTGTTCTGGAGATCAGACTGAGTGAATCTGAATAAGTCTTTTGAGGTAGCCCTTTAAGAACACCAGGGATTCCAACAACTCTCTCTTTCTCACTCAGCCACAATCCCAACTGTTTTTTTACAGTCCAAAGTTATGGGATTTCTCTTGCCAACACTGGAACCCAGGCTGGGGGCCTGGTTTGGGGATGGGACCCCTGGATCCTCAGAGATGACCTCTGCAGCTGAGATATCTCTCCTGAGTTTTAACTACTACATGTGGGTGTGGGACTAGCCCAGATTGTGTCTCTACCCCTCCTTCCAGTCTTGATGGTGCTTCTTTATATTCTTAGTTATAGAACTTCAGTTTAGCTAGATTTCTGGTGGTTCTGAATGATGGTTGTTGTGTAGTTTAGTTGTAATTTTGATGTAGTTGTGGTTCTGAATACTACATTACCTCTGCTGCCATCTTAACTCGAAGCTCTGTGTATATTTTATTACAGGGAGTATAACTTATACAAATAAGTCAGATCACTACCTTATGAGTCTCCTTCATCTGCTTTACATATTGTGATACATGTGTGCCCTCCTTTGTTACTAGATAAGCAAATCCACTGTACACATAGCTTTGTTCATTCAAAATATCTTGCTATGCCAAAGACACAAGTGTAATTTGTCAGCTAGATTTTTTCACTAGAAAGATTTTAACAAGTCATTCTTTATTTTTTGGACTTCAACATAATGAATGCCCTGATAGTTCTAGAATGTGGTTAGCTTTAAGCTCTTGGGCACAGACAGGAAGAAAATGCATTTTGTTGTTGTTACAGTAACAATTAGAATATGAAAATTCTCTGCTAATAATAAACTCAAAACAGAAGCTTTATAAATAGATCCTAAGTGTCCATTAATAGGGAACCAGTTAAAAAAGTTTGTCATACTATGGAATGAAATATCAGGCAATTTGAAGTAGGGAGAAGAGAAGAGGAAGAAGATGAGGAAAGAATGTAAGTATTCCTTTGGGAATCATTCCCAAATTTATGGAGAAATATAGGAAGGGCCTGAGGGAGAAAGAGAAAATGGTGAGAATGCACATGCATACACATACATACTCTCCTTTAAATAAGAAGATACACTAGTAAATATACACAGAAATGTGAGGAGTAAATGCAAGATACCAAAAGCATTTGCTGCTGAGGACAGTCTGGTATGTGTAGTCAGAGAAAGCCATCCATTCACTGATAACTTATTTGGCACTCTTTTATTTTGTATTCATTCATAAAGATCCAGAGTTTGTATCTTTAATAAAATCAATATATAGCTTTAAAAGTTTAGAAATTGGCCCTGGCCAGTTGTCTCAGTGGAAGAATGTCAGCCTGGCATGTGAAAGTACCAGGTTCAATTCCTGGTCAGGACACCTAAGAAAAGCAACCATAAGCTTCTCCTCCTTCCCCTTTTTTTCTCCCTCTCTCTCACCCTGCCACAGCCATGACTCAAATGGGTCTAGCAACTTGGCCTTGGGGCACTGAGGATGGCTCCATGGTCTCACCTCAGGTGCTGAAATGGCTCAGTAGCCAAGCACCTGAGCAAGCCCCAGATGGGCAGAGTGTAGCCCTGAAGGGGGCTTGTGAGGTGGATCCTGCTTGGACACATGCAGGAGTCAGTCTCAGCCTCCTTCTCTCTTAATAAAAAAAAAATTAAAAATTATTTGCTATACTTTTTTACACATTAATAAAGTGACTAAGATAATATGCATATGGGTACTTCATGTTTCAATTTTGAGAAAAAAATTAATAGATATAATAATAAGCAGATATTATCATTATAATGGATAGATTAATTCAGTTCTCTTCTTGGATTAATTTTTCTTAACGATTTGTCAAACTATCTACTATCATTAAAACTATATTCCTAGCCCTGGCCGGTTGGCTCAGTGGTAGAGCGTCGGCCTGGCGTGCAGAAGTCCCGGGTTCGATTCCCGGCCAGGGCACACAGGAGAAGTGCCCATCTGCTTCTCCACCCCTCCCCCTCTCCTTCCTCTCTGTCTCACTCTTCCCCTCCCGTAGCTGAGGCTCCATTGGAGCAAAGATGGCCCAGGCGCTCTGGTCGCAACAGAGCGACGCCCCAGAGGGGCAGAGCATCGCTCCCTGGTGGGCAGAGCATCGCCCCCTGGTGGGCGTCCCGGGTGGATCCCGGTCTGGTGCATGCAGGAGTCTGTCTGACTGTCTCTCCCCATTTCCAGCTTCAGAAAAATACAAAAAACAAACAAACAAACAAAAAAACTATATTCCTTTGCCTGACCAGGCAGTGGCACAGTGGCACAGAGCATCAGCCTGGAATGCAGAAGACCGAGGTTCAAACTCTTGAGGTTGCCAGCTTGAATGTGGGCTCATCTGGCTTGAGTACAGACTTACCAGCTTGAGTCCAAGGTTACTGGATTGGGCAAGGGGTCACTTGCTCTGCTGGAACCACACACCCCCCATCAAGGCACATATGAGAAAGCAATCAATGAACCACTAAGGTGCCACAACGAAAAATTGATGCTTCTCATCTCTCCTCCATCCTGTCTATCTGTCCATGTCTGTCCTCTCTCTGTTTCTCTTTCTGTCTTTTTCTCTGTTGCTAAAAAACAAAAAACAAACAACAACAACAAAAAACAACAAACTGTCTTCCCTTGGTTTCTAAAACACTGCAGTTTTCTACACTTCAAACTCCTCACAGTACTTTGACTTAACTGCTTATCTAGTTTATATTTGTAATCTACCACAAAACAGAATTACTCATTAAGTAATAATTTATATTTTCTGCCTCTGTCCAAACACACAAACATGCAAACAGATTCACACTATTCTATAAAGAAGATAATATTATCCCCAATTTGTAGATGAGTAAAATGATCTTGACTAAAAGGAAAGTCTGAAATCACATAATTAGTACATGCTGAAGCTGTAACACAAATACAATTCAGTCTGAGTTCAGAGACTATGTTCTGTTATCATACAATACTTCATATTACTTTAATGCTAAAGATTCTCAAAATTTTTTGGCTCTCTGTCATCATTTATAACTACCCTAATAAAAATCTTATCAGCACTTAGGATTTGAATGCCAATTCTGTATGAATGACACTTAAAACAGTATCTCCAGTCCTGACATATCTCATATAGTATATAGTATCTTTATATCAAGTGCACTGACTCTTAATCATCACAAAAAAAGCCAGTCATTAAATTCAAAATTATGTATTAACTGGAAATTATTTATTCCATCCCAAATCATTGTGTGTGGTTTTGTTTTGTTTTTTATTTTCACCTACCCTATAATGTCACTTGTTATACAACTATTTCTATTGCCAGGCTAAATATTTTTAAATCATCTTTTTCACTTCAATCTTCATTTTAAAATTTAATATATTATTGGGTTCCTTTACTTATCAATTTAACCTTTGTGCATTCATCTCTTTCTGTCAACTCTTACTTTCAAGATATTTATACAAAAATTTATACCCTACATTTTGAGTAATGGTCCTTTATTTAGTCTATTTCTAAATTTTGATGTCATATTCATGTCTTATAAAACTGCCAATATTTCTATTATATTAAAAATTTATATCTGGAACAAAAACAGGACATTAATTTTAAATAATAAAGCATGGCATATTCTGGACACTTTATTTAGACAGTTTATTAAAATTGGACTCCTGTATTTGTGTTGTGATTTTTTTTCAAAATTTATATTATTTCTTACTTTTTCATCATTACTCTAAACTTGCTAAACAAAGAATCATTCCATATGGTTAAGTAAAGCTTTACTTTAAAGAAACACTATACTACCACATAAAACACACACATATATATATATATATATATATATATATATATATATATATTTTTATATTTCCAAAACACAGGAAGTATGTCTGACCATTTTGCTTTTGTTGTTATACTAACCTTACCAAGATAGACAAAAAGCTAAATAATAAGCAATATTTCTCTTTAGCAATGCAAAGAATAGAAAGCAAAGGCTTTTAAAGAAAAGCAGAGATGCCAATTTTGACAGAGGCTCAGTAATAAAAGTTGATATGAAAACTGAAAATAGTTCATGGGACCTGGAAATTAAAGATATCTTTGTGCCCTTTAACAGAATAGCATCAGGGGAGGAAAATAAGTAGAAAGTAGTTGGAGTAAAAGAGTGCAGAATGAGCAACTGCAATCTGAATTAATTAAACAGTGGTTTTTAAACCTGGCTATATATTGGAATCACATGGAAGTTACAGAAAAAAGTACCAATACCTGCATTCTACTGTAGACCTATTTAATTACACTTGCTGGGGTAGAAGATTTTGTGTCAATATGGTTCCAAAAAATCTCCAGGTGATTTGAATATGTAGTCAATTTTGAAAAGCATTGAACAGAGTATTACTTTCAGGAGCTTGACTGCAAATAGGATAGGAAGCGGAGAGAGAAAAAGAAGAGACATGATAGTAGGAATTACGAGAGAGATAACTGAGCAGAAGTTGAAAATACTTGACATTAGGATTCCAGGTTATAGAAGAAAGGAAAGTACAGTGATCAAAGTCACTGGTGGAGAAATTATCCCTAGGTAGAGAATGGTGAACAGCTGACTAAAGAAAAAAGATCTGAAAGAATTGCAACTCTGTTGTTTTCCTTTCCTGTGATAGGAGGAGATTAAGATAGAAAGTTCAGGGAATTTGACAGGTAGCCACAATTTCCCTGAGATTATTTTCACCTTCTGTGGTAGAGGTGGCAATAATGCAGGGGTCGGCAACCTATGGCTCGCGAGCCAGATGTGGCTCTTTTGATGGCTGCATCTGGCTCGTTGACAAATCTTTAATAAAAAAATAATAATGTTGCCTGACCTGTGGTGGCACAGTGGACAAAGCATCAACCTGGAAATGCTGAGGTTGCCAGTTCAAAACCCTGGGCTTGCCTGGTCAAGGCACATATGGGAGTTGATGCTTCCAGCTCCTCCTCCCTTCTTTTTCTCTGTCTCTCTCTCTCTCCTCTCTTAAAATGAATAAATAAATTAATTAAAAATAATAATAATGTTAAAATTATAAAACATTCTCATGTATTATAATCCATTCAATTCCTACCACTCATGTTCATGGTTGCAGGTGGCTGGAGCCAATCATAGCTGTCCTTCGAAACAATAACAAATTTTTATTGGATAATGTGTAACGAACGTACATGGATCATTGTGAGGTCAGGAAGTAACCTTCCCTCCTTTTCATCAAGTAGTCAGCTAACTAATTGAAGAAACACTTTTGACTAAGAAGATGGCTAAAAAAAAAGATGAGGAGTATCGTACTTTTCAGCAGAAATGGACAGAGGAATTCACCTTTGTGGAGAGAGCAGGTTCTGTGGTGTGTCTAATATGCAATATAAAATTGCATCGATGAAACAGTCAAATATAAAGCGGCACTTTGACACACACCATACTATTTTTGCATCAAAATATCCAGAGGGGGATAGCAAGATGAATGCATGTCAAGAGTTACTGTGCAGAGTGCAAGCTAGTCAGCAGTAACTCCGTGTTTGGACCCAAAAAAGTGACTGGAATTTGGCTAGCTTTGCTGGTGCTTTAGCAATTGTGAGAAATGGGAAGCCATTCACAGATGGGGAGTATGCCAAAGCATTCATGCTTGATATTGCCAATGCACTTTTTGATGAATTTTCGGATAAAGACAAGATAATCAAATGAATAAAAGACATGCCTCTGTCGGCAAGAACTGTTCATGATCGTACCATCATGATGGCAAATCAAATTGAGGCAACACAAGTGAAGGACATAAGTGCAGCACCATTCTTTTCTCTCGCTTTGGATGAGTCAATAGACGTAAGCCATTTATCCTAGTTCAGCGTGATTGCAAGGTATGCTGTCAGTGACATACTATGTGAGGAAAGCCTTGCTGTTTTTCCTATGAAAGAGACACCAAGAGGGGAGGATTTATTCAAGTCTTTCACTGAGTTCGCTAAAGAAAAAAATCTACTGATGGATAAACTTATTTCGATGTGTACTGATGGTGCTCCGTGCATGGTGGGGAAAAACAGAGGATTCGTAGTGCTTCTTCATGAACATGAAAAGAGACCCATCCTAAGTTTTCACTACATCCTAAATCAGGCGGCGCTTTGTGCTCAGATGTGTGGCAAGCAGTTTGGTAAGGAGATGTCACTGGTCATTCAGGTGGTCAACTTCATTGTTGCCGAGCTTTAAATGATTGCCAGTTTAAAACACTGCTGGATGAAGTTGGGAATAATTATCCTGGTCTGCTTCTGCACAGCAATGTGCATTGGTTGTCAAGAGGGAAGGTGCTCAGCTGTTTCGCAGCTTGTCTGAGCGAAATCTGGACTTTTCTTGAAATGAAAAATGTCGAGCATCCTGAGTTAGCTAACACTGAGTGGCTCCTGAAGTTCTACTATCTTGTGGACATGACTGAACATCTGAACCAGCTCAATGTGAAAATGCAAGGTGTTGGAAATACAGTCTTACCCCTTCAACAAGCAGTGTTTGCATTTGAAAACAAGCTGGAACTCCTCATCATCTTCGACATTGAAACAGGTCATTTACTATACTTTGAAAAACTGGAATAGTTTAAAGATGCATGCACAGAAAGTGACCCTGCTCAACATCTTGATTTCCAGCAGCTAGCAGGATTCACATCTAATCTCTTGCAGTCATTCAAAGTGTGCTTTGGAGAATTTCGTGAGCGCACTTGTCTTTTTAAGTTCATCATCCATCCACACAAGTGTGCAGTGAACAGCGCCAACCTGAGTTACATCCCCGGTGTCTCCCGTCAGAGATTTTGAGCTTTAAGCTGCTGACCTGAAGGCCTCAGACATGTGGGTGAATAAGTTCTAGTCACTGAATGAAGATTTGGAAAGACTTGCACAACAGCAAGCAGAGTTGGTGAGCAAACACAAGTGGGGAGAAATGAAAAAACTTCAACCCGTGGACCAGCTGATTGTCAAAACTTGGAACGTGCTTCCCGTCACATACCACACACTGCAGCATGTGAGTATTGCTGTACTGACAATGTTTGGCTCTATGTATGCATGTGAGCAGTCTTTCTCACATCTAAAGAACATTAAGACCCAACTACAATCACATTTAACATATGGAAGTCTCAACGCCTGCATGAAGTTTAACCTCACCACATATCAACCAGACTACAAAGCCATCAGCAAAACCATGCAGCACCAGAAGTCACATTAATGGTAAGAAGTACTTTATTCATTATTGGTTAGCAACAGCATAACAACATTATTAAAAAGAATTTAGAGACTTATTGTACTTTAAAAGTGTTGGTCTTACATAAAATGCACACATTTACTTGTATTTAGTGTTAAACATATTGTATGGCTCTCATGGAATTACATTTTAAAATATGTGGCATTCATGCCTCTCTCAGCCAAAAAGGTTTCTGACCCCTGCAATAATGTAAGGGATTAAAGAGAGGGGTAAAAATCTGAAACAATTTATGTGGGGAAAGGTAAATGATTATGGTAATTTTCTGATTCAATTGGTCTGTTTTATATTGACTAGGTAATATTTAGAGCTTAATAATCTACAAAAAGATGTGATTTTCTTCAGTAGCATTTTGATGTCAAGATATAGGGAGAGAAAAAAGAGTTAGAGAGATCCAATACTTGTTATTACCAGGAAAAACATACAGGCATGAATTTGTTTGAAACAGATCATTATTTGAATATATGTATGTTGAAATTTCATATTTGAAATAGTTTTGGATGAAGTAATAGCCAGAATGGTCACAAGCACTATAAACCAAGAGAATGGTCCTTTGATATGAAGTATGAGAGCAAATTAATAAATTTAAGTCAATTACTTTGAACCTTTATTATTTATGCTTATCAATATCATTGATATTATTATTATAATATATGGAGAGAAAACAGCTGTGTTAGGCTTGCTCACTTGTACTTTGCCTGATTAGTGCATGAGTATGTGGCAAGGCCACATGTGTATAATCTATGTAAAGTTATGGGTGCTTTTCTTTGTGAGGATTGCTTGCCTGCCACTGTGAGGGGCCATTTTGCTGTTTATTCACCTGCTGCCATGAGAAGAGGCTTTTTCCTGCTGTTTTCTGCTCTGTCATTGGGACACTCTAATAAAAAGGAATGATTCATCACTTTCTGGCTCTGCAGTTCCTCTACCACCGGCCTGAATCCAATGTGAACCTACCGGACCACAACCATCAGCATTACATCTGGTCTAGTGGGCAGGATTCAGATTAGATTGGTATGGAGCTGCCAACACCCTTGAAGGGAATAGAGAAGTGGCTGTTGTTCTACAGCATATGATTCCCTGTGGCTGTCCTGTTCAGGGTCATAATCTGGGTGTTTTTTATAACCCAGTGACAAAAACCAAAAGCTCTATGTGAGAGGCTGTGTGAGATCCAATGCTCCAAAATTAGCTGCATACAGATTACCAACAGTGGCTTGAACTGCTACAGTTGCTAGAGGAGGAAATCAACTGAATTAAATAACTCCAGTGTGAGCTGCAGAGTAAGAACCAACAACAGCTTGAACTGGGACACTTGATGAAGAAGGAATTGTGGGTTCAAGAGCTTCAGTTTCCCCAAGAAACTGAACTGGAACTGGCATTTGTTAGAGAAACAATTGTGGGTTCAAGAGCTCCAGTTTTAGCTTCAGGCTGAGAGCCAGCAGCCACAAAAGCCAAAGTGGTAGCTGACGGAAGAGGAAGAGTTTAAGTCCTGCCAGTGGTCACCCAGAAGGTGAAATCCCAGCAACCAAAAGTGCTTCAGAGGCAGGTAGTTGAGCACGCTGGTCAGGCCCTTCACCCAGACAGAGTTGATGGAGTTAGGGGTGAAATTCAAGTGAAACCCAATGAGCTTGGTTGCTGTGGTTGTGGGACATAGGGGGTAGATGGCATCATGCTCTCTAGAACAGAGATGGAGAAATTAGATGCTGTTATGGCACACTCCTCCTTGAGGCAGCGTCTTCAGAGCTGCCATGACAACCCAGGAAACCATACCCTATTAGAATGTGTGATGGCTGCCTTTTGTATGGTTTGACAGAATGCTAGAGACTTGCTGAAGTCAATGAGTTGGTGGCAGTCCTATACTGAGTTGTATCAGGTCCTCTGGAAACTAGGTATAAGGAATTCTGCTTTCAACCTGAGGTCCCATACGCCAGATGAGGAAATATTTATGGCAGGGATGAGGGACCTTATTCTCTGTAACACCCTGTCAGCCTTTTGGGGTCACTAGTGGCTATCTTTATCCCTTATGTGGGGCAGCTCATAAACATTGTTACACAAACTGTGGTAGATTTTGGGGAGGTAGTGGCAGTATGGAACCATAAGATTTTGTGTGCTACTGTCCATACTTCCCCCTCAACTATGACTAACAAGAGAAGCGGGTCTGTCAATGTTACCTAAACACAGATGTGGGTAGATTTGATTGTGGCCAGAGCAGATACAGAGAAATTGAATGGCAGGTCTAATAGAGTCCTGTTAGAACTTTGGTGGCAGCTTAAGCTGGAACAGTGGTTTCAGCCACTGAAAAAGCAGGGAAAATGGGTGGCCTCAGCAATTGCCAAGAAAATGTCTGGTGTTCAGGTTGCACAATTTCAGGATTATATGATGGAGACAGCTAAGGGAGAGCAGGATCCCCAAGACACATTGTTCCAGTTTGAATAGGGGGAAGGCCAAGAGACCTATCTAATGGAGACTGGCAAAGGCTGGAAGCCCAATGTAAAACTGGAAATCCACTCATCCCCTTCTAAAGTGAAACAGATGTTGGCCTTAACTGGCACAAGGTGCTTTTGCAACAGCTAATAGAATTATCAAGTCAATATAGGCCTTGAATGTGTTTGACCTAACCAAGCCCTGTGAGCTTGCTGAGAGGTTTAGATGGGGCTTGTTTCAGTGGACAGAGCTTACGGAAAGGTGCTGATGTTCGTTATCAAAGAACTATATGGCTAGTTGCCTATAATGGACCTTCACCTTGGCTGATGTACACAGATAGCTGTGCTATCTTTTGTAGACTGATCATTGAGCAGTGTAATGAACTCTTTTTTCCCCTTTTTTTTTTGAAGTGAGAAGCAGGGAGGCAGAGAGACAGACACCCACATGCACCCATGGGATCCACCTGGCATGCACATTAGGGGGCTATGCTCTGCCCATCTGGGGCATTGCTCTGTTGCAACCAGAGCCATTCTACAATAGCACCTGTGGCAGAGGCCATGGAGCCATCCTCAGTACCCAGGCCAACATTGCTCCAGTGGAGCCTTGGCTGCAGGAGGGGAAGAAAGAGATAGAGAGAAAGGAGAGAAGGAAGGGTGGAGAAGCAGATGGGTGCCCTGACCAGGAATCAAACCCAGGACATCCACATGCTGGCCAACACTCTACCACTAAGCCAAACAGCCAAGGCCTGTAATGGACTCTTGAAGCAGGGACTGTGACAAGAGGAGGCACTGGCTCCCTTGCTGGATGGACACACCAACTGTAGACAGTACCACAAGAAACTTTGATGAGGGGACCGGCATCTGTGGAGGCCCTCCTACACCATGCAGCTGCTCAAATCCAGTTTCAGAGACTCACCAAGGCCATTTTCTTCAATGGAAATGGTCTGGAATGTAAAAAGTCCCACCTATGGTAGGTTGTCTTGTTGGCACTGTGGGGTAGAGGGCTAGATTGGGCCTCTAGTTAACTCCCTGGGCAGAGTGCTCAGGGAGACATTGTGAAGGGCACCTTTGTAATTATTTACATTTTTGGTATAGCTTTTGACTTTGTCATTTTGTTGTGTAGTCTCTACTGTTTCTATAATATAATATATCTCACTCCTTGCACAGGGACCATCAAAGAAGATACTCATATATTATAAGGTGAGCAACCCAAAAGGCATGAAATGCAGAGAAAACAGCTATGTTAAGCTTGTTCACTTGAACTTTGCCTGATTAGTTTGTGAGCACGTGACAGGGCCACATGTATATAATCTTCATAAATCTATTGGGGCTTTCCTTTGGGGGATCACACGCCTGCCACTGTGAGGGACCACTTTGCTGATCGTTCACCTACTGCCATGAGAAGAGGTTTTCCCTTGCCTGTTCTCTTCTCTGCCTTTAGGAAACTCTAATGAACAGGAATGATCCAGTACTTTATGGCTCCACAGTTCATCTAGCATCTGCCTGAATCCAATGTGAATCTGTCAGGTCACGACCACTGGCATTACGTATAAATATCATACTATCCATGATAGAAGCAAAATTTAGAGTGGAAAAAAGCAGTATATTTTCAATCAGAGAGAGAAGGAGAGAAAGGGAGAAAGAGGAAGAAGAATAAAAAGAGATAGGGAGTGGGAGAAAGGGGGAGGAAGATGAGGGAACTTGATAACCTGAGTTCTTGATGTCTCAGCTTTCAAGAATCTTCCTTTGTTTTTCTCAATTTTTACTTCTGCTTCTTTTCCCTCTTCCCTTCCTTCAAAAGCTAATGTTTCCCAATCTTCTGCTCTTGGCCCATTTTTTCTTTTTCTTTTTCTTTTTTATACAGGGGCCCTAATGACTCCCTTCTCCCCATATGTGTTCTATTATAAATATGTTTCCATAATTTACATTTTAAATCTAGACTTCTCCACAGCTTCAGATTTATTTTCAAGTGTCTAAGTACTTCCAGCTAGGTGGCCCAGATCCAGGTAAATTCCTAATCTTCACCTGAGCTACTCTTCTTCTAGTATTATGATAGTCATAGCTGACTCTGATGGGACTCCCCTAAGGAGATTTAAAGTTTGGAACCCACTTTCATGGATGCTGGAATAACTGCCTGAGTATTTCAGTTTTTAAATTGACTCATGTGCCTCTAATATTCAGGTAAGATTAAAAAGCACCATAATGAGTTCTAGTAACAAGGTTCTTAAATCTGGCTTTACATTAGAATTACCAGGGGAGCAATTTTAAAATACCATTCAACACCTTATAAACTGAATAAAAATATCTGAGATTGGATTTCAGGCATTAGTTTTTTAAAATTCTCAGATAATAATTATGTGTAGCCAAAATACTGGTAGCCATTGCTCTAGTTGTTTCAATGTCAATGAATGATATAAAGTTAGTAATTTGTATTCATTCAGTACTGGGAGTCATGATAAATCCTGAATTTATCCCCACTTTTCTCTTATTCCACACTCAATTAAAAACTAAATTTTGTGCATTCTCCCCCAGTAAAAGATTTCTTAATAACATTTCTTTCTGAATGTCAAATAGCCAATTTAAACTTAATATATATAAAACTGAATTTTTTATATTGCCAATTAAAACTAGGCTTTCAAAGTCCAGAAGATCATTTTGACATTTCTCTTCCTTAAATGGTGCTACAGGTAAAAAAAAAAAAAAATCAATATTGTCAATTTGTTTAAACCTAACTGATTTGAACAGTATTGATTAAAGTAATCTTGTAGGGTAATTTTTTTCTTTGGATTTTGTACACATATTTTTTCCCTCAGGATAAATCATAGGTAATAATATTTAAGACTGTGGTATCTTGAATGACAATACAATAAATTTTAAAATATTGTTTTTGAAAAAGAAGAGCTTATAAACCTGCCACTTCATCGCTTTGTCATGAGTCAAGAAGGGAAATTTTAAATGCCAATGATTCGCCAAAGGCAATTTGACTCAGTAAAAAGCAGGAAGAAGTAGTATTACATTATAAGTTGGTCTGAGCTTTCTTGAACTTGAGAGGGTTTTATGGCTGCTTGCTATTTTTTAAGTTTAGAGCAATAATAAAAGTTGTATTGCCCTCTTTGTTGTTAATGTTGGATCATATAATTTCTGAGCATGGTCTCTGTTTTGTTCTTTCAAGAAAAAAAATGAAAACTACCCTAACGTGGGTTTTTTAACACAGAGTTTTAGTGCCGTTTATGCCTTGAGTCCATGAATTCAGTCTTTTATGATAATATCATAGCTGTGACATAGGCCACTGACTGAAGGAAAAATAAATTGTTAATAAGAGAAATATGTGTATATTTGTGCAAATATTAGGATTATTACATCCAATGTTTATTTGGTGGCACTAATACTATGTAATATTTCACTTGCTTACCTTACCATAAATACGTAAATAGGCAAAAGGAAAGAAAAAACTAAAAATAATCTTTCAGTCAAAAGTGACCAAAAATGCCCAATCAATATTACCTTTACTGTTTCGCCATAATTTTATATGTTTAGCTTTTAGAAATATGTCTTTTAAATATGCTGTTTTTCTTAATGTAGAGTTAATAAACTAAAATAGGTTTATCCCTTTCATTTCATCAGTATCACAAAGTCTGGGAACCTGAGTTCTAATGAGGCAGCCATTCCAAACACGTACAGACACAGCAGTCGTTTCCCTGGCAACGAACACCATGAAAAAAACCCTTAGAATAGTTATTCCCACCCTTACACAGTTCTTTTCATTTCAGTAAAGCTTCCTGTCAGAATGTATTCAGCAATGTAATTTACCAACGAAGTCTGAGATTAAATCCCTCTCCCACAAGAATTAAAAAATAAAAACTATGACTAAAAGTCAACAGCTATGCCAGAATTGTACTTTTGTTGTTAACTGATGCTTCAAAAGAAGTAAAGGACATCATAAGATTCCTGAATTCAGTTAATATCACTTTGAACCTGAGATTAATTTTTATTTGATTTATATCCGAAGATAGAAAGGGTAGGTGTCTTAGGAGGAGGGGCAAGTGCATTTAATTACTACCTCTAAAAGTATCCTTTATGATTCTAAACAATTTTTAGTAAATAGAGGTCATAAAAAATGAAATTGTTGTATATATCAAATTAAGATTTATAGTATCTTAAACTTTAAACTTTTGTTATGATGTTTACCAAGAAAAGCAAATTCTGAAAATGTGGTATCTTTTCAAATAATGGAATTTAGTACAAGATTTTTGAATGATGTAGTTGGACCTGCTTTTCAGCCATGTACACAATACAAAAAGGCACAAAGAGCAGGCAGCATCTGTGTTATGAAGCATCTCAAACAAGGAGAAAAACACATCTGGAAATAAAAGTCATTCAATTGAAAGAATAGCTCTTGTCCTTCTTTCAGTTGAAAGAATAAAACAGTTGCAACACTTTATTTTGTGTTCTTGCTAGAAATAATTTTTTTTGAGTTTAAAATATGTAATACAAAATGAGAATAACACACTTTCAGCATTTTTCAAAATGTGAGTGCCCAACAGATAATTTATAGTGCTAGTGATTTACCCTGGACTCTTCATTGAGCAAATATGTAAATTGGTTTTTTTCAGCCAGCCTGCTACAGCAATGAAACATTCATGTTGCCCAGGGCTATTTCTTTAAAACAGTATCAAAATTACTTTATCAAAGATTAGTTTGTGTTTTAATGCTGAGAAAAGTCTATCTCACCTTCATTTTTGACCCACAACACACTTAGCCACATAATAGCATTATGAGGTCAAAGCTACCATTGAAAATAACAAACACACATGTTTTTTAAGAAGAAAAAGAAAGGAGGGCATTCTCACTACTTTTTTCACCTGACGATTGAAAAGGAAACTCATTTCAGTTTGTAGCATTGGGAGGATTGCTCCAGCCACAAAAGGAATCAAGTCTCCTCTTGGATTATGTGGGTGGTATTTCTTTTCTTCCCTGGTGTGATAATTTGTTACTTACAGCTGTGGCATGCAAACTCAAATATTGTCTTTCTCAGAATTGTTTGGCAAGCAGGTTCCCATTTTACTGTTGTTTGGGGATAATAAAATCACAATTTTATTAGGTAGCAAAAAGAATGTAGAGTTAAATATCAGTGTGGAAGAAGTGACAATTTAGGATATAATAGATGAGAATCTTATTTAATAAATATTAATCAATTACTTGGAATTTGCATATTATGTACAGGCTTCAGGAAAATAATGTTGTTTGTGTGCTGAAATCTGAAACTTTTTTTTTTTTCTGCTGCTTTACTTTCTCAACATAGGGAGATATTCACATTACCAAATACAGAGAACATATTTTTAAATGTTTAAATCTGTGCTTAATCTAACCAAACTGTATTTGTAATTTACATAATCAAAGTTTTTTTAAAAAAAGAAAACACAAGGGTTTAGTTTATTTGTTTATTTGCATTAGTTTTTTTTTAAATGACATTCACAATTTAATGTTTACCAGAGAATTCCTAATTCAAGTACTTCCATGAAATAGAGTTCCATAATACACAGTTCTCTACAATTAAACCTACAGTGTAAAACCTCATCTGAAAATTACTTATAAAACTTCCAATTATAGTTTTACTGGTTTAGGTATTCTCTTCACAGTTGAGAAATATAATGTAAATACAAGCTGAGTGTGCTGCTCTGCTTGCAACTACAACATAAAGTTGATCTTCCATGTCATGTTTCTTAAAAACAACTCTAAAATAAGTTTCAACTAGATCCTCTGAATTATTCTTTTTTCCCTGATGGCTTGTATTTTTCTCCAGAATGGCTGGAAAAACCCAACTGCCCTTAATCTAAATAGGAATTTTTTTTTTTTGAGAAACAGAGGTTACATAGTTCTCACTAATTGATTAAAAACCTGTACCATCTCCAGAGGTAAAAGAGACAAAACAAAACAAAACACAGTGAGAGAGAGAGAGAGAGACAGAGAAAAAAAAAAAGGATGATTCTTTTTAAAGTTCCAGAAATGAATGTAAGTGTTCATATTCTGGTACATTAACAGTTTGTTCCAGTACATTGATATTTTATGTGGAAGCCCTACTCTGCAATTAATATGCCTGATGCAAATTGAAAAACCCATAATCTATCCTTCTCTGTTGGAATGTAAGAGTATATTATTATTGAGAAGCTACAGGATACCAGAGCCATTTTTTAAACTTGAGTGCTCATTACCTTAAATCTGCATATAAAACAGTTTTGCATTCAGACGAGGTAATACATAATGGAGGATATTGTGGTGCACATAAAAAAAGTGCTCCAAATAAAAACGACCTGTGGGCTTCCTTTGTAGAAGAAATTTATGCCGTTCCAGGCATTAGGGATTAATGATAGCTAGCAGAGATAGAGGAGAAATGAGCATTAAAATACTGTGCCTAACTTTCCTGACTACCCCAAGGCTAGAGGACAAACTGAATTGTCTAAATCTCTTTAAAGATAAGGACTAGGTATTTATCATTAAGCAAATAGGTATTTGGGGATTGCGTCTGATTTTGTCACATTAGTATTCAGAATATTTCTTCCAGCTTTAAAGGAGAAAAGACAACCTTAATGGAAGGAGGAGAAAAGAAAGAAAAAAAATCCTTTGTTTCTAAAGGCTAAGAGATTCTCTTTCCTTGCACCTTGTTCCCAGAATTATGCATACAGAAGTCCACAGAATATATAATTCTCCTATTGTCTTCTATGATTGACAAAAATCCAAGAAATTAATGACAGTTTATTGTAATTGTGTTAAAGAGACTATTACCCACATATCACTAAAGAAAGGTTCAAATGTAATATGTTCTCAAAAAATTAAAAGATCACATGGATATAGTTTTTTTGTTTGTTTATTTTGTTTTCCTTTATGGATATCTCCTGAATCTGCCCAATTCACTCGATTCCTACTTATTTTAATTTATTTGAAACCTGTTCCATTCATTTACTTCCATCACCACCATCTGAGATAGGAGCCAAGTTAGTTTTAGCATTTGCTTGGACCATCCTTCTTATCTCTCTTCTATTAGGACATTTAGTGCTTTCTACTGGTAATTAATCTGTATAATTGTTTTATTTCACTTACCAAGTTATAAGATTCTTGAGGCAAGAAGCTATGTCAGTGGTAGTCAACCTGGTCCCTACCGCCCACTACTAGGCGTCCCAGCTTTCATGGGGTGGTAGTGAAGCAACTAAAGTATAAATAAAAAGATAAATTTAACTATAGTAAGTAGTTTTATAAAGATTTATTCTGCCAAACTTAGCAAAAATCCAACATAAAGTACTTGGTAAGTAATTATTATTATATGATTTAACTTTCTATAACTCTGCTTTATAAATTTTATAAAGTAAGGTTACTTCCCTACTTTATAAATCACCATTACTGTGGAACTGGTGGACGGTTAGAAAATTTTACTACTAACAGAGATACAAAAGTGGCCAGTAGGTATAAAAAGGATGACTACCCCTGAGCTGTGTGATATGATCTATGTCTTCCAAATCAAGTAGCTACATTGACACACACAACAAATTTCAGTTGAAAAATAATTTTATATTTATCCATTTTGGAACATGCATTTTATCCCCAGAGCAAACAAGACAATTCTACACCTTAAGATACTTAGGAGTAGCATATAAAAACCTTCATGGACAAGCAGTATAGTTTTCACCTGCTGCTATTCTCATGTAGCAGACCAGGACAAAAAAATTAGCTAGAGCCTTTATTTAGTTAGTTTTATTTTTGACAGAGACACGGAGAGAGAGAGAGAAGGACAGATAGGGATAGACAGGGAGAAAGATGAGAATCATCAATTTTTTGTTGCAGCATCTTGGTTGTTCATTGACTGCTTTCTCATATGTGCCTTGACTGGGGGACTACAGCAGAGCAAGTGACCCCTTGCTCAAGCCAGCAACCTTTGGGCTCAAGCCAGTGACTATGGCAGTGGTTCTCATAGTGTACGCCAGGGCACACTGGTGCACTCTAGAAGATTTCCAGGTGCACCCTATGGTATTCCAAAGAAATATGTGCCTCTTGGGGACCAAAAAGCCAACAGGAATTTTGGAGTTCAGATTTTTGGGGGACAGAAGTGTGGGAAATTGGCTGTAAGCTGACAGTCTGCCCAACCCCCCACCTCACTTGCCTGATTAGGTTGCAAAAGGCTGTTACTCTGTGGTGCTGGATTGTTTACACTACTCTCGATATTTCCCAGAAAGACTGGAGGCAAGTTTCTTCTATCCTTTGTTTGGTGTAAAGTTAAGATGACATGTATTGTGGGGGTTTTCTGTACTCAACACAATTAAGAATAAAAAGATAGGATTTCTTCAATGTATTGACAAAGAAATGAGTTTGTCTTTCAAATATATGCCCAAACATTGAAGAAACTGCTAGGGCACATCAGGCTCATGTTTCTCATAAACACAAGAATAAAAAACTTAACATATTCACACTGTGACCTGCCAAATTTACTAAATCTTACTAAAAATGTAACTATATATATATAAAACTCTTTTGTCTTTTTTTATTTTTAACCCCTCTTTTTTATGAATTATAAAAAACATAACTCAAAAACTATAACATAAAAATGTTTTTTAATGTCAGAATAAATTTCATTTTGTCATATTTATTTTGTTTACCATAAGAGCATGCTTGGATTTTATATTTTTTCTTTAATATTTGACTTAATTGTTATAACATATTTCTCAGAAATTTGTACATAGTGTGCCTACAATTATTTGTAGGATTTTAAATATGCCCCAACTTCAAAAAGTTTGAGAACCACTGGACTATGATCCCACGTTCAAGTCAGACACCCCTCACTCAAGCTGGTGAGCCTGCTCTCAAGCCACATGAGCCTGCGCTCAAGCTGGAGACTTCAGGGGTTTCAAACCTGGATCCTTTGCTAGAGTCTTTGTTTTATTGATACAGAAATTTATATCTGTAAATGCTATGAATATGTTTAAGTTCACGTAAGTTAGTTGCAGAACCAAATTTCTTTACTCTCATTGCAATGTACTTTTTATTTTACAAATGCCACTATATGAAAAATATATATATACTAGATATTATAAGAATAACATGTTTTCTATATTTTCAGACTAGAATACAATTTCTTTTTTTAAAATGCAATTTTATACTCACTCAAGAGATAATAATTTGTGTCAGATGAATACTTACGCAGACACATACACAACTTGGGTTTAATAAAATGGGGCTGGGTAGTTAACATATTTGCCACTAGGGCAAATGTTTCAAGAGGGCTAAAGAGATCATTTATGTGAAAGTTCCTTTGTTAAGGGCCATGTTTCTCAAATTGGCGAACACATAATCATAACTCAAAATATACTTTATGAAGAATGTAAATTGAGAATGAAAAATAGAGAGAAAAAAGAATAAGGAAACACTTTTTCCACAGATCAAATTAATTGCATATGTATGTGTAATCAGAGAATAAAATTGACTGCCATGTGATTTAACTCACACTAGAATGACTTGCACAAGGATAACTGTCTTTTAATGATCTTCCACAGTGTTTGACATTTACACTATTAAAACATAACTTTTGGTTTAAGATACTGCATCTTATGACATCTTTATTTTTTAGAAAAAGTAAAGGAAGAAGGTAGATAATATACCAATTCTGCAGGGTATTGTAGAGAATTGGGGAGGAGTAAGAGAAACTTGAAGCAATTATCTTGAACTATAGCTAAATCTTTTTATTTAGACATAAAGAGAATATTCTGAATATATATATATAACATTACAAATAACTAAAAGGGAAGTTGTGGACTTGCTTTCCCATGACGATTTTTAAGAATAACACAGCTTTGCAGCTGGCTGGGGTGTTAAGGATAGAGATGTGGGTGAGATAAAAATCCTAAACAACAAATCCAAATATGAAGTTGTTCTTTCCAATGTGATGATTCTTTTTTAGAGAGATAATAATTTTGTATATTCATTAAATTGTATTCAAAATATCTGAATGTCATGAAAATAGTTTTAAAGGCTAATAATACTTTCTATAGCATTATAAAAATAATTTAAAACAATCAAGGTGGGCTGTTGCTATTATGGAATATCTTATACTTTTATTATTAAGTTTTTAGCAATTCAAATGCTAGAAATGGTTACCTGAAACCTATGTGCTCTTATTGATCAATGTCACTCTATTAAATTTAATTTTCTAAATAAATTTTTTTTAAGTTTATGTATATGAATATACATATATATGTATATATGTGTAATTCCCTGACATAGAATGCAAATAAATAAGGGACAGAATGTGAAATGGTGAGCAGCTGTTCTCTTTTGTTTTTATCTTTAAATGTTTTGGGCCAGCACTGGTTAACAACATTATTTAAGTGTCAAGTGTACAATGTTATAATGTATCACCTGTACATAACATTATGTGCTTACCACCCAAAGTCTGGTCTCCTGTTGCCATATATTTGACCCTGTTTACCCTCTTTATTATTTCCCTTTCTCCTCTGATAACCACCATACTATTATCTGTGTCTATGAATGAAGTTGAAATATATGGTATGTGAAATATAAAATAAGTGAAATATAAAATATAATACATAGAGAGAGAAGTTGGTGAGTGGAAAAGAATAGAAAATCCAGAAACAGATAAATAGTAAATCTCAAATCAGTGAAAGAAAGTGAGTTACCATTTTATGGAAAAATAAGAGTAGACTCACACCTTTTATTGGTTATAATAGGATTGTTTCCAATGTGTTAAAACATTAAATATAGAAAAATAAAGGCATAAAGCCTCTAGAAAAAAACACAGGAAATTTCCTTTATAACCTTGAAGTGGTTAGTGTTTAATTATAACTAGAAGTCTAGAAGCCATAAGATAAAAACAGATATATGTAAATACATTTAAAATAAACTTATTCATAGGAGAGCAAGACTGTAAACACAGAACTACAGTATTGAGAAACAATAATTTATCCTTATAGAATTTTGCTAATATTTGAATTTAGATATATATGAGCAAAACATTCATAACCCAAAAGAAAAACAGGCAAGCCTACAAACAATTCATAGAAACTAAATGCAAGTGACTTTTAAACATATGAAGAATATTTATGTTCATTCATAATAAAAAATTGTAATTAAAATCATGTTTGATAATATTCTTTCACCTATCAGAATAATATATCATTTGATAACACAAACTTCTATAACATATAAAAAAACAGGTGCCCCTTCCATGCAAACTCATGACTGCAATATAAATTGGTACATATCTATTGATGGCTATATCTACTAGAATGAAAAATTTGTATATGCATTTCCAATTAATTGCACCTTAGGTAAGTTATGCTAAATTCCTATTTCCATGTGAAATGACATCTATAAGTTTATTTATTGCAAAAAAATAAATATTAGCTAATTTCTGGAAACAACATGACCATCAAAACAGTGTTACTTAAGTAAATGATACTTTCTTTCAATGAAATATTCTGTAACTGTAAAAAGTAATGAGAATTTTTTCTTGATATATTAACATGGAAAGCCCTTCAAGAAATATTTTAATGTGAAAAGCAAGGTAGAGAAAGGACATATACTATGCTGCCAAAAAAGAGAAATTAATATTTATACTATTATTTTCTATATGTGCATAGAGCACGTAAGACACCAAGAACAGTATTCAGTCGTGGCAAGAGATGAGAACTGGACAGACATGATAGGATAGAATGGAGAGTTTCTCTAGTTTTGAATCATGTAAATATATCACCTATTCAGAAAATAAAATGTTCATTTCTTCCCCTGCACTTACTAATATCCAAATTCTTTACCAGCTATGTATAGCCCTTTATAATTATTCCAATACTATTTCTTTTTCTTACCCATGCTAAACCACTTACTCATCAGACTCTACAATACCTTAAATTTGCCTATGGCTGAGTAGTATTCCATAGTATATATGTACCAAAGCTTTTTAATCCACTCGTTCTCTGACGGACACTTGGGCTGTTTCCAGATCTTCACTATTGTGAACAATGCTGCTATAAACATGGGGGTGCATTTCTCCTTCTGGAACCATTCTATGGTGTCGTTGGGGTATATTCCTAAAAGTGGGATGGATGGGTCAAAAGGCAGTTCGATTTTCAATTTTTTGAGGAATCTCCATACTGTTTTCCACAGAGGCAGCACCAATCTGCATTTCCACCAGCAATGCAGGAGGGTTCCCTTTTCTCCACATCCTCGCCAGCACTTACTCTGTGTTGTTTTGTTGATGAGCGCCATTCTAACCGGTGTGAGGTGATATCTCATTGTGGTTTTAATTTGCATTTCTCTAATGATTAATGATGTTGAGCATTTTTTCATATGTCTATTGGTCATCTGTATATCCTCTTTGGAGAAGTGTCTATTTATTTTTTTGTTATCAGATCATTTACAATAACATGGATGGACCTTGATAACATTATATGGAGTGAAATAAGTAAATTAGAAAAAACTAAGAATTATATGAACCAATGCATAGATGGGACATAAAAATGAGACTTAGAGACATGGACAAGAATGTGATGGTAACAGGGCGTGGGGTGGAGGGGTGGGGAAGGGGCGAGGAAGGAGAGGGAGGGAGTGGGGGGAGGGTAGGGGCACAAAGAAAACCAGATAGAAGGTGACGGAGGATGATTTGACTTTGAGTGAGGGGTATGCAGCAAAATCAAAGGTCAAAATAATCTGGAGATGTTTTCTCAGAACATATGTACCCTGATTTATCAATGTCACTGCATTAAAATTAATAAAAATAAAATTAAAAAAAATTTGCCTAGCATTTTTCTACCTATGTGACACTACACAAATATTACATTCAATTTTCTCTTCTTCTATTAATACCTGTAGAAACCCTCCTTGGGTTTCATGATACATCTCAAATAACAACTCTTTCAAAAAGCCTTTTCTGATCACCCAAGTAGAAATGAATTGTTGCCTCATTAAAATTCCAACTGCATGATGCAGTGTGTAGAGGGTGTTATATTGAGTGGGACACTGGAAACCATGGCAATAAAATAAACTAAAATAAATATTAAAAAAAATAAATATGAGATTCCATTTAAGGCAAAAAATAATAGTGTAACATTACTGCTATTATTGCTTCATAAATGGCAACTAATAAAAAAAATCCCTACTGTACTGTACTCTCTTCTACACATTTTACATATTCTTATCCATGAGGTCTGTCTTTGAAAGTCCTTAAAACGCAGGATGCTTTTCATCCATCTTCTTCTAATTATTAAGTGCAAGATACTATCCTACCCACCACTATTTCTTAAAAATTGTAGCTTACTAAATAAAAAATAATTTAAAATGGAATGGTAAGTGGTTCTAACTTATGCATTTAGAAATAACATCAATGGTATTTACATCAGTAAATCTATTGATAGCAGAATAGCTGACAGAAAAAAAAGAGAGATGACTTTCAATAAAACTATTAATGGATTCTGGAGTGAATTCTATTAAGGGGAAAAAAACAGGGAAGAATCAGGGACTAGATTTTACTTCAATTTTTGAATTTTTGAAATCCAGGGACATCACTGAAGACCTAAGCAAGCCATTGCTTTTTTGGTAGCACTAGCTCATGTTAAATGATGAATTTGCAAGACAGCCCTAGAGTTTGATATTTTGTCCTTGAAAATATGCCATTAATTTCCACAAAGAAAGAGTAGTCCTGGTTATGTTCGCTTAATTCCAAAATCTATGTTTAATCCATTAACAAATAACTGATACCTAACATATTATAAAATTTTTAAAAAGCTCTACAATATACTCTAAAATTTCCTGATTCCACTAACTGTATTTTACTTACATAATAGAATGTGGCTATAGAAGAGAATGTCCTGGTTTTTAAGAAATAACAAATAAAGCACTATGGTTAAAGCTGCACAGTATCATTGGTATCATCAGTTTACTAACAAATGTTTCAGAAGGAAGAGAGAGTATAATACATCAAATGAATTGTTGACAACACATCAAAATGTAATCAAGAGTGAATCTTGGAAAAAGGTATAGAGAAGTTCCTTCTACTATTTTTTGCAATTTTTTGTAAGTTTAAAATCACCAATGTAAGAATTACACATGCACAGCTGTATATGCACATATGCATGGATAGCCAGGCAAATTGAATCTATAATGTTAAAATTCAGGCTAATTGCTATCTTTGATGGCAGAAATAGAGTTGGGAGTAATTAGCAAAAAAATGAGAGTGTTATTGGGATGTCATAATTTTATTTTGTTTTTAATGGCTGAGTATATTCCATTATATGTGTTTGTATTCCATCTTTTTTATACACCTATTGATGAACACAAAGTTGCTTCCATGGCTTGGCTATTTGTAATAAATGCTGTAGTGAACATAGGGTGCATATATATTCTTGAATTATTGTTTCCATTTTCTTTATATAAATCTTAGAATTAGAATTACTTGGTTGTAGAGTAGTTCTATTTTTAATTTTTTTGAGGAATTTTCATATTATTATCTTATGGCAACCACATTAATGTATAATCCCAACAATAGTGCCGGCAGTTTTCTTTTTCTTCACATTCTCACCAGCAATTGTTATTTTTTTTATAATAGTCATTCTCATAGGTGTGAGGTGATGTCTCAATGTGGTTTTAATTTCTGTTTCCCCAATAATTAGTGATTTTGAGACTGTTTTTATATGTCAGTTGGCCATCTATAAGTCTTCTTTGGAGAAATGTCTATTCAGGTCCTCTGCACCTATTTTAATTGAATTGTTTTTTTTTAATTGAGCTGTATGAGTCCTTTATATATTTTATTATTAACCCCTTATCAGAGATACTATTTGAAGAGACTGTCTTTTCTCCATTTTATATTTTTGCCTCCTTTTTAATAGATGAATTAACCATATAAGTGTGGACTTATTTCTAGGCTCTTTGTTCTGTACCCTTGATCTCTGTGTCTGTTTTAGTGCAAGTGCCATTCTGGCTTGATTACTATAGCTTTGTAGTATAGTTTGAAATCAGGGTATATGGCACCTCCGTATTTGTTCTTCTTTCTTTTTTAGTTTTTAATCAAGTGAGAAGCAGGAGGGCAGAGAGACAGACTCCTGCATGCACCCTGACAGGGATCTGCCTGGCAGCCCTTGTCAGAGGCTGATGTTCTGTCCGACTGGGGCTGCTGCTTCATTGCTCAGCAACTGAGCTATTTTAGCACCTGAGGCGAGAACATGGAGCCATCCTCAGCACCTGGGGCCAACTTGCTCATTCAAGCCATGGCTACAAGAGGGCAAAAAGAAAGGTGAAGGGTGGAGAAACAGATGGTCACTTCTCTTGTGTGCTCTGACTGGGAATCAAACCCAGGACTTCCACATGCCAGGTTGACACCTGGCCAATTGGCCAGGGTCTTATTCTTCTTTTTGCAATGTAACTGTATAGTATATTTGTAACAGTATATTTTTACATATAAACCATTATGTAAATAGAAAAACATTTTTAGATACTTATCTAGTATTCTGAACTCAAATTATAAGGTCTAAAGAAGATATTTAAAAGTTGTAGTATATATGCACTTATTTTGCTGAAAACTGAAAATAACCCAGACAAAAAGATTAACTGTTTTGGAGATAAGTATGAAATGTAAGTTATCTTATATTCAGAAAAGAAGTCAGAATACACCATTGTAAGTCTATTTGCTTTTAAATTTTAAACAATTACATACAAGGTATCCTCTCATCCTCTAGGGTCTTGTATTCTTTATCCTAAAGAGGATCCCACATTTTAGAAGATTAAGTTTCCACAAAGCCTGGATCTGGCTGGTTGGCTCAGTGGTAGAGCATTGGCCTGGCGTGCAGGAGTACCGGGTTCGATTCCCGGCCAGGGCACACAGGAGACGCGCCCATCTGCTTCTCCATTGCTCCCCCTCTCCTTCCTCTCTGTCTCTCTCTTCCCCTCCCGCAGCCAAGGCTCCATTGGACCAAAGTTGGCCCAGGCGCTGAGGATGGCTCTGTGGCCTCTGCCTCAGGCACTAGAATGGCTCTGGTTGCAGCAGAGTGACGCCCCAGATGGGGGGAGCATCACCCCCTGGTGGGCATGCCGGGTGGATCTCGGTCGGGCGCATGCGGGAGTCTGTCTGACTGCCTCCCGTTTTCAATGCTAAGAAAAAAAAAAGTGATCTAGAAATTTTAATTGGGAAAGAAGAAGGGGGGCAGCCCTAAAATGAAATGAGTAAATGGCAAAAGTCCCCAAGCCACACATTCTCTTCCTCTGGTGGATATGGATATGGAAACCAAAAAGATATTTTGTACAGAAAGCACAATAACTGCACATTATACATGAATCTGCATTATGCCTTCTAGACTAATTTTCAGAAAACAAGAAACATGTCTACTATCTACCCAGTGCTTAGCACAAAGCCCGCACATACTGTGCTCACAAAAATTAGGGAATATTTTGTAACTTCATATTCATTTTAAAATATCCCCTAATTTTTGTGAGCAGTATAGTAGCTGCACAATAAGTATTTATGAAATTAATGAATCAGCATTTTTCTGGCTTATCATTACCCTGTATATGAAAAAATCTATAAACTGCCACTGAATCTAGAAAATCCTGAAACCTTTCTAGGACATAAAATAAAGATTACAATGGTATGAGTCTCCGTGATTCTCAATAAGTGATTAGCAACCCCAAGGAGACAAAGGAGCAAATCTGGAAAACTCTATGATACTCTTTTTCAAATAATTCTTATTCATAATCAGCTGCTTATTAAAAACATTTCAGGTCTTAACTTACTCTTATATTCTTTTTATACTTCTTTTTCTACAACAAGGAAGAAAGTATTTACTCTTGATTTTGGGCCCATGTCAAAACCAGAAAAGGGAAATAAACAAACAGTAGTACTTTAGTTATGGCCACTATATAGCTAATAGTTTATTGTAATTCTCAAAGTCTTTGTCC
Source organism: Saccopteryx bilineata (assembly GCF_036850765.1). Classification (NCBI taxonomy): domain Eukaryota; kingdom Metazoa; phylum Chordata; class Mammalia; order Chiroptera; family Emballonuridae; genus Saccopteryx; species Saccopteryx bilineata. The sequence goes on from NC_089493.1 coordinate 99,261,860, forward strand.
CAAGATACTCATGCAGGTTCACCCTTTGCTGACCTCTTACAATCAGTCTGTCAGCATTTTGAATGCTACTGGCTCTGTGAGTAACATTTGCAATAGAGGTCAGACAGAACAGTAAATTCAGCATGTCCTCTCACTCATGCATTTCCCTTCTTTTGTAGCTTTTCACGATGAGTTCACATGTCATGGCATGTACATCCAAACTACAGTAAGCAAATTTTAATCTTGAGTAAAGGAGAAAAGCAAATCCTACAGGATTCTTGCTAGCTTGTTTACATTATAGGTCTAGAAGCTGAAATGAACAGGGTGTAAATAAAAGGAAGTCTTTTTTCTGGTAACCTACATAATCACACATTTAGACTCCTAGTTTAAATGCAGTCATTTATTTGTTGCTGGCACTGCATTTTTTCAGAGGATCAATGTGCCTATAGTTCTCAGAATGGTCACCAGTCTAGCAATGCTTTTTTCTGGGGCTTTTTTCTATTGCTTATTCCATCTTTGGGCTTGATAAAATTAGGATGGACACAAAGCTGATAAGAGCTCAAGCCCACTCAGTCTGTCCCACAAGTGAGCTGCATCAATACTTCAAATCCTTGCTGTTACAGGTTGTTGCTGCTAATATCTCAAAATGCAAACAGAGACCCATGTTGCCTTCATGGTCGATGCACAGCAACCCACTTCCAGGGATGGAGCTAGTGAAAAATCCTCTTGCTAATGAACTTCCAAAGTGTAATAGCCTGAAAAATCAATGCAAGGATAGCTTTACCTTGCTTTCTCTAAGCTTTAATCTGAGAATGATGACAGTGATGATGGCATTTTGTTCTACAGAGTAAGAAAGAAAAACAAAAACAAGTTATGAAAGACTAATGAATATGATATTGTGGCAGCCTTGCTGTTTGTTTTGATTTTAAAATATTTTGCTGTTTTTCTTAGCAGCTGCAGTTGCTACAGCTGCAGTCTGTGCAGAGTGCAACCTTAATCATATAGTTGCACTGAAACATGTTAACAAAGGTGATATTAATGGACTAATGTTAAGCGAGATATATTTCTATAGTATCATTAATATGCTTCAGAATTTTAAAGTAAATGTTTTTATTCCTCCAGCACATTGGAATTAGAATTGGAGTCATGTCAAGATGTTCCCAAGTCAAAGACATAAGAAGATTAAAATGACTTTATGTAGGGTAGTAACCTCCGGAGAAAAAGAACAAAGAAGTAATAGAAAATAAATGACAAGTATTTTTTTTCCAATCATTTATATGATAAGCTTGTAATGTGCTGTTTTCAATGCAGAAAGTATAGGGGAAAAATAAATATGTGTTCAGTGCATTGGTAGACAAAGCACTAAGCATGTATCTTGTAAGAAGTTCAATATCCCTTTCTTTTCTCTATACTCTCTACCAAAAACAGAAGATTTCACATAAATCAGAGACTTCAGATGTCTATGTGACTTGAGTACAATTTTCTTTTTCTTTGTTTTTTCTTTTATTTTTGCCTAAGACTTAGAGAATGCAAAATAAAACTGTAAAAATCAAGCTATTTTCTGGGTAATTTAGAATAAGTTATCTAAAACATAGAGTAGATAATGATAGCATTGCATGGATTTAAAAGCCAAAATTTTCTAGAAAAAAATCTTTTACCTGTATTATGATTCACTTCTAATTGGGAACAATAATTCTGAATAAATGAAAAGCAGTGTTAACAGTACAACAAATAGCTTTCATGAATTATCTTATTTACTTCACATACTTAATTACTATAATTTGCACAAAATTTAAATTAGAATGTAATCATTTTGTCTACAAAGTAATCACAACAGAATTTTTCTAAAATTTAAAGACTGAGCACATAAAGTTTTTCCATGGCTATAAAACCTTTTTTTTAAAGGAAACATTTATATAAGAATATCACTGGTCAAACACAGAGTAGCAAAAGAAAAAATACAACAATATTAAAATTTAAGAACCAAATAACATTTATAATAGAAAAGTGGATACAAAAAGTAAGCATTCCTTTTTATTTATAATTATGATGCCTTTTGATATTTATAGATGATACTTCCATAATCATTCATTGCTTTTTATTCATTCTCACAGAAATTCTGTGAGCTGAGCAGAAAAGCTGTTTTGTCCCCATTTTACCTCTAATAAATGAGTCTCAGAAGGTATGTGCTCCCCAGAATTACATAATTGATTAAGGGTCAGAGATAGTCTCTATATCCTTTATCTATCTCAACTCTTTTATTTTTTTGTCCAAGTATACTCTTGCTTTTGAGAATACTTGTTTCATTTCACTTTTCATAACTCCTATATTTGTATTCATGTAGTGAAGTAGTTGACAGAGTTCATTTTGGGGGAATAGAAATGAGGTTCCAGAAACTTCCAATTGCTGATGCTTTATCACTGGCTGTGTGATACTTCAGAAAATTGTACTGAGTATATTCATCATAGATTCATCTTATAAGAGATGACTATAAATCTTGGATTAATCAACAATTTATTAGATTCTTGAAATTTAAAAATTATTCAAAGAAATTTACATAAATGGGAGTAACTTAAAAAGAAAATGGACATGAGAGATTTGAAAAGCATGAAAGTTTTAATGTAGACCGAGCTAAGCTTTCTCTGACAAATTGAAAAACTAACTTGATATGTGCTCCTTTCCATGAATACACACTGGAATTGTCACAAAAATAAGAAGAATGCTGATGCATCAAATACTAAAAGATATGAGAAGCTGTTGGAATTACTAACTACAGTCAGGTCTGTGAGTGGTGGAGGAAGAATACCAGCAAGCAGAAAAGTAAACTTTAAGGATACTACAGTAGACTGAGGCAGAGATATTTAGTTTACCAGATTCTTTTCCTTACATTCATTTTTTTCTCTGCTCATTAAAAATTTAGAGTACCCACTATGTGCAGAGTATTCTCAGTGATGAGAAGACAATAAAGTAATTGGAATGGAAAGGAACAACAGAACAAAGTATGAATGGAGATGAAATATTACGGCAAGAAAAAAACAATTAGGTAAAATAAATCTAGAAATATATAAGTTCTACCGGAAAGTTCTGTCCATTTCTATCACAACAAGTTTTGACACGTAAGCACATATTTTTTTGGCGCATGTGTGCCTCTCTATTTTTATCACTTAATGTATACATACCGATGTAGCAAATTAACTAAAACAGAGTTGATTCACGTTAGTCTTATGTGTGAAGCAACAGTGTACCCATGGCTACTGATAAAGTTCATTTACGCCACTGTAATTTTTATGAATTTCAACAAGGAAGAAATGCTACAGAAGCATGTAGAAATTTATTGAAAGTGTTTGGTGAAGGAATAATACCAACTATCACTTGTTTTTGTCCTTACAAAATTTTTTGAAGGGCAAAAAAATTCAAAAATGAAGAAGATATCAAACAAGCACTGGTTAAATTTTTTGCATCAAAAGATAAAACATTTTTTAAAAATGGGATTCCCTGGGCTTGCCTGGTCAAGGTACATATGGGAGTTGATGCTTCCAGCTCCTCCCCCCTTCTCTCTCTCTCTGTCTCTCTCTCCTCTCTCTCCCTCTCTGTCTCTGCTCTCTAAAAGTGAATAAATAAAATAAAAATTAAAAAAAAAAACTTACTTCCTGGCCTCCCTTACATGTGCTCGCTTCGGCAGCACATATACTAAAATTGGAACGATACAGAGAAGATTAGCATGGCCCCTGCGCAAGGATGACATGCAAATTCGTGAAGCGTTCCATATTTTTATGAGACTAAGAGACATGGACAAGAGTGTGGTGGTTACCAAGGGTGGGGGGGGAGGGAGGACATGGGAGGGAGGGAGGGAGAGAGTTAGGGGGAGGGGGAGGGGCACAGAGAACTAGATAGAGGGTGACGGAGGACAATCTGACTTTGGGCGAGGGGTTTGCAACATAATTTGATGACAAAATAACCTAGACATGTTTTCTTTGAATATATGTACCCTGATTTATTAATGTCATCCCATTACCATTAATAAAAATTTATTAAAAAAAAATGGGATATACAAATTGCCCTCATGCTAGCAAGAAATCATTAATAATAATGGCAATTATATTATTTAATAAAGTTTATTGATGGTAAGAAAAATTTGTATTTTGTTTTATTCCAAAAACGAACAGAACTTTCCAGTAGACCTTATATATGTTACCCACCTTGAAAAGAATGTACTTTAATAAATGTATGACTAAATTAATTCTTGAATGAATAAATAAATATAGATCAGTAAGACTTGACTTGTTACTTCCATGATATACCTCAGGCTTTGCCCACTCTCCTTAAATTCCCAAATACCCAACTTCCTTTATTCTTAGCAGGTGTACACATTTTATTTTTATTAACACCATTTATGACCATTTGTGGAGAGCTCCCTCATACCCCTATATATAACTCTTTTCATCTCATGTTTTTCTACATTTGGTTATCATCCATCTTTGAATTCTCAATAGGCCCATTATCCAGACTAACATTCTTACCAGAACTTTAAATCTAATCTCCTTTTTTCATCTCAAGCACCTGATCTTTGCCTAGCAACTTCAAGCTGCAAATCTTCTGTGGTGCCTTCTTTACTAACTGCAGACATGTGTATGTCTATCATGAAAAGCTTCAGTTGTATGGCTACTATTTTTCTCTCTAACTTTCTAATGTAATAATTTATGTGTAACTGTGTCCTTTGTTGATTTTCTTCTCAAAATTATCATTAATAACATAGTAAGAAATAAAGGATTCTAGTATTTTTCTTCTATGCCTAGAATATCTGAAATTGGTATGGTAGCTCATTCAAGGAGTATATTTGTTTAGCTATCATTTTCTCTGGGAAAACAGGACCTAGCTAACTTACCACTGCCGTAAGTACATAGTCCTATCAGCCTCCACTGAATTTGTGTCTCTGTGACACTGCAAGAGGTAAGTAACAGTTAAGAGTAAAGTCTCTAAAATCAAACAAGGTAAATTCAAATTACCGTTCATTAGCTGCCCAAAGTTTGTTTCATCTCTTACACCAAATGCTATGGGTAAAGGACAAATTGCCTCTCCCACGTTTACCATATTTATGTCAAAGATGCCATTGTTAATTTCGTGCAGAATTTGGAGTTACACTCTAATTTTCTTTGTTTCCCCAAATCTACTCATCATATCTTAAACCTTTATTTCAGTGAATCTTCCAATACATTTCTACTTTCATTACCTACTTTAGTTCTTATACTTAGAAGGTGAATATTGAAGAATGAAGTTAGTCATTCTGATTTCTTTCTGGATATACCCAAAACATGTTATTTCATGATACCTTTATTGTAGGTTGGTCCATTTTTTTTCCAGCAATTTTTGACCATCCTTTCTTTTCCCATTCCTTTATGGAAAACTATCCAAATTTCTTGGTGTAATATTGTAAACTCTTCATAATTTGTCCTGACCATTAACATCTAATCATGTCTTGAAATATTCTGAAACAATCTCATTCTTCTATCTTTAAACTATACATTCTGTAAACCTCTGAGTGTGTTTTCTATTATTCCTTTACTATAGATTTGTAATTGTTTTTTAAATCATCTATAATGCATTCCTTCCTCTTCCTTGTAAAATCAACTTCCAAGATCACAAACTTCACTTTCTCTATTAACCTTTCTTTATCACCACAGCTTGGAGTGGCATCTCCTTCCTCGAAGATTACCAGTAGTTATTGCACAGTGTTTTCTGAAAATAATTTTTTTGTGTCCATGTTTCTGATATTCAGACAGGGATACAAAGTTAGTGGAAGGTAAACACTCTATATGATGCCTTTTTTTTTTTTTTTTGTATTTTTCTGAAGCTGGAAACGGGGAGAGACAGTCAGACAGACTCCCGCATGCGACCAGAGCCACTCTAGCACCTGGGGCAGAGGCCAAGGAGCCATCCCCAGTGCCCGGGCCATCTTTTGCTCCAATGGAGCCTCGGCTGCAGGAGGGGAAGAGAGAGACAGAGAGGAAGGAGAGGGGGAGGGGTGGAGAAGCAGATGGGCACTTCTCCTTTGTGCCCTGGCTGGGAATCGAACCCGGGACTTCTGCACGCCAGGCCGACGCTCTACCACTGAGCCAACCGGCCAGGTCCTATATGATGCCTTTCTTATTGAACAGAACACTTAGGTAAGGACTGTGCACATATCAATTCTAAAAAATGGGGAGTGTGTTTTTCCAGCTTCAAAATAAGTGACTTTCTATTGCTATATCTTCTTAAATTTTATTAGTAAATTTTCATTTACAAATATTTATTAAAGGTGTCTTTTGGCTTTCTTTACAACTTTGATTGACTCTATGGAAAAAGGAACAGCAGAGAGGGATAGCTGCATTGCTGCAGTGAGACACAAGAGAAGAGGAATTCATTTTCCAGGCCCCATCATTTAGAGCGCACCCCTCCTTCCTTCCTTCCACCATGGCATGAAGAGTCCACGAGGCAGGGGAATATGTTCACAGAAAGCAAGAGCCATACCCATGTCTCTCTGTCAATGCCAGTGTACAAGTACTCAAAACTCTTTTATCCTCTGTAGGAAAAAAAAATTAAAAAGTATCCTAGATTGCTTTCAAGATCTGTTCTAGTTTTCCCCAAGTCTGCCCTCCTCATAGACTGGTGTGCACCACCCTAGGTCAAAGGGATAGCTAACTGAGGGTAAACTGGAGAGTAGGCTGTGGTATCTTCTTAAATGTATGCAAAGCCCTTCATCCTGCAAGATGGAAGTAAAAATAGAAAGAGAATGAAGACAGACTGGTGGCCTAGGGCTGCTTTGCAAAGTCTCCATGTTATAACATCGAACTCCAAGTGGTTCAAGAGTTCAGGATTTCAATTCTGCTTTCCAAGTTGTTATTAGGTTGCATTGGGCAATGCAGGCTGATAGACCATACTTGAACTCACAGTTCTTAAATTTGATTTATGTCTTTTAAATACTTAGGCATGTGATATGTGAGTCTGAATTTATACTACTTCTCTATGTCCCACAGATGAAAGAAAAAAATGTTTTTTCCAAGTTGACTATAATATAAAAAAATCTTTTTTCTTCTTCAGTAGAGTCTGTGTAGGTTTTTTGTTTATTTATTTATTTTGGGGGGTTCTTTTTTACAGTCTATTAACTTTGATAAAGGTCTTTTCCTTCTGCCAGTGAAAGACCAGACTCAAGTGTGGAAGAAATGAGATTTTTCATGGGATTTGATCCTTGTGACACATCGGATTTCTTTAGGAACAAGTAGACATGAACTTAGAACTATTTATAAACAAATTATTTTAATTTAACTCTCTAGTTAAAGAAAAAAAAAAGAAAAAGACTAGAAAAAAAACAGATTATATAAAACTTATACTTTAGCTATTTCCATGTAAAATTAAAACACTATAAATCACCAACCTTATAATTTAGGCAATGAAAGTGTAGCCCCCAAATTTATACCATTCGGTAATACCTACTGTTCTCTAAGTATATTTATATATCATTGCCCTCATTGAAGAAACTCTGACCATTTCTAGAAAAGCGAGAAGTGACCTTTTCATTACATTATGTTTTTGGAAGTAGGAATTATATTTAATATAATATAAATGATTAGAAAGCAATACTTTTTGTACTATTTTTTAAAATTTTATTTACAAAATTAAATTTAAAAGGGTGACATTGATCTATAAGAGTATATAGGTTTTTAATATTTCTAACTTCCTAAAACCCAACCTATATTTAATATGTCTTAAACATTTGTATATTTAATACAGCAATATCTCCTTAGAGGCAGTGTGATTGATTTGGATTTTAAAAGTTACTGAAGAAGGTAGAAAGAAAAATGAAACAAGGATTGGGTACTGGTTCTGAGTATTAGTGGTCTGCTTTTAATGTAGCTACAAAGTCTATGCAAGTAATTCACCACTGAGTGAAAATTATACACATGAAAATCCCTACATTGAACTTGAAAAATTTTCTACCACTGTCAAAATCTTTTCTTACTGGCATATGATAAAATAATACTGTCAAGTTATCTTTTTCAGCAACCGTGTAACTTATGATTTTCATTAACATGCATATATGTTACAATGGAAACTTTTCACAAGATTATATTTTCATTTCATTTTCTTTTTTTTTTTCTTTTTCTTTTTTTTGACAGAGACAGAGAGTCAGAGAGAGGGACAGGTAGGGACAGACAGACAGGAAAGGAGAGAGATGAGAAGCATCAATTCTTCCTTGCGGCATCTTAGTTTTTCATTGATTGCTTTCTCATGTGTTCCTTGAAAAGGGCAGGGGATACAGCACAGTGAGTGACCCCTTACTCAAGCCAGTGACATTGGGCTGAAGCCAGCAACCTTGGGTTTCAAGCCAGAGACCTTTGGGCTTGAGCCAGCAACCATGGGTCATGCCTATGATACCGTGCTCAAGCTGGATGAGCCCACACTCAAGCTGGTGACCTCAGGTTTCAAACCTGGGTTCTCCATGTCCCATGCCGATGCTCTATCCATGGTGCCACCACCTGGTCAGGCTCATTTTCAATCTTTTTAAAAATTTCTGTCTTACTTTGGCATTTTTTCCAGCTGTGTTATGCTCCTGCTATTCAGCAGATTTATTCTTCCACCTGGGCACTTGAGTATAGTATAGTACTCTCAAAAAGAGTGAGTTTTCAGAAAACCGAGCGAGAAAGAGTAATTTAAAAATTACATATAGGGGGAGAGAGAGAGAGAGAGAGAACAAACTTAAGGAACATTATAAATATATTTAACATATAAGGAAATTTATATATATATTAATATTTTAAATATTTACATAATAGTACTTCTGGATTGATATATATATAATTCATAATTTAAATTATAAAATCACAAAGTTAAACACATAGTGATTTATAAAATTTTACAGTTTTTGGTTAAAAATAGGCTATTTAAAGTAGCTTAGTCACAATCAATGAAACAAAATATATGAACTATCTAACATTTGTACAGTACTAGATGCTGTCTTCTGTAATGTTTTTAAGAAATAATATTTATTAAAATAAATAATTTAAAACAAAGTCATTAAGCCATGAAAATCATGGGAGAAATCAGTAGAATCAATAACACACTGTGGTGACATTATAATTACTGTTATATTTTATTTAGTATACAACACTATGAGCAACTATTCAGTGATTAACTTTAGTTTTTTCAATGAGTATGTGGACCATGAAACACTGTAGATGTGTAAAGCACCTTTTAATATGCTTTGGGGAAAGCATTAAAAAAAACACATAAGATCAGTAAAAGAATTTCAGTATTTTTACTGAATAATTGATATCAAATATAGAAATGTATGGTTTTGCTCATATCATCTGGACAAAAAAGTTTTACTTATAGTATTCTGCTTACTGTGGTATTTCTGCTCAAGTAGCATAGTTACAATCATTTGACTTAAACTCATTTGACCCTCCTTAGCAATAATGTCCATATTCATCTTCTGGTTTAATGCTAGGCAGATATTAACGAGTTTAAAAACAGATAATGATGCTCAATGTGTGTGTGTGTGTGTGTGTGTGTGTGTAGCAAAAGCAAACACTGAAGGTTAGTTAATATGTTTTCTTTGGTGAGGGGTCAACACCACAAGATTTATATTAGAATTGAATAGCTTTTATATCTGTGATCTATAAATCTCAATAATATTCCATAAACATTTGATCATCTTGAAATTTAGTTAAGAATAAACATTACAAATAGTATTCCAAAATTTCGTGGAATGGATATGCAAGTTATGAAATTATTTTATTAAAAATTTATTCCATTGGAACTGAAAAATAGATGAAACTATCTAAAACAAATTTGCCACTGTTCTGAATAATTCTACACTTTCCCTTGCTGTTAAAGATTACTAGTGATAGTCTTAATGTCTGAGGTTTGAGATAAAGAGAATATTCCCTCATATTCTAGAAATAGGATAATTTTTTAGATCAATAAATCAGATTACTTGATATCATGAATGTAGAACTTTTCAAAGGTAACTTTGTTTCTAAAATTATCTAATATAAACACTATTATTCCCCATGCTCTTTCAGGATATGACTTAATTGTAAAGTTTATCTCTTTACTCATTTATATAAATATAATGGATTTTTTCCCATTATTCTGCCCTTCATATAAAATTTCAGTCTATTAATTATAGTTCTAGTAAGGATTTTTTAATAACTGACAATTTTGAAATAATTTTGTAATTTACAGAGTGTTATAATATAGTACAGACAGTTCCCTTTTACCCCTTTACCCAGTTCCTCCAATGGTTACATTTTTAGTAACTGCAGTACAATATCAAAACCAGGAAATTGACATTTACAAAATGTGTATATATAGCTCTATGTCATTTTGTCACATGTGTAGTTTCCTGTACCTACTACCACCATCAAAATATTGAACACTTTTAGTGAAGTCCAAAATCCTACTTCTCTCAGTCTCTTTACCCACACTGCTTATATTTTTAAAAAAATATTTTCTTCAGATACATCGAGAATCACATTAATGTTATATTTTCTGTTTTAAGTTAACCATAATTTAGAAAACTCAGGAAAAGAAGACAATCTTGTATTTATCCACATTTTTGCTTTTTTAATAAATTCCTTCCTTCTAACATTTAAGATAGCTTTCACCATTTTTATTTTTCTGTTTCAAGAACTTTCTTTGGCCATCGTTTCAGTAGGTCCTGAAGGACAGTTTTGCCTTTATAGTATTCTGAATTGACAGTTTTTGCCTTTCAACACCTGAAAAAATATATTACTTACTTCTGGCCTTGATGGTGTTTGATGAGATATTCATTGTTATTCAAATTGTTTTTTCTCTGCAAGTGAAGTGTTCTACACTCGCTTTCCAGATTTTTTTAACCTGTTTTCTAAAGTAGGATATTTATTTTCTGTTTTGGTATGAATATCTTTAGGTTTATATTTTTGGGATATGCTCAGTACTCTTTTTATTTTAATTCATTTTTAGAGAGGAGAGAGACAGAGAGGGAGAGAGAGGAGAGAGAGAGAGAGAGAGAGAGAGAGAGAGAGAGAGAGAGAGAAGGGGGAGGAGCTGGAAGCATCAACTCCCATATGTGCCTTGACCAGGCAAGCCCAGGGTTTCGAACCGGTGACCTCAGCATTTCCAGGTTGACGCTTTATCCACTGCGCCACCACAGTTCAGGCCAGTTCTTGAATCTTAACTTGTCTTTTGCCAAACTTGGTAATTTTCATTATTAATTCTTCAAATATATTTTAAGCCTCATTGCCTTTTTTTTTTTTCCAAAACTCTAATGACATAAATGTTAAATTTTTTATTATAGTCTTAAAGGTCCTTAAAGTTCTGGTGTTTGTTTTTGTATTTGTTTGTTTTCAGCCTATTTGTATTGTCCTATTTTCCATTCATTTATTCTTTTTTTATTAAATGTATTGGAGTGACATTGGTTAACAGGATCATATAAGTTTCAGGTGTACATCTCTATGACATATGATCTATATATTGCATTGTGTTCCCACACCCAAACTCAAGTCATTTTCAGTGTACTTAATCTTTTCTCTATTCTACTACTGAGAATATTGAGGTTTTTAAAATTTTAGTTACTATAATTTTCAGTTTCAAGATTTTTTTTTTATAATTTTATTTTTTTAATGGGGTGACATCAATAAATCAGGATACATATATTCAAAGATAACAAGTCCAGGTTATCTTGTCGTTCAATTATGTTGCATACCCACCACCCAAAGTCAGATTGTCCTCTGTCACCTTCTATCTTGTTTTCTTTGTGCCCCTCCCCACCCCCTATCCCTCTCCCATTCCCCCCTACCCCCCGTAACCACCACACTCTTATCAATGTCTCTTAGTTTCACTATTATGTCCCACCTACGTATGGAATAATACAGTTCCTGTTTTTTTCTGATTTACTTATTTCGATTCGTATCATGTTATCAAGATCTCACCATTTTGCTGTAAATGTTCCGATGTCATCATTTCTTATGGCTGAGTAGTATTCCATAGTGTATATGTGCCACATCTTCTTTATCCAGTCATCTATTGATGGGCTTTTTGGTTGTTTCCATGTCCTGGCCACTGTGAACAATGCTGCAATAAACATGGGGCTGCATGTGTCTTTACGTATCAATGTTTCTGAGTTTTGGGGATATATACCCAGTAGAGGGATTGCTGGGTCATAAGGTAGTTCTATTTTCAGTTTTTGGAGGAACCACCATAATTTCTTCCATAATGGTTGTACTACTTTACATTCCCACCAACAGTGTATGAGGGTTCCTTTTTCTCCACAGCCTCTTCAACATTTGCTATTACTGACTTGCTAATAACAGCTAATCGAACAGGTGTGAGGTAATATCTCATTGCCGTTTTGATTTGCATTTCTCTAATAGCTAAAGAAGATGAGCATCTTTTCATATATCTGTTGGCCATTTGTATTTCTTCCTGGGAGAAGTGTCTATTCATATCCTCTTCCCATTTTTTTATTGGATTGTTTGTTTGTTTGTTGTTGAGTTTTATGAGTTCTTTGTATATTTTGGATATTAGGCCCTTATCTGAGCTGTTGTTTGAAAATATCATTTCCCATTTAGTTGGCTTTCTGTTTATTTGGTTATCAGTTTCTCTTGCTGAGCAAAAACTTCTTAGTCTGATGTAGTCCCATTCATTAATTTTTGCCTTCACTTCTCTTGCCTGTGGAGTCAAATTTATAAAATGCTCTTTAAAACCCAGGTCCATGAGTTGAGTACCTATGTCTTCTTCTATGTACTTAATTGTTTCAGGTCTTATGTTTAGATCTTTGATCCATTTTGAGTTAATTTTTGTACAGGGGGAGAGACTGTAGTCCAGTTTCATTCTTTTGCATGTGGCTTTCCAGTTTTCCCAGCACCATTTATTGAAGAGGCTTTCTTTTCTCCATTGTGTGTTGTTGGCCCCTTTATCAAAAATTATTTGACTATATATATATGTGGTTTTATTTCTGGACTTTCTATTCTGTTCCATTGGTTTGAGTGTCTATTTTTCTGCCAATACCATGCTGTTTTGATTGTCGTGGCCCTATAATAGAGTTTGAAGTCAGGTATTGTTATGCCCCCAGCTTCATTCTTTTTCTTTAGGATTGCTTTGGCTATTCGGGGTTTTTTATAGTTCCATATAAATCTGATGATATTTTGCTCTATTTCTTTAAAAAATGTCATTGGAAGTTTGATGGGAATTGCATTAAATTTGTATATTGCTTTGGGTAATATATCCATCTTGATTATATTTCTTCTTCCTAGCCAAGAACAAGGTATATTCCTCCATCTCATTAGATCTTTTTTGATTTCCCTTAACAATGGTTTATAGTTTTCATTATATAAGTCCTTTACATTCTTTGTTATGTTTATTCCTAAGTATTTTATTTTTTTTTTGTTGCAATCGTGAAGGGGATTATTCTTTTGAGTTCCTTCTCAGTTGTTTCATTGTTGGCATATAGAAAGGCTATTAACTTCTGTATGTTAATTTTGTATCCTGTGACCTTACTGTATTGGCTTATTGTTTCAGGTAGTCTTTTTGTGGATTCTTTGGGGTTTTCGATGTATAGGATCATATCATCTGCAAAAAGTGATACCTTTACTTCTTCTTTTCCGATATGGATGCCTTTTATTTCTTTGTCTTGTCTGATTGCTCTGGCTAGAACCTCTAGTACCACATTAAATAAGAGTGGAGAGAGTGGACAACCCTGTCTTGTTCCTGATTTAAGGGGGAAAGCCTTCAGTTTAGTGCCATTTAATATGATGTTAGCTGATGGTTTATCATATATGGCCTTTATCATGTTGAGATATTTTTCTTCTATACCCATTTTGTTGAGAGTCTTAAACATAAAATTGTGTTGTATTTTATCGAAAGCCTTTTCTGCGTCTATTGATAAGATCATGTGGTTTTTGTTCTTTGTTTTGTTGATATGGTGTATTACGTTAACCGTTTTACGTATGTTGAACCATCCTTGAGATTCTGGGATGAATCCCACTTGATCATGATGTATTATTTTTTTAATATGTTGTTGTATTCGATTTGCTAGTATTTTGTTTAGTATTTTAGCATCTGTATTCATTAGAGATATTGGTCTGTAGTTTTCTTTCTTTGTGCCATCCTTGCCTGGTTTTGGTATGAGGGTTATGTTGGCCTCATAAAATGTGTTTGGAAGTATTGCTTCTTCTTCAATTTTTTGGAAGACTTTGAGTAGAATAGGAACCAAGTCTTCTTTGAATGTTTTATAAAATTCGCTGGTATAGCCGTCAGGGCCTGGACTTTTATTTTTGGGGAGGTTTTTAATGGTTTTTTCTATTTCTTCTCTACTGATAGGTCTGTTTAGGCTTTCTGCTTCTTCTTGACTCAGTCTAGGAAGGTTGTATTTTTCTAGGAATTTATCCATTTCTTCTAGGTTGTTGAATTTAGTGGCATAAAGTTTTTCATAGTATTCTACAATAATTCTTTGTATATCTACAGTGTCCGTGGTGATTTCTCCTCTTTCATTTTGGATTTTGTTTATATGAGTTCTTTCTCTTTTTTTCTTGGTAAGTCTTGCCAAGGGTTGTCAATTTTGTTGATCTTTTCCAAGAACCAGCTTCTTGTTCTATTAATTTTTTCTATAGTTTTTCTGTTCTCTAATTCATTTATTTCTGCTCTAATTTTTATTATCTCCTTTCTTCGGCTGGTTTTGGGTTGTCTTTGTTCTTCTTTTTCTAGTTCCTGAAGGTGGGAAGTTAAGTGGTTCACTTGGGCTCTCTCTTGTTTGTTCATATATGCCTGAAGCGATATGAACTTCCCTCTTATCACTGCTTTTGCTGCATCCCATAGATTCTGATATGTCGTATTGTCATTTTCATTAGTCTGTATATAACTTTTGATCTCTGCACTTATTTCTTCTTTGACCCATTCATTTTTTAAAAGTATGTTGTTTAGTTTCCACATTTTTGTGGGATTTTTTTCCTCTTTTTTGCAGTTGAATTCTAGTTTCAAGGCTTTATGATCAGAAAATATGCTTGGTACAACTTCAATTTTTCTGAATTTGCTGATGTTGTTTTTGTGGCCCAACATATGGTCAATTCTTGAGAATGATCCATATACACTGGAGAAAAATGTATACTCAGTCACTTTGGGATGAAATGTCCTGTAGATGTCTATCATATCCAGGTGCTCTAGTGTTTTGTTTAAGGCCACTATGTCTCTGTTGATTCTCTGTTTGGATGACCGATCTAGAGCCATCAGCGGTGTATTGAGGTCTCCAAGTATGATTGTATTTTTGTCAGTTTTTGTTTTAAGATCAATAAGTAGCTGTCTTATATATTTTGGTGCTCCTTGGTTTGGTGCATATATATTAAGAATTGTTATGTCTTCTTGATTCAGTGTCCCCTTAGCCATTATGAAATGGCCATTTTTGTCTCTGAGTACTTTTCCTGTCTTGTAGTCAGCATTATCCGATATGAGTATTGCTACACCTGCTTTTTTTTGGATGTTATTTGCTTGGAGTATTGTTTTCCAGCCTTTCACTTTGAATTTGTTTTTATCCTTGTTACTTAGATGAGTTTCCTGTAGGCAGCATACAGTTGGATTTTCTTTTTTAATCCATTCTGCTACTCTGTGCCTTTTTATTGGTGAGTTTAATCCATTTACATTTAGTGTAATTATTGATACTTGTGAGTTCCCTATTGCCATTTTATATCTTGCTTTCTGTTAGTTTTGTGTCTTGTTTGATCCTTCTCTTTCATTTTTCTATCTTTTGTTTTTATTTGGTTGTATTCCATACATCTTTCCTCTGTTGCTATCTTTTTTATCTCATGTGCTTCTGTGGTGGTTTTTTCAATGGTGGTTACCTTTG
Source organism: Saccopteryx bilineata (assembly GCF_036850765.1). Lineage (NCBI taxonomy): Eukaryota > Metazoa > Chordata > Mammalia > Chiroptera > Emballonuridae > Saccopteryx > Saccopteryx bilineata. The sequence continues at coordinate 99,277,695 of NC_089493.1, forward strand.
AGTAATGAAAAGGGTCCCTACCCTGTTCATTGTAGCAAACTATTTTGTGAGTACTTTTGCACTCCATTGTCCTTTGCTACTGTTAATCACCATCTTCTCCCCCTCTTTCTATTTGTTGTTGTCACAGTTTAAATTTGGTTTTATTGTGTTCTTCTTGGAGCTTTTACTTGTGGCTCTGTTTTTTTTTTTTGTTCTTTGTATCTGATTGGAGAACCCCCTTTAGTAATTCCTGGAGTGGGGGTTTTCTGATGATAAATTCTCTCATCTTTTCTTTATCTGTGAATGTTTTTATTTCTCCTTCGTATTTGAAGGATAGCTTTGATGGGTATAGTATTTGTGGCTGAAAGTTCCTCTCTTTCAGGACTTTAAATATTGGGGTCCACTCTCTTCTAGCTTGTAGAGTTTCTGCTGAGAAATCTGATGATAATCTAATGGGCCTTCCTTTATATGTTGTATTCTTCTTTTCCCTGGCTGCCTTGAGAATTTTTTCTTTGCTGTTGGTTTGTGTCAATTTCATTATGATATGCCTTGGAGTAGGTTTGTTGGGGTTAAGAAAACTTGGAGTTCTGTTTGCTTCTTGAACTTGAGGCTTTAGTTCTTTCCACAAGCTTGGGAAGTTCTCATCTATTATTTGTTTGAGTATGTTCTCCATTCCATTTTCTCTCTCTTCTCCCTCTGATATACCTATTATTCTTATGTTATTCTTTTTGATGGAGTCAGATAATTCTTGTAGGGCTATCTCATTTTTTTTTAATTTTTGAGTCTCTTTCTTCTTCTCTTTGTTGTGCCTCAAGTTGCTTGTCTTCTATTTCACTAATCCTCTCTTCTATCTGACCTGTTCTATTAGCTAAGCTTGTTACTTCGTTTTTCAGCTCGTGAATTCAGTTTTTCATCTCTGTTTGATTTGTTTTTATAGTTTCAATTTCCTTGGACATATATTCTTTGTGTTCATTGAGTTGTTTTCTGAGCTCCCTAAATTGCCTTTCTGTGTTTTCTTGTATATCTCGGAGGATTTTTTGGGTTTCTATCTTGAATTCTCTGTCATTTAGCTCCAAGGTTTCCAATATATTAAATTTTTCTCCATAGATTTTTCCTCATCTAGCTGTGTTACCTCTCTTTCTTTTGTATCCATGATATTCGATTTTCTCTTCCTTAATGGCATCTGAGGGTGGTTTTGTTGATAGTATTAATGAGATTTAATAAAGAATAAAAAGTTAAAAAAAATAAAAAATAAAAAATCGAAAAGTTGTTTTTTTAAAAAAATTAATAATGAAATAAAGAAAAATAAAATAAAATTAAAATTAAAAAAAAAGGAAATTATTCCCCCCCCCTCCTTTTTTCCTCTCCTCTCCTCTCCCCTCTTTCTTGAGAAAATCTTGTGTTGGACTGTGAATTATAACAAACAATGCCTGTGATGGAGGGCCTGAATTGGGGAAAAGTAATAAAGGGGCAAAAAAAAAAAAGAAAAAAAAAAAGGAAAAAAAAAGAAAAAAGAAAAAAAAAGAGCGTATGGACCCACAAAAAGCAAATAAGGAAAAAATTTGGGTCAAGAATAAAATGATTTGCTTTTAGGTGTTGGTTGTCTAAGAGTTATGATGAGAGGAATAAGAGGAAAATGGAAAAATGGGGGGACAAATTAAAAAATTACTATTGTATTTAGTGGATCAAGAACTAGATAATATGGAGTGCCAGGGATGGGAGCACTGCTAGTGAGTTAAAAAGGTGAAGTAAAAACCCCCCAAAATGCCACAAACATAGGTTTGAGTCCCAGATAAGATAATTTGTTTGTTATTGAGGTTTGAATGAGAGGAGACGTAAAGGAGAAAGGAAGAAACTATTATAGAGGGAGAAAAGAAAGAGAGAGAGAGAAAAAAAGAGGGAACCACTAAAAGAAGAAAAAAGAAAGGAGAGAGAGAGAGAGAGAGAGTTAAGGGTTTTGGAGTGCAACCCTCGTAGAGAGAAAGGAAGAGAAGAGAAAAGATAATGGGAGATGTAACACTTATGGGTAGTGTAGTTCAAGGAGAGGAGAGAGTAAGACCGGTAGAGAGTTAATCGGCCAAATTGGAGGAGGAAAAAAAAGTATCAAGAATGAAGATAAGAGAAACAAACGAACAAATATAATAAAATGGGATAGGTTATAAAGTGTGCAGATTATTCTTGATTTTGAGAGGTTATCTTCTTGCTTTTTCTTTTCTCTCCCTCTTCCTGGTCGGTGACTCTGTACCCCGGCTTCTGCCCCTTTGGCACGCTCAGGTAGAGGTTTGCAGTTGATAAGTCTCTATGGCAATGTCATGTATTGTGCTTTAGTCTCGTTGGCAGTCGAAGCTCATTAGCATTTATAGGCTCCGACAGTGAGAGAGTCCGTGTTCCTGGAGCCTTTCTCCTAGTCTTTCCTTCCTCAATTAGTAGCCTGATAATCCAGCTATGGGGTTGCTGCTGCCTCTGCCTGGATAGTAAGAGGCTCAAAGAGCTGGCAACTCCCCACTCTATTTCCACTCAGCACGGGGCTCTGGGTAAGGCTCAGTCAGTCAGAGCTGCTAGCATAATCAGGCGGGATTTCCGCCCACTCAAAGACCTCTGGCTCTGCCACTCTGTCCGGTAACACAAGCGGGCGCCCACTTCCGGGGCGCTTGGAGGAAACTCTCACTCACTGTCTGCAACCAGGATATCTGGCCAGCAGTCTCACGCTCTGAGTGAAACCCCCAACCGCAGGGAAAAGTTGCAGCGTTGGAATTGAGTCTCGCTCTGTCCCCGTGCGTGGCTTTTGCAAGGTGCTGGGGCGGCTCGAGATTCCGCTTTGGCCCACACAAAGGCCCCTGACTCTGCCCCTCTGTGCTCACTCCTTATCTGCGCGCGCAAACCAGGATATGAGGCCGGCCGCATTTCCCTCTGAGTGAAACACCCTCCAGCACGGAAAATCTCCACCGTTGGAATTAGTTCTCACTCCCTCCCATGCGTGGCTTTCCCAGGGCGCTGGGGCTGCCCAGAGACTCTGCCCTCTGCCCACAGAAAGGACTCTGACCCTGCCTCTCCGTGGGGCAACACGGGCACCCACTCTCGGGGCCTAGGAAGAAATTCTCGCCCACTAACTGCGCACCGACCAGGAGACCGGGTAAAATGGCTGCTCCGCTTGTCTTTCTTTGTTTGGGTTTGGCGCGAGTGTTAGCTTGTATTGCCCGGGTTGCCACAGGATCAGATTTTCCTCGGCTTGGATCTCCGTGCCACAGCCTGGTTCGGCCGTTTGTGCCGCTGCGGCCTGGATCTATTCACCCCCTTTGCCCGCCTCAGTTTCTATATTCACAGTTACCAGAGAAAGCCACCCTGTTTAGGTTAGTGAGGAAGGCGGAGCATTTCTTACTCCCTATTTCCTTCGGGGTTTGGTTATATATTTAGCCAATTTTTCACTCAATCATACCTTTGGGTGTATTGCGAAGCATCTGGAAGCTCCAAGTATACGTTTTTTCTGTTTCTTGTTGAGTTTTGGGGGAGATTTATCGGTATCGCTTCCTACCCCACCATTACTCTGACGTCATCTCCAGTTTCAAGATTTTTACGTTGTTCTTTGTGTCTTCTATTATTTGCAGATTTTTCCATGTGTCTCATTTGTTTCAAGCCCATCAATAATAGCTCGTTAAAACATTTTTATGATGGTGGCAGTAAAATCCTTGTTGGATAAATCTAATGTGTGTCATCTCCATGTTGGCATGTGTTATCTTCTCACTGAGGATGTAATTTTTCTGCTTTCTGGTAGCTTGAGTAATTTTCAGTATATCCAGTGTATTGTAAATATTATTTTATAAGAATCTGTAGTTTATTTTAATGTCAGTTAGTAAACCTCCTTTGGATTGACATAGGATGGAAGTGGGAGCTGCTTGTTTAGTGCTAAGGAGAAAGTCCAGGTTCCCTCTTCTGGAGAGTGGGACTTCTTGTTTTTGCTCCTTACAATGCCTTCACTGAAGGAAGGGCAGGTGTCAGGAGACTTTCAAATTTATTACCAATGGAAGATGGCAAAAATTTCCATTTCTCATGTGGTCTTCTTTCACACCACCTTGGTGGGGAAGAAGACAGGCATGTTGTTACCACTTGATAGGAAAAAAATTCTGCATACACTAGGCCTCCTCTGATACCACTCAGGCCTGGGTTAACAGCAAGGTCTACATTTTTGTTTGTTTATTGCATGTTACCAAATAGATTAGCTTTGCCTAAATATTTACTAAACAAAAAAGATAGGCCCCACTGAAGATATGTAATTAATGTTATGATGTATATTTATAACTCATTTTCACAGATGTAGTCAGTGAGTGGCTTAAAAGGGGAATTAAAAGTTTATTTCTAGCCATCATGCTAGAACTTAAAATGTATAGAATGGTATCATCAAAAATAATGAAAATCCTATTTAAAATATCAAGCTATTTTCATTACATATCATGAAAATTTAACTTTCTGTCGCTTTTTAGTAAATATTCATGGGTTTTTTTCTAAATTCAAATAGAATTAGATTACCATTTTATTAATCCCAGTGGTTCTGGTACTACTGATATTGCATTTAGAAGAACATAAATTTCAAACAGTGGGCCTGACCTGTGGTGGCACAGTAGATAGTGTCAACCTGGAATGCTGAGTTCACCCTCAGCTTACAAGTCAAGGCACATATGGGAGTAGATGTTTCCTGTTCCTCCCCCACTTTTTTATTTCATTCTATCTCTCTTCTCTTTTAAATAAATAAATAAAGTTTTTAAAAAATATTAAAAAAATACATTTCAAACAGTGATTTATTTTTCAGTTCTTCAAAATATATCAAAAACTCTTCCTGTTCTAAAGCACCTTGTAAAATACAATGTACAAATTGGACAAAATACTTACAAGAAATGGGGAAATATTTTTCTTATAAAGAGGAGATATAATCTTTTCTATCTTTTTTTTGGGGGGGTAGATTAATGGTCAGTCCAGTAGTCAATGAAATGTAGCAGTCAATGAAATAAAAACCAATAAAATAGATGGAAAGAATGAAAATATCCAAGAATTAAGTATCAAAGCTTTTCTGCTGATTCTGGCTGATATTTTTATATCATTTTTTAACACATGTGAAGATACTCTACTAAAGACACATACACATACACACATCAAACACAATGGTTTTCATTTGTAATTTTTATTTTATTTGCATTTTTAGTTTCCCTATTACTGTTCAGCTTTCTTTCCCTGTGTTCTCTCATCATTTCTGTTATGTGCTGAATTCCGCCTTCACCAGTGGTAGCATATATACATTTAATAATACATTAACCTTATTATTTGTCCTTTATAAAAGGCAGTATAGTATTTTGCATTTGTTTATTCCTACCTTTGTCCAGAGCTTAAGTTAACCTATAAGTTTATTTTAGCAAACTAATATAAAATATTGTCACGCATTTAACTGTTTATTGTAGCATGAAAACAAGAGAGAAAATCAAACTTGTGAAGGCTATACTTTCCACCACTTTAAAGTGGCTATGCAGATCATTATGTATTCTTCACCATAGCTTAGTTGCTTAGCGACCACAGAAGTAGAGAACTACTAATTGAAAGTATTCGCTATGGCTGGTAACGCTGCTGCAGGACATTGAACTTAGAAATAGCAGGGACTATGTCAGATAAAAATGTTTCAGGGGATGAGGAAAAACAGTTGCAATATTATCTTACTAGAAATGGTTATTATTTAGTTATATATAGTAAATTTTGTTTTCAAAATATTTTGCTGTTTTTTAATTATGAAAATTATCATTAAAATGAAGTTTCCCCTTATAAATCATCTACACAATCAGAGCAAAAGTTATAGTTATAGCATCTATTAAAAATACAAAATAAAATAGAAGACAAAGGAAGAAAAGAAGAAGCCAAAGTAGCACTAACTTAGATGCAAGTTCCTTAGATAAGTAACAAAATCTATATGGACTTTTCTGAATGCATGGTATATTTCATAATAAAACCAAAAAAAAAAAGAAGAAGAGAAGGAGAAAGAGGAAAGAAAGAAGAAAACGAGAGAGGAAGAAGAAGAGAAATAAAGCCAAACACAAAGGGGAAAGACATTTGAAAAAAAGGTAGCAATACTATGAATGAGTTTATTCAAAACATTATAATAGTCTATCAAGCTCTCTAAAGTAGAGATTAAATAAAAGCAGGATTATTTTCTCTTCTCTCCATGTAATATACTTTTTTTTTTTTTCATTTTTCTGAAGCTGGAAACAGGGAGAGACAGTCAGACAGACTCCCGCATGCGCCGGACTGGGATCCACCCGGCATGCCCACCAGGGGCGACGCTCTGCCCACCAAGGGGCGATGCTCTGCCCATCCTGGGGCGTCGCCATATTGCGACCAGAGCCACTCTAGCACCTGAGGCAGAGGCCACAGAGCCATCCCCATTGCCCGGGCCATCTTTGCTCCAATGGAGCCTCGGCTGCGGGAGGGGAAGAGAGAGACAGAGAGGAGAGCGCGGCAGAGGGGTGGAGAAGCAAATGGGCGCTTCTCCTGTGTGCCCTGGCCGGGAATCGAACCCGGGTCCTCCGCACGCTAGGCCGACGCTCTACCGCTGAGCCAACCGGCCAGGGCTCTTCTCTCCATGTAATATACATTTTATGTGCCCATGGTAAATAGATGAATGATCATTGTGTACCAACCTTCATTTAATAGAAAAGACTAGGTCAGAAAAAGAAAAAAATGTCCTTCACAAGATCGAAACTAAGTTAGCAGGATGACTCAGTTCCCTTATTAGCTTATTTGCGTTAAGAAATCTAATATAATTCTGCGTTTCTGGACTTACTCTCTCACACTCTACCGGCATACATGTGTAAAAATGTTTGTATGTGAATGTGTGCTCGTGTATGTGATTTGAATAACTGGATTTTATAAGAATTCATTTGTAGCCATTGTCAGTTATCAGCTGTATCTGTAAGCAGATTATATCTAATAATGGTGAAAAACAGAATTTAGATATCTGAACTCCTAATTGTTAAGAATACATCTTATGTAGGATGCAAATTTTATTATTTATTTATGTATTTATTTATTTATTCAGTGAGAGGAGGGAAGGGAGAGACAGACACCTGCAAGCACCTGGAATGAGATCCACCTGGCAAGCCCACTAGTGGGCAATGCTCTGTCCATCTGGGGCATTGCTCTGTTGCTCAGAAACCAAACTCTTCTTAGCACCTGAGGCAGAGGCCATGGAGCCATCCTCAGTGCCCTGGGGCCAACTCACTTCAATTGAGCAGTGGCTGCAGGAGGGGGAGGAAAGAGGGAGGGAGGAGAGAAGTGAGAAGGAGAGGGGTGGAGAAGTAGATGGGCATTTCCTCTTGTGTGCTTACAGGGAATCAAACCCATAACATCCACATGCTGGACCAAAGCTCTACCACTGAACCAACCAACCAGGGCTATTAGATTGCAAATTTTTAAAACAATCAGTACATAGCTAAATATTTAAAACCACAACTGATCAGATTTAATTAAGATCCAGAAGTCATTTCAAGATTATGCAGAGTCATTATGATATCAGTTGTCTGCAGTCAAATGAAGATACAGGTGGTTAAATAAGCAATGCTCATAGTACGTGCTGTACTTAAGATACAACCTTTAAAATAAATCCTAGAGATAATGTTATCATTTGTCATATATGCTGAGTGCAGAACATGCTAAATTCCAGTTCAGCAATTTGTATTCTGTCTATACTTCTGTAGAATTTTAATATAATTTTCTGTTTGAGTGTTCATGAACAGTAGTCTTTGCTTATGGCTTGCATTCTTTTCCCAAAGATTTAAAGTTAATGGGGACAGGATTAAAAAAGATACAGTCTCCTGTATCTTTCATCAAAATCCTAGTTCAGAAAGTCAGACCTGCCTTTACTATAGCATACCAACTGACATTGTATTTTAATGTTTTGTCTATCCTTATATTAAAAATGAATTCTTGACGATAGTGCTTGATGTTTGCAATTTTCAACTGCTAAGTAACAAACCACTTCAAAACAGCAGCTTAAAACAGCTAAGCAACAGGCACTTATCTGCTCTTGTCTGCTAACTGGGCTGGACTCAGCTGTGTGGCTTGTCTCTCCTCCAGATGGTGTTGGCTGGATTCTCCCATGATTTTTTATTTAGAGAGCAGCTCCACTTGGACTGGAAGATCCAAGATGGCCCCATTCATATGTCAGGCGGGAATGACTGGGAATTGATGAGACCTTCCTTTCTGTCTTCTTGGTCTTTCATTCTCCTGCACCTTTTTTTTTTATTATGGGGCCTTTCATCCTTAAGGAAACTAATCTGGACATATTTGCATATGGCTCAGGTCTAAGAAGGAGTAAATGGAACGTAAAGCCTTTTTAGACCCAGGACAGGAACTTGTCCAATGTTGCTTCTGCATTTTCTTGGTTCAAATAATTTTTAAGACTTACCTGTCTTCAGTTTAAAAGGATAATGTGAGGACATGCATTCAAAAGATGTCACAATTCATGGGTGCCATTTGATAATCATATATGTTAAAGGTTAAAATTTGTTGAAATACAAACTGTATATAAAAGCAATATATCCTTGTATTTGGTTTTTATAGTTGTCATAACAAATTACCATAAACCTGGTGGCTTAAAATAACAGAAATTTATTTTCATGCCATTCTAAATGCCAGAAATTTGAGATCTAAGTGTTAACAGTGTTAGTTTCTACATGAGGCTCAGCAGAAACCCAGTTCAAATGGAATCAGCAATTTTGATTTTTCTTGGTTTATATACATATCCCTCAATCACTGCTTCTTTCCTTACATGACCTTCTCTGTCTATTCTATCTTTTATGAGAATACTCATCACTAAATTTTGAAATCATAATTGAATTTAGAACTCATGATAATCCAGATGATTGCACCTTAGATCTTCCCATTAATTACAACCTCAAAGGTCCTTATTCCCAATAAAGTCACATTGAGAGACTCAGGTGGACATATCTTTTGGGGAGAACACCATTCAAATCAGTACACTTCTCCATCAAACTTCATAATTTACCCCCATGTTTGCTCAGTAATCTCTAGTATAAAAAAAACTTGATTTTGGAAAATTTTATATCTATACATATTTAGGGCAATTTCTCAAAGCATATTCTTAAGGGAACTAGTTCTAAGAGTTATTCTATGAGTAAACTGTTCCTTGGTCACATGATCTTGGAAACTACTGCTTTCTGTTAACAGTTCCTGGAAATTCACATTGTACATTAATTTATTAAAGAGAAATCTAAATACTAGATATTTAGGATGCACATGTGCTTTCTAAAAGCATATAGACACAGAAAATCTCCATTTTTATTCAAGTAATACTTATCAATACCTCACAGAACCAAGGTTACATATACAAGAGTTTCTGATCTGAAATGTGCTATAAATGACATGATATTAAATCTTAGAATGTTACAAATAATCAACCATGTACATTACTTTACATTTTAATAATCTGCTTCCTCATCTTGAATAAGCCCTTTTGATGCCTGAATGTTCTTTCTCTGTTTTCTACTTAATTTCTACTTGTCCTAGAACTATTATAAGACTCTTTCTTTTCTTTTCTTTTCTCTTTCTTTCTTTCTTTCTTTCTTTCTTTCTTTCCTTTCTTTCTTTCTTTCTCTCTCTCTCTCTTTCTTTCTTTCTTTTTTTCTTTCTTTCTACCTTTCTTTTTTTCTTTCTTTCTACCTTTCTTTCTTTTTTTCTTTCTTTCTACCTTTCTTTCTTTCTTTTTTCTTTCTTCCTATCTTTCTTTCTTTCTTTCTTTTTTCTTTCTTCCTATCTTTCTTTTTTTCTTTTTTTCTTTCTTTCTTTCTTTCTTTCTTTCTTTCTTTCTTTCTTTCTTTCTTTCTTTTCTCTCATTCTTTTTTTTTAAGAGAGAGAGAGAGAGACAAAGAGGCAGACACAGACAGTGAGAGAGATGAGAAGCATTGACTCACAGTTGTGGCATCTTAGTTGTTCATTGATTGCTTCTCATATGTGCCTTGACCTGAGTGATTCAGCTGAACCAATGACCCCTTGCTTAAGTCAGGGACCTTTGGGCTCAAGCCAGCGACCATGGGGTTATTTATGTCTATGATCCCAAACTCAAGCCAGCGACCTGGCGCTCAAACCAGGGCCTCACCCTCAAACTGGTAAGCCCACGCTCAAGTCAGGATCTCAGGTTTTCAAACCTGGAACTTCAGTATCACAGGTTGATGCTGAATCCATTGCGCCATCGCCTGGTCAGGCAAGAAGTTATTTTCGAAAGAAAGCTTTTAATTCCCAAAGACTTGGTTAGATGTTCTCTAAGATATTTTTGTTTTGTTTTTTGTTTGTTTGTTTTTTTTTTAGCTCCCTATTCTTAACACTAATATATCACTAAAGTACTGTGCTATAATTACCTTGGCTTGTCTTCTTTATTTTGTGTCCAGCCATATGCCTGTTGAAGTTAAGAATCTTCTTATTATTGATTCCTGGGACACAGTGGGTATTTAATCAATGTTCTTTGAATGAATGGGTGAGAAAATCTGACATTGGATAGAAATAGATCAACATAACTATGTGGTTACACATAGTACTCTAGAGCACAGAGTTAAAAACTATTTGTCATGGAAATCACTTCATGCTTTCAAAATAATATCATATAAAGTGTTTTATTTCCCACAGTTGCAATAATCATTCTCTTTGTTTTATGAACGTCTAGCACTATAAAATGGGTCAGTGGGATTATTAGGAAAAAATATCAAGTATATCTCATAAACCAATTTGTAAAATAATTTTAAAGAATTTATTTCCTTTGACATAATTATGACTGGATCCATTCATATTACTAGGATTTAGGTTTTTTTCCAGAAACAGTGCTAAAATTTAGCTATCAAGCTATGGATGTTAGAAGTAAATAAATTCTCCTTTTACAAGCCTCTGAATAAGTAAGTTTATACATTTTACATAGTTATATTTAAAAATAGTAACTCTGTTGCTTTCTATACTCATTCAAAATTATCTAAATATATAAACCATTAAGCAAAAAAGTTATGGCATATAATGAAAGAAGTAAATTTTAGACAGTGGGCATTTTACCTACTAGTGAGATATGTACCTTCAGCCTTTCTGTCTCTCTACTCTAACTAAGACACACACACTAGAGAAAACTTATTTTATTATGGTACAGAAGTAATTATTTACCTGATTCATCCCAAGATTTATGCTATTAATAATATTGGTTACAAACTGAGGACTGTAGTATATTAGTAAATTTCTAAAACTCTACCAAATGTTTTTTGTACTGAATAGAATTTAAGTAAGTCATGTGTTAATATATTTTTTCTATTTAAAGACTACATCTGTTTATTTTTCTCCTAGTTAGTATATCATAGTAAGTGTAAATGTGCATCCCTGGTTACCTTTTTTCCAAGTACAGCTGGGTTGTACCTACCTAAGTAGTGTTCTATAGTAAGTGCATGGTAAGCAAGTTAGTGTTCAACTCTTAGGCCTAATAGACTAGAATTTTGGACTATTTCTCTCTCAGAAGAAACATTTTAGCATCCTGTGTTTGCTCTTGTTATTCAGACCTACAACCTGTGAAAGCTGACCTAAATGAAGCCACAGGCAACATTTCAGTTAGCTACCTTCCATAGATTTCTTCAGTTCATGGGTGTATTTTCCTGCTTTAATCTGTCAAGAGAGACCTGACCTGAGAAAGGCCAGGTACTGTTGTATGAGGTGAGAAAACAGGTGTATGAGACTCTGTTTTCCCTTGTCAGAGTCACACACCATCCCAAATAAAATGCTGTAGTTTCAGCAAATCCTATATATGTACAGTTTACATCATACCCAATAATGAAAAGCCTTATGAACCTGTAGCTATATTGTGGCCCTGGGCCAATTATTTGGTAGTGTGTAAAACCAAAAGTAATGCATTATATGTAGCAAAATTGAAAATTTTAGAATATATTCAACTTGCTTAAATGTCTTCTAATAGAGCTCATCGCTATCATGTATTATAAGATAGTAGACCCAGCAGAAAGGACTTGAAAATATTTTTGTTTCATATGGCAGTTTGGACAATTTATTGACTCCCTAGATATTTTGTTTGCAATTGTTTCAAGTATTGTTTTCCTGTGCTTATTTCTCCACATACACATGCAAGCTATTTCCTTGCCTATTGTGTGTTCTTGGCAGATTTTCTGGGCACTGTGCCCAGTTGGTTTAGTGTGTGCTTATAATTGTCTATAGCGACCCTGATTCTGTTTTGGAGAACAGCATTCTATAAATTTTTAATGATTATTATTGTACTTTAGATTCCACATTGCTTTTGGAGTTTAGAAACAAAGAATGAACATTGATGGGTAATAACCAAGATTATCAATGCTATACCCAATGTTTGATATAGGAGAAGAGAATAAATGATATTTTGGTGTAAATAAAACAGGATTAATCCAATAAACAGTTAAACAGAAGTAAACATGAGGACTAAATTTACCACTTGACAAAATGCTCATGATATCATTTCTTCCCATTTTACCATCCAAATATTATCCATAAGTGTTTTTTTTATCGCTATCTATGGGTAAATATATTTAAATATTTAGACACAGAGAAAGTGCTAACTTTTCTTCTCCAAGTATTTGTGTACCTGATGTACTATCAAACATTTAATAGTTCACTGATGAACTCACCTATGAATTTTGAGTCAGATAATTGCAATTGGAATTTAGTTATCATTTCAAAGAGGAAAAAAGTCACATTTATAAATAATTAGTGTGCACACACACACATTTTTAAAGGAGAAAATACCAAAGACAGAAAAATACAGAAAATGTGTGTGTGTGTGGGAGGGGTCTCTGATAATGTAAAAGAAAAAATTAATTTTTCTATTGGCAGTAAAATATAACTACTAATGTACTGCATATAAGTGAAATTTGCATTTTTATAGCTGTAATGCTTCACATTTTAAAAGTAGATTTAAACTAAAGGACAATAGAAACATTTTAAAGTAAAACTCAGAAAATGTCATTTAAAAATTGCTAAATAAGTTTCATCTTATTTTTTTATATTAGAAAATCAATGTATTGATTCTCAATTATTTTCATTCTAATATAAAAAGTAATGAAATAGTATTTTATATTCTAAAATCATTCTTCATCCCCTCAATCTTACATCTTTTAGTTTGTTCATTTTTTGAAAATCATAAATATTTTTAAATCCATTCTTTTATAATTGGGTCATGTAAGGCCAGTAGCCACAGCCACCATCACAGTTGCCTGGCCCATGCAGGTTCCTATTTAATTTGGGCAATCCTAATGAAACAACAGAGCCAAGAACTTGTGGGCCATCTTTTACTCTTGCTCGCAACCAACGGACACAAAAATACACACAGTGGGAAAACACTTCCTTTTCCATTCAGGGCTCCCAAAGCCACTGACTTTCTTCAGTTTTTTCCTAGAATCAAAGGCCGAATAGTCTCACTCAGTCTCCTCTGCATGTCTCCATTTTGGCTTCCTCCTCCCCTCCAAACACATGGCCTGTCTCCTATTCAAAAATGGCCTCCTAGATCCTCCTTTTAAAACCTTTCTGCAGGACAATCCCTCTCCCAGCACATATTAACATAACCAAACCCCTTCCCAAGCAGGAAGGTAATTAATATTATCACCTAGGTGACAGCCATTCACGTGGACAGCACCATCTTTAATAAAGTGAGCATAAAAATTACAGTTTACAAACATCTGCCGAACAAGTCGGGATCTAGGATTTTGATATACTTGCTCTAAAACTTTGTTTTCTTAGAATAAAAATATTCTCTACAGTTCATTATTCTAATATTGATTCAGCTTTAGGCTTAATTTATATGCAAAGCAAATAATTTACCCAAACATGTAAGGGATATGCATTATCAGAACTCAACACCTGCAGGACAAAAGAGAGGTTAATTTCATTGTTGCTCCAAAGCAAAAGGAGATCATTATGGCGCCTGCAATAACCAAGCTCTGTGAAATAGCTGCATTAGTCATTAACTTTCCAGCACCAAATTTCATATCAAACTCAATTAACTACTACATAGCTTTTAATGACAATATTTTTTTAGATGCAGCTCTTGTTTACTAATAAGATTTCACATCACGACTATCTGTTCTATTACTTTCTCCATGTTAATATTCAAGGCTTGATTTTCTCCAAAGAAAATGGGGCAATGAAAATTGCATTTGCTAAAAGTTCTCCTTGAATTATGTTTCCACATTTCAAGTGTGTTAATATAATGCTTTAGAAGCTAAAGGGAACAATTCTATAGGAAAGAAAAGTCCTCTGCCTATCCTTAGGATTGATTAAGTTTGTTATTTGTGTGTATTTCCCCACAACATTGTTTCTGTGTTGGAATTTATCAGGACCAGAACAATCTAAATTGGAAATGTCCCTTAGAATATTTTTATCACAGTGAAAGTCAAAGCCCAGAAAAACAAAAAGGCACAAAATTAATGTCATCAGGAAGCAATTTACGTAGCTAATTAGCATAGCATTCTCATATAAAAAGACAGATGGATTAAGGGATCAGGTCATTCATAGCCTGCAGTAAACTGCTTCAGTCTTTAATCCCCTGCTGTTACTTATCAACTGGTGCTCTTTTTATGGACTTAGATCCCTGGAAAGATTTAGATTCTCCTATTAGATTGATTCGCCTTGTTCCTTTAACTGTTACTGATGATACATTTCATTATTTTCTTACTAAAATAACAACACTAAGAACTCAAATTTAGTTAGCAGTATTAGAATTGAACTAAAAACATATCTGAACATTTCTCACATACTAGCTTCTACAACAAACATAGACACTCACATACTTATTGCTCTGTTGTGTTAAGAAACAGGCCCTGGTTTGAAGGCTGCCATACAAATTATTTCCTGTTTCAACAAGAGTTGGATTTTTTTTTTTGAAGAGATATACACAGTGTAGGGCCAGTAGCCACAGCCACCATTGTGGAAGGAAGGGCAGGCCTGCTCTTCCCTTTTGGGGATGTGGGTTTGTTGCTCAAATAAGTTTATAAAAATGATATATATGTTTGCTTGCTTTTGGTGTGGAAGACAGGCTGTAAACTGGCAAAGCTGTTATAGCCAAAGGCTTAGTTTTAAGACTAAGCTTTTCTCACCCTTTTGAGGAATCCTATTATGCCTCAGATAAGTGACTTTGTATCAGAGACTTCCTTGTTTGTATATTGGATTAAAGGTTTTGATTTCTACACTATAAAGTGAGGCAGACCAGGAGACTGCTCTCTCTTGGTTCCTGAGATTAGCATTAGAGAGCAGAGAGCAGATAAAGGCCACAGGGAGGAGAGGAGAAGCAGCCAAGATGGCAGAATGCTGAAGGAGAGCCAGTTTGTGCAGAGTTTGTGCAGAGAGAAGGAGATGGAGAACAGAGGTGAATAAGGCTAGTGAGCTAGAAACCTTTGATTCTAGAAAACTCGGATAAATCAGTAGCTTTGTGAGCACCAGATGAGTGGGTTTTGGAGCCCAGTGTGTGTTTTGACTTGTCTGCTGGGTGCAAGCTAGGATTAAACATAATGGCCCACCAGTTCTTGGCTCTGTTGTTTCATTACCGTCTGTCCAAATCTAATGTGAACCTGCATGGGCAAGGCAGCTGTGATGGTGGCCGTGGCTACTGGCTTTACAGGGTGCCACCCTTTTTCTTGGGCTGAGGACTGTTAAGAAAAAGCACGTCCCTGGTGCCAACCACAGTGGGCACCATGTCGTTGGCTCATGTGGGCCCTGAGAAACTGCCTGCCCAACATCAAGAGTGCCCAAGTTGCCAGTCCAACCTCCTGCATGCTCAAACCAGACCTGACCCCAAGCTTCTACTCTTTTAGCACTCCACCATCTTGGCTGCCTCTCCTCTGCAATGCTGATGACAGGAGCAATGCCCCTGGTTTGCTTTATTTTATAATGTAGAAAATTAAAGCCTTTAATTCAGTATACAAATAAGAAAGTCTCTGATACAAAGCCACTTATTGAGGCATAAATGAGATTCCTCATGAGAGTGCACCACCCCACATCATGCAACAGTCAAGGGTGTGGGGGAAAGCTTAGTTTTGAGAAGATCTTAGTATTAGAAGGATGTTGAAAAGATCTTAGTATTGAAAGGGTGGGAAAGGTTTTTTGTTTTGTTTTGTTTTGTTTTTAATTTTATTTTTTTAATGGGGTGACATCAATAAATCAGGATACATATATTCAAAGATAACAAGTCCAGGTTATCTTGCCGTTCAATTATGTTGCATACCCACCACCAAAAGTCAGATTGTCCTCTGTCACCTTCTATCTTGTTTTCTTTGTGCCCCTCCCCACCCCCTATCCCTCTCCCATTCCCCCCTCCCCCCCCCGTAACCACCACACTCTTGTCAATGTCTCTTAGTTTCAGTATTATGTCCCACCTACGTATGGAATAATACAGTTCCTGTTTTTTTCTGATTTACTTATTTCGCTTCGTATCATGTTATCAAGATCCCACCATTTTGCTGTAAATGTTCCGATGTCATCATTTCTTATGGCTGAGTAGTATTCCATAGTGTATATGTGCCACATCTTCTTTATCCAGTCATCTATTGATGGGCTTTTTGGTTGTTTCCATGTCCTGGCCACTGTGAACAATGCTGCAATAAACATGGGGCTGCATGTGTCTTTACGTATCAATGTTTCTGAGTTTTGGGGATATATACCCAGTAGAGGGATTGCTGGGTCATAAGGTAGTTCTATTTTCAGTTTTTTGAGGAACCACCATACTTTCTTCCATAATGGTTGTACTACTTTACATTCCCACCAACAGTGGATGAGGGTTCCTTTTTCTCCACAGCCTCTCCAACATTTGCTATTACCTGACTTGCTAATAACAGCTAATCGAACAGGTGTGAGGTGGTATCTCATTGCCGTTTTGATTTGCATTTCTCTAATAGCTAAAGAAGATGAGCATCTTTTCATATATCTGTTGGCCATTTGTATTTCTTCCTGGGAGAGGTGTCTATTCATATCCTCTTCCCATTTTTTTATTCGATTGTTTGTTTGTTTGTTGTTGAGTTTTATGAGTTCTTTGTATATTTTGGATATTAGGCCCTTATCTGAGCTGTTGTTTGAAAATATCATTTCCCATTTAGTTGGCTTTCTGTTTTTTTGTTATCAGTTTCTCTTGCTGAGCAAAAACTTCTTAGTCTGATGTAGTCCCATTCATTAATTTTTGCTTTCACTTCTCTTGCCATTGGAGTCAAATTCATGAAATGCTCTTTAAAACCCAGGTCCATGAGTTGAGTACCTATGTCTTCTTCTATGTACTTAATTGTTTCAGGTCTTATGTTTAGATCTTTGATCCATTTTGAGTTAATTTTTGTACAGGGAGAGAGACTGTAGTCCAGTTTCATTCTTTTGCATGTGGCTTTCCAGTTTTCCCAGCACCATTTATTGAAGAGGCTTTCTTTTCTCCATTGTGTGTTGTTGGCCCCTTTATCAAAAATTATTTGACTATATATATGTGGTTTTATTTCTGGACTTTCTATTCTGTTCCATTGGTCTGAGTGTCTATTTTTCTGCCAATACCATGCTGTTTTGATTGTCGTGGCCCTATAATAGAGTTTGAAGTCAGGTATTTTTATGCCCCCAGCTTCATTCTTTTTCTTTAGGATTGCTTTGGCTATTCGGGGTTTTTTATAGTTCCATATAAATCTGATGAATTTTTGCTCTATTTCTTTAAAAAACGTCATTGGAAGTTTGATGGGAATTGCATTAAATTTGTATATTGCTTTGGGTAATATAGCCATCTTGATTATATTTATTCTTCCTAGCCAAGAACAAGGTATATTCTTCCATCTCATTATATCTTTTTCGATTTCCCTTAACAATGGTTTATAGTTTTCATTATATAAGTCCTTTACATTCTTTGTTATGTTTATTCCTAAGTATTTTATTTTTTTTGTTGCAATCGTGAAGGGGATTATTCTTTTGAGTTCCTTCTCAGTTGTTTCATTGTTGGCATATAGAAAGGCTATTGACTTCTGTATGTTAATTTTGTATGCTGCAACCTTACTGTATTGGCTTATTGTTTCTAGTAGTCTTTTTGTGGATTCTTTGGGGTTTTCGATGTATAGGATCATATCATCTGCAAAAAGTGATACCTTTACTTCTTCTTTTCCGATATGGATGCCTTTTATTTCTTTGTCTTGTCTGATTGCTCTGGCTAGAACCTCTAGTACCACATTAAATAAGAGTGGAGACAGTGGACAACCCTGTCTTGTTCCTGATTTAAGGGGGAAAGCCTTCAGTTTAGTGCCATTTAATATGATGTTAGCTGATGGTTTATCATATATGGCCTTTATCATGTTGAGATATTTTCCTTCTATACCCATTTTGTTGAGAGTCTTAAACATAAAATTGTGTTGTATTTTATCGAAAGCCTTTTCTGCGTCTATTGATAAGATCATGTGGTTTTTGTTCTTTGTTTTGTTGATATGGTGTATTACATTAACCGTTTTACGTATGTTGAACCATCCTTGAGATTCTGGGATGAATCCCACTTGATCATGATGTATTATTTTTTTAATATGTTGTTGTATTCGATTTGCTAGTATTTTGTTTAGTATTTTAGCATCTGTATTCATTAAAGATATTGGTCTGTAGTTTTCTTTTTTTGTGCCATCCTTGCCTGGTTTTGGGATGAGGGTTATGTTGGCCTCATAAAATGTGTTTGGAAGTATTGCTTCTTCTTCAATTTTTTGGAAGACTTTGAGTAGAATAGGAACCAAGTCTTCTTTGAATGTTTGATAAAATTCGCTGGTATAGCCGTCAGGGCCTGGACTTTTATTTTTGGGGAGGTTTTTAATGGTTTTTTCTATTTCTTCTCTACTGATAGGTCTGTTTAGGCTTTCTGCTTCTTCTTGACTCAGTCTAGGAAGATTGTATTTTTCTAGGAATTTATCCATTTCTTCTAGGTTGTTGAATTTAGTGGCATAAAGTTTTTCATAGTATTCTACAATAATTCTTTGTATATCTACAGTGTCTGTGGTGATTTCTCCTCTTTCATTTTGGATTTTGTTTATATGAGTTCTTTCTCTTTTTTCCTTGGTAAGTCTTGCCAAGGGTTTGTCAATTTTGTTGATCTTTTCAAAGAACCAGCTCCTTGTTCTATTAATTTTTTCTATAGTTTTTCTGTTCTCTAATTCATTTATTTCTGCTCTGATTTTTATTATTTCCTTTTTTCGGCTGGTTTTGGGTTGTCTTTGTTCTTCTTTTTCTAGTTCCTTAAGGTGGGAAGTTAAGTGGTTCACTTGGGCTCTCTCTTGTTTGTTCATATATGCCTGAAGTGATATGAAATTCCCTCTTATCACTGCTTTTGCTGCATCCCATAGATTCTGATATGTCGTATTATCATTTTCATTAGTCTGTATATATCTTTTGATCTCTGCACTTATTTCTTCTTTGACCCATTCATTTTTTAAAAGTATGTTGTTTAGTTTCCACATTTTTGTGGGATTTTTTTCCTCTTTTTTGCAGTTGAATTCTAGTTTCAAGGCTTTATGATCAGAAAATATGCTTGGTACAACTTCAATTTTTCTGAATTTGCTGATTTTGTTTTTGTGGCCCAACATATGGTCAATTCTTGAGAATGATCCATGTACACTGGAGAAAAATGTATATTCAGTCACTTTGGGATGAAATGTCCTGTAGATGTCTATCATATCCAGGTGCTCTAGTGTTTTGTTTAAGGCCACTATGTCTTTGTTGATTCTCTGTTTGAATGACCGATCTAGAGCCGTCAGCGCTGTATTGAGGTCTCCAAGTATGATTGTATTTTTGTCAGTTTTTGTTTTAAGATCAATAAGTAGCTGTCTTATATATTTTGGTGCTCCTTGGTTTGGTGCATATATATTAAGAATTGTTATGTCTTCTTGATTCAGTGTCCCCTTAGCCATTATGAAATGGCCATTTTTGTCTCTGAGTACTTTTCCTGTCTTGTAGTCAGCATTATCAGATATAAGTATTGCTACACCTGTTTTTTTTTGGCTGTTATTTGCTTGGAGTATTGTTTTCCAGCCTTTCACTTTGAATTTGTTTTTATCCTTGTTACTTAGATGAGTTTCCTGTAGGCAGCATACAGTTGGATTTTCTTTTTTAATCCATTCTGCTACTCTGTGTCTTTTTATTGGTGAGTTTAATCCGTTTACATTTAGTGTAATTATTGATACTTGTGAGTTCCCTATTGCCATTTTATATCTTGCTTTCTGTTAGTTTTGTGTCTTGTTTGATCCTTCTCTTTCGTTTTTCTATCTTTTGCTTTTATTTGGTTGTATTCCATACATCTTTGCTCTGTTGCTATCTTTTTTATCTCATGTGCTTCTGTGGTGGTTTTTTCAATAGTGGTTACCTTTGAGTAATGAAAAGGGTCCCTACCCTGTTCATTGTAGCGAACTATTTTGTGAGTACTTTTGCACTCCATCGTCCTTTGCTACTGTTAATCTCCATCTTCTCCCCCTCTTTCTTTTTGTTGTTATCACAGTTTAAGTTTGGTTTTATTGTGTTCTTCTTGGAGCTTTTACTTGTGGCTCTGTTTTTTTTTTGTTCTTTGTATCTGATTGGAGAACCCCTTTAGTAATTCTTGGAGTGGGGGTTTTCTGATGATAAATTCCCTCATCTTTTCTGTATCTGTGAATGTTTTTATTTCTCCTTCGTATTTGAAGGATAGCTTTGATGGGTATAGTATTCGTGGCTGAAAGTTCCTCTCTTTCAGGACTTTAAATATTGGGGTCCACTCTCTTCTAGCTTGTAGAGTTTCTGCTCAGAAATCTGATGATAATCTAATGGGCCTTCCTTTATATGTTGTATTCTTCTTTTCCCTGGCTGCCTTGAGAATTTTTTCTTTGCTGTTGGTTTGTGTCAATTTCATTATGATATGCCTTGGAGTAGGTTTGTTGGGGTTAAGAAAACTTGGAGTTCTGTTTGCTTCTTGAACTTGAGGCTTTAGTTCTTTCCACAGGCTTGGGAAGTTCTCATCTATTATTTGTTTGAGTATGTTCTCCATTCCATTTTCTCTCTCTTCTCCCTCTGATATACCTATTATTCTTATGTTATTCTTTTTGATGGAGTCAGATAATTCTTGTAGGGCTATCTCATTTTTTTTAATTTTTGAGTCTCTTTCTTCTTCTCTCTGTTGTGCCTCAAGTTGCTTGTCTTCTATTTCACTAATCCTCTCTTCTATCTGACCTGTTCTATTAGCTAAGCTTGTTACTTCGTTTTTCAGCTCGTGAATTGAGTTTTTCATCTCTGTTTGATTTGTTTTTATAGTTTCAATTTCCTTGGACATATATTCTTTGTGTTCATTGAGTTGTTTTCTGATCTCCCTATATTGCCTTTCTGTGTTTTCTTGTATATCTCGGAGGATTTTTAGGATTTCTATCTTGAATTCTCTGTCATTTAGCTCCAAGGTTTCCAATATATTAAATTTTTTCTCCATAGATTTTTCCTCATCTAGCTGTGTTACCTCTCTTTCTTTTGTATCCATGATATTCGATTTTCTCTTCCTTAATGGCATCTGAGGGTGGTTTTGTTGATAGTATTAATGAGATTTAATAAAGAATAAAAAGTTAAAAAAAATAAAAAAAAATAACAAATCGAAAAGAGTTGTTTTTTTTAAAAAAATTAATAATGAAATAAAGAAAAATAAAATAAAATAAAAATTTTTAAAAAAAGGAAATTATTCCCCCCCTCCTTTTTTCCTCTCCTCTCCTCTCCCCTCTTTCTTGAGAAAATCTTGTGGTGGACTGTGAGTTATAACAAACAATGCCTGTGATGGAGGGCCTGAATTGGGGAAAAGTAATAAAGGGGCAAAAAAGAAAAAAAGAAAAAAAAAAAAAAAAAGGAAAAAAAAAAAAGAAAAAAGAAAAAAAAAAAGAGCGTATGGACCCACAAAAAGCAAATAAGGAAAAAATTTGGGTCAAGAATAAAATGATTTGCTTTTAGGTGTTGGTTGTCTAAGAGTTATGATGAGAGGAATAAGAGGAAAATGGAAAAATGGGGGGACAAATTAAAAACTTACTATTGTATTTAGTGGAACAAGAACTAGATAATATGGAGAGCCAGGGATGGGAGCACTGCTAGTGAGTTAAAAAGGTGAAGTAAAAACCCCCCAAAATGCCACAAACATAGGTTTGAGTCCCAGATAAGATAATTTGTTTGTTATTGAGGTTTGAATGAGAGGAGATGTAAAGGAGAAAGGAAGAAACTAATATAGAGGGAGAAAAGAAAGAGAGAGAGAGAAACAAAAGAGGGAACCACTAAAAGAAGAAAAAAGAAAGGAGAGAGAGAGAGTTAAGGGTTTTGGAGTGCAACCCTCATAGAGAGAAAGGAAGAGAAGAGAAAAGATAATGGGAGATGTAACACTTATGGGTAGTGTAGTTCAAGGAGAGGAGAGAATAAGACCAGTAGAGAGTTAATCGGCCAAATTGGAGGAGGAAAAAAGAGTATCAAGAATGAAGATAAGAGAAACAAACGAACAAATATAATAAAATGGGATAGGTTATAAAGTCTGCAGATTATTCTTGATTTTGAGAGGTTATCTTCTTGCTTTTTCTTTTCTCTCCCTCTTCCTGGTCAGTGACTCTGTACCCCAGGTTCTGCCCCTTTGGCACGCTCAGGTAGAGGCTTGCAGTTGATAAGTCTCTATGGCAATGTCATGTATTGTGCTTTAGTCTCGTGGGAGTCGAGGCTCATTAGCATTTATAGGCTCCGACAGTGAGAGAGTCCATGTTCCTGGAGCCTTTCTCCTAGTCTTTCCTTCCTCAATTAGTAGCCTGATAATCCAGCTATGGGGTTGCTGCTGCCTCTGCCTGGATAGTAAGAGGCTCAAAGAGCTGGCAACTCCCCACTCTATTTCCACTCAGCACAGGGCTCTGGGTAAGGCTCAGTCAGTCAGAGCTGCTAGCATAATCAGGCGGGCTTTCCGCCCACTCAAAGACCACTGGCTCTGCCACTCTGTCCGGTAACACAAGCGGGCGCCCACTTCTGGGGGGCGCTTGGATGAAACTCTCACTCACTGTCTGCGACCAGGATATCCAGCCAGCAGTCTCACGCTCTGAGTGAAACCCCCAACCGCAGGGAAAAGTTGCAGCGTTGGAATTGAGTCTCGTTCCGTCCCCGTGCGCGGCTTTTGCAAGGCGCTGGGGCGGCTCGAGATTCCGCTTTGGCCCACACAAAGGCCCCTGACTCTGCCCCTCTCTGCGATAACACAGGCGCGCACTGCCGAGGCACTCGGAGGAATCACTCACTCCTTATCTGCGCGCGCAAACCAGGATATGAGGCTGGCCGTGGTTCCCTCTGAGTGAAACCCTCACCAGCACGGAAAATCTCCACCGTTGGAATTAGTTCTCACTCCCTCCCGTGCGTGGCTTTCCCAGGGCGCTGGGGCTGCCCAGAGACTCTGTCCTCGGCCCACAGAAAGGCCTCTGACCCTGCCTCTCCGTGGGGCAACACGGGCACCCACTCTTGGGGCCTAGGAAGAAATTCTCGCCCACTAACTGCGCACCGACCAGGAGACTGGGTAAAATGGCCGCTCCGCTTGTCTTTCTTTGTTTGGGTTTGGCGCGAGTGTTAGCTTGTATTGCCCGGGTTGCCACAGGATCAGATTTTCCTCGGCTTGGATCTGTGTGCCACAGCCTGGTTCGGCCGTTTGTGCCGCGGCGGCCTGGATCTATTCACCCCCTTTGCCCGCCTCAGTTTCTATATTCACAGTTACCAGAGAAAGCCACCCTGTTTAAGTTAGTGAGGAAGGCGGAGCATTTCTTACTCCCTATTTCCTTCGGGGTTTGGTTATATATTTAGCCAATTTTTCACTCAATCATACCTTTGGGTGTATTGCGAAGCATCTGGAAGCTCCAAGTATAGGTTTTTCTGTTTCTGGTTGAAGATCTTGTTGAGTTTTGGGGGAGATTTATTGATATCGCTTCCTACCCCGCCATTACTCTGACGTCATCTGTGGGAAAGGTTTAGTCTTAAAACTAAGCCTTAGGTTATAAGGACTTTGCCAGTTTACAGCATGTCTCCCACACCCAATGCAAACTGTAAGCAAGCAAACATATATATATATCATATTTACAAACTTATTTGACCAACACAGAACATCAAAGACATCACAGCAACAGCCACTAATGATCAGCTATAAAAAATGTCAAATTTTTAAAATAGAAATAGTCAATTACTAAGAGACATGAACAAGAGTGTGGTGGTTACCAAGGGTGGGGGGGGGGGAGGGAGGACATGGGAGGGAGGGAGGGAGAGAGTTAGGGGGAGGGGGAGGGGCACAGAGAACTAGATAGAGGGTGACGGAGGACAATCTGACTTTGGGCGAGGGGTTTGCAACATAATTTGATGACAAAATAACCTAGACATGTTTTCTTTGAATATATGTACCCTGATTTATTAATGTCATCCCATTACCATTAATAAAAATTTATTAAAAAAAAAAAAAAAAAAAAAAAAAAAGAAATAGTCAATTAGAACAGATAGATCTACATGAGTCTTCTTTAAAGTATTGCCATAAATAATGTCTCAAAAAAAGTATTCTGTTGGGCAGATAAAATATATTATGCTCACTTTGTTAGAGATGGCGCTGCCCACATGGAAGCCCGTCGCCCAGGTAATATTAATGTGTGTTGGGGCGGGCTGGGGGCAGGCAGAATCCTTGTAGCCTGGGGCTTGATTTTAGGACTAAGCCTTTCCCATCTTTTTTGATGTGGGGTGGTGCAATCCCATCATTCCTCAGATAAGTGACTGTATTAGAGACTTCCCTATTTTGTATA
Source organism: Saccopteryx bilineata (assembly GCF_036850765.1). Lineage (NCBI taxonomy): Eukaryota > Metazoa > Chordata > Mammalia > Chiroptera > Emballonuridae > Saccopteryx > Saccopteryx bilineata. Next base: position 99,302,498 of record NC_089493.1, read on the forward strand.
TTGGATTAAAGGTTTTGATTTTTGCACTATAAAGTGAGTCAGACCTGGAGCTTGCTCTCTCTCAGTTCCTGAGATTAGCATTAGAGGAGAAAGCAAAAAAGGAGAGGAGAGAAAGGCCACGTGGAGGAGGCCAGGAGAAGCAGCCATGATGGCAGAGTGTTGTAGGAGAAGCCAGTTTGTGCAGAGAGGAAATGAGAAACAGAGGTGAATAAGTCTGGTGAGCTAGAAACCTTTGATTCTCGGAAACTTGGACAAGTCAGTAGCTTTGTGAGCACTGAACGAGTGGGTTTTGGAGCCCAGTGTGTGTTTTACTTGCCCGCTGGGTGCAAGCTAGGATTAAAGATGATGGCCACCAGTTCGAGGCTCCGTTGTTTCATTACCGTCTGTCCAAATCTAATGCGAACCTGCATGGGCCAGGCAGCTGTGATGGTAGCCATGGATACTGGCTTTATAATTACTAATGAAGTTTGATCTATGGTTACTCAGCCAACATCTTTCTTAAGGACAATGCAGGCCTGCAGGAGGAAGAACAATTTTTCTACTCAGTAATCTGGCTCAGACCTCTGTTGCAGTATGTTGATAAGAGACAATTGGATTAGAGTGCAGAAAATTTTGATGAACTGTAGTGCTACTCCCAACCACAAACAGAAGTTATCTTGCAGCTGCCTTTGCCCAATGCGCTTTGATGAATCCATATAACCTCTGAACCATCCCTCCCTTGAAGCTGACACCCTTTGCTCAGCCCACCAGCACCCAGCGTTTTAAAAATAAATTTTCCTTTTAGAACACACTAGCCTCATGTTTTTGGTTCGGCCCATGGTTTCTGCCTTTCAGTATATATAAAACCAAAACCAACAAATGAAAAGAATTGTCTTTAGAAAACAAAATTCTTTAAGTTGCTGGACATGGAAAGACAGATTATGTCCTTTAAATACTGCATTAATTTCCTAGGGCTGTCTTAACAAAGTCCCACAATGTATGTGGCTAAAAACAACAAGAATTTAATCCTTCACAGTTATGAAGACTAGAAGTTTGAAATAAAGGTGTTGGCAAGGTTGATTCCTTCTAGAAAGCTGTAATGGAGTGTTCCATGCCTCTCTCCTAGTTTCTAATGGTTGCCAGCAGTTCTTGTTTTTTTTATATGTAGATATATCACTTCTATCTCTCCCTCTATCATGACATGGCATTTTCCCCTGTATGTATCTGTCTTTCTGTGTCCAAATTTCATCTTATGAGGACACTAATCATTGAGTTACAACCCACCCTAATCCAATATGACCTCACCTTAACTTGATGACATTTGCAAAGACCCTATATTCTATCGAAAAGAAGGTCACATTCACAAGTACTGGAATTTGGATCTCAACATATGTTTTTAGAGGCACAATTCAACCCCTAACTAAAATATAGTCAGAATATTAGTTTATTGATTTATAACAAGAATTATGGTATATGGAATAAAATTATGACATCAGCATGACTGTGGTAGGCAGTTAGACAGACATTAGCAGAGTAAGGACTATAGGCTTGAGGGATGGAGGAGAAACCAGAAGAATGCAGAGGAGAGGGGTTCTGCAATGTCTGGGGTCTTACACTCCAGCCTGTGACCTCAGTGTTTCTGACTGAGGGAACAAGGCCAGACAGAAATGTTTAAAAAATAACAGAGCACAGCTGTGGACCTTGCTGGTTATCAGTTCCTTGAAATGAACTGCAGCACCAGTAAGAAGAATGAGTTATAGGATTATGAATCATAGGATTATTAAGGACAGACCCTCCATCTACTTCTTCCCTTCTCCTACCTAAGACACAAAAGTCAATTAGGCCTGCAGGCAAAGAAGTCATAGAAATCAGGCATTTGTCACGTGAAAGTTAAGGTTGTGAAAGTGTATAAGATGTAAGAAATCTAACTTTGGGGAGCACGTGTTTTGTTGCCTCTTCTGGGGTCACACTGCTCTACTGGCTGAAAAAATTCTACTCCCTTCATCAAGTTGTCTGGGTATTTTTGTCCTCCTTTGATTCTTGCAATATATGGTGCATTGGCCAGTGTAAAGCCAGTAGCCATCATAGCTGCCTGGCCAATGCATGTTCAGGTTTGATTCAGACAGTCGGTAATGAAACAACGGAGCCAAGAACTGATGAGCCATTACCTTTTGTGGGTCAAATAAGTTTGCAAATATGATATATATGTTTGCTCACTTATAATTTGCATTGGGTGTGGGGGACAGGCTGTAAGCAGGCAGGGTCATTATACCCTAAGGCAAGGGCCCCCAAACTTTTTACACAGGGGTCCAGTCCCTCAGATTATTGGAGGGCCGTACTATAAAAAACACTATGAACAAATCCCTATGCACACTGCACATATTTTAAAAAAACAAAACAGAAACAAATACAATATTTAAAATAAAGAACAAGTAAATTTAAATAAACAAACTGATCAGTATTTCAATGGGAACTATGCTCCTCTCACTGACCACCAATGAAAGAGGTGCCCCTTCTGGAAGAGCAGCAGGGGCTAGATAAATAGCCTCAGGGGGCTGCATGCAGGCCGTGGGCCATAGATTGGGGACCCCTGCCCTAAGGCTTAGTTTTAAGACTAAGCCTTTCCCACCCTAAATGACTTAGTATCAGAGTGTGGGGCAGATAAAATATATTATGGTCACATTGTTAAAGATGGCACTGCCCACATGGAAGCCCGTTGCCCAGGTGATATTAATGTGTGTTGGGGGTGGGCTGTGGGCAGACAGGATCCTTGTAGCCTGGGGCTTGGTTTTAGGACTAAGCCTTTTTCACCCTATTTGATGTGGGGTGGTACAATCCCATCATGCCTCAGATAAGTGACTTTGTATTAGAGATTTCTGTATTTTGTATATTGGATTAAAAGTTTTTATTTCTACACTATAAAGTGGGGCAGACCAGCAGCTTGCTCTCTCAGTTCCTGAGATTAGCATTAGAGAGCAGAGAAAAGCAATATGGAGGAGGCCAGGAAAAGCAGCCAAGATGGTGGAGTTTCTGAAGGAAAAGCCAGTTTGTGCAGGGAGAAGAAAGAAGATGGGGATCTGTATGGCCAGTATCCATGGCCCCCATCACAGCCACCTGGCCCATGCAGGTTCACACTGGATTCGGACAGTCGGTAAAGAAACAACAGAGCCAAACACTGGTGGGCCATCATCTTTAATCCTAGCTTGTACCCGGCAGGCAAGTAAAAACACACACTGGGCTCCAAAACCCACTCATTCAGTGCTCACAAAGCTACTGACTTATCCAAGTTTCTGAGAATCAAAGGTTTCTAGCTCACCAGCCTTATTCATCTCTGTTCCCCATCTCCTTCTTTTTCCCTGCACAAACTCTGCACTAACTAACTTCTCCTTTAGCACTCCACCATCTTTGCTGCTTCTCCTGGCCTCCTCCACATGGCCTCTCTCTGCTTTCATCTCTGCTCTGATCCTGCCTGCCCACAGCGCACCCCCAAAACACATTAATATCACCTGGGTGATGGGCTTCCACGTGGGCAGTGCCATCTTTAACAAAGTGAGCATAATATATTTTATCTGCCCAACAGGAACAGAGGTGAATAAGTCTGGTGAGCTAGAAACCTTTGATTCTAGGAAACTCGGATAAGTCAGTAGCTTTGTGAGCACTGCATGAGTGGGTTTTGGAGCCCAGTGTGTGTTTTGACTTGTCCGCTGGGTGCAAGCTAGGATAAAGATGATGACCCACCAGTTCTTGGCTTTGTAGTTTCACTACTGTCTTTCCAAATCAAATGTGAACCTGCATGGGCCAGGCAGCTGTGATGGTGGCTGTGGCTACTGGCTTTACACCTTTAATTTTAGTTTGCACCCGGCAGGCGAGAAATACACACAGTGAGAAAATACTTCCCTTTCCATTCAGGGCTCCCAAAGCCACCGACTTATCCAAGTCTTCTAGAATCAAAGGTTTCCACCTCACCAGTTTTTTTCACCTCTGTTCCCCATCTCTTTCTCTCTGAACAAACTCTGCACAAACTGGCTTCTCCTTCAGGACTCCCCCATCTTGGCTGCCTCTCCTCTGCAATGCTGATGGCAAGATTACAGCCAGCATGCCCCTAGTCTGCCTCATTGTATAGTGTAGAAATTAAAGCCTTTAATTCAATATACAAATAAAGTAGTCTCTGATACAAAGCCACTTATCTGAGGCATAAGTTGGATGTCTCATTAGAGTGTACCACCCCACATCATGCAACAGTCAAGGGTGTGGAGAGAAGCTTAGTTTTGAAAACATCTTAGTATTAAAAGGGTGGGAAAGGCTTAGTCTTAAAACTAAGCTTTAGGCCCATGATGGTGAACCTTTTTATAAAATTCGCCCACTTCTACAGTGCTGGTCAACATGGTCCCTCCCGCCCACTAGTGGGCATTTCACCTTTCATGGTGGGCCAATTGTGGTGCCGTTTGGTTGCTTCGCTACTGCCCACCATGAAAGTTGCACACCCACTAGTGGGCGAGAGGACCAGGTTGATCAGCACTGTAAAAGTGGGCAGTTTTTATAAAAAGGTTCACCATCACAACCTTAGCCTACTATAGGGACTTTGCTAGCTTACAGCCTGTCTCCCACACCCTATGCAAACTATAAGTGAGCAAACATATATATCATATTTACAAATTTATTTGACTAACAATCAGCCTGCCATAAGCCAAGAAGTCCCACCATTCCTGCGAGGGGAGTGGCCAGTGATGGACTGAAGCTAGTGGCGTCCCCTCCAAGTTTCCCCTCCCTTTTCCTTATTCCTTCTTGTGGCATGACTGTTGTCTGTTGTGAAAGGTATGGGAGGTTCACAGGAAAACCCCACTTCTTTAGCCACGATAGTCAAGAATTTTAAGAAACGGTTCTCAGGGCATTATGAGGTTACTTTGTCCCCAGGGAAACTGAGGACCTTATATAAATTAGAATGGACCACTTCTGGGGAAGGATGGCCATCAGAAGGATGCTTGGATAAGTCTATTGCACAGAAGGTATAGCAGGTAGTCACTAGAAATCAGGCCACCCCGGCCAGTTTCCCTACATAGACACTTAACTTACACTTGTTTTGCACTCAACCAATTTGTTTGGAGCTCAGGTTTCTACAGTATTAGTAGCTAAGGCAAGGAAGTATTCCACCAGACCCAGAGAACCCCTGCAGCAGCCAAAGCCAGAGGTTGGTGAACCAGAGGAAGCAGAAACTCTGGTTCCTCCACCTTACATGTTGGCGAAGCTCTACCCATCCATACCTGCCTCTCTGTCCACTCCAGAGACTGCCACTGACTCGGGCCCATCATTGCCAGATTTGTCAGGTTTCAGCATAAGCTGGCTCAAGCCTGAGCTGGAGGCGACTCCCTCTGCCTCGCCAGAATCAGGCCCAGGCTTAACTCCCCTTGCTGGGAGGTTATAATAGGTGCCTAAGCCTAGGCTTGTTCTAACTTTAACTGTTCCCAGAGAGGAGGAATGGAGGAATTTTGCTACTATGTCTGGGAAGCCTCCAAGCTAAAGACTAATTAAAAAATACTCTGATTCTGGGCTGAAGAACCCTCACACCCCCCACCCTGGGCTAGCAATAAACCAAATTTCAGTGTGGATAGAGTTAAAACCTAGGACACTGCCTGTCAGCTAGAAACAATACCTGATTTCTAGGGAGGCCTTAGAAGGAATCCAGGTGTATTGACAAAGGCTCGAGGAGCCGTGCCAGTCACCCTGGAATACTTCTTTGCTCCCTGTCAGAAAACCGGGGACCAATGATTATTGGCCAGTACAAGACTTGAAGGTTGTAAATGAGGCAGCAGTGACTCTGCACCCAACAGTACTAAATCCTTAGACACTCCTAAGCCTCCTCCCTGCTCAAGTCTCATGGTTCACTTACTAGGACTTAAAAGATGCCTTCTTTAGTATAAGACTGACTCCTGAAAGCTGGAAACCGTTTGCCTTCCAATGGGCAACCCGGCCACAGGGGCAAAGGTGCAGTACACCTGGTCTAGGCTCCCACAAGGGTTCATAAACTCCCCTACCATCTTTGGGGAAGTCCTTGCCTGGGACCTTCAGAGGTTTCCTGCACAGGAAATCGGGTGTGTCCTCCTTCAGTATGTGCATGATCTGTTGCTAGGTCATGAGATTCTCCAAGAATGTGTTCGAGGAACAGATGAGTGTCTACACCATCTAGAAAAGAATAGATACAAGGTCTTGAAGAAGAAGGCCCAGATCTGCCAAAGGCAACTAAAATACTTGGGATTTATTCTCCAACAGGGAGAGAGGAGATTAGGAGTTCCTGGATGCAGTAGGTTTCTGTCATTTGTGGATCCTCAACTTTGCAGTACTGGCCAAACCTCTCTATGAAGTCACAAAGGGGGGAGAAAAAGAGCCCATGGACTAGGGGCCAGAATAGGACTGTGTCTTTTAGACTCTTAAAAAGGAATTACAAATTGCCTCAGTGCTAGGTCTTCCTAACCTAGCAAAACCTTTTGTGCTGTATGTCTCAGAGAGGAGCAAGACAGCAGTGGGTGTATTAACCCAAGATTTTGGGTCATGGCCTAGACCAGTAGCCTACCTCTCCAAGCAACTAGACGGGGTTGCAAAGGGCTGGCCACCATCCTTAAGAACCCTAGCTGCCACTGCCATGCTGGTGTAAGAGGCAGACAAACTACCTTTATCACATGATCTAAAAGTGCAGGTGGCACATGCAGTATGTAATGACTCTGATGAATGCCAAAGGACATCACTGGCTCACTAATGCCCACCTCACTCAATGCCAGAGTTTATTATGTGAAAACCAAATAGAGGTGTGTACCACTTTAAATCCAGCAACACTGCTCCCAGTGAATGAGAGAAAGCCACAACACAAATGATTAGAAGTGATTGATGTCCTATACTCCAGCCGGCCATACTTACTAAATCAACCCATAAGAGACTCAGATTAGGAGCTGTATATAGATAGAAGCAGCTCTGTTAACTCACCAGGGGAAAGGTAAGCAGGGTATGTACTGATTTCTGCTTTGCCTTTCTTACTCTACAAGTCCATAGAGCCAGAAAGAGGGCTCTTGACAGCTGGGGCAAGGACCTCAAATATCCAGGAGAAATTCTTCAGCTCCTGGAAGCAGTCTAGAAGGCAAAATAGATAGCAGTAATCCACTGCCAAGGACACCAGAAGGCAGGATAGGTAGAAGCCTATCCCATCCGGACTGAAAAGGCTAGAGAAGTAACAAGGGCATTGCTCAGAGAAGTAATTCTAAGGTTTGGACTGCCACTTCGAATCAGATCTGACCATGGCCCGGCCTTTGTGGCTAAGGTAGTACAAGGAACAGCTCAAGCATTGAATGTCACCTGGAAGCCTCACACAGCATACAGACTTCAGAGCTCGGGAAAGGTGGAACACATGAATAGGACTCTAAATTTAGAGCTTAGCAAATTATGTTTGAAACAGGTCTTAAATGAGTACAAGCTTTGCCTCTAATATTGTTTAAGATTCAGTGCACCCCCTCCGAGAACACCAACTATTCACCTTACGAGTTATTATTATACAACAGGCCTCCCCGCATAGTACATAGCTTGCCAGGGACTCCCTGAGAATTAGGAGAAACAGAACTACATAGGCAATTAAAAGCTTTAGGCCAAGTGGCCAGTACCATATCCAAGTGGGTGCTAGACAGGGCTCTGATCAGTTTGTTTGCCCCTGTCCATTCTTTTTCCCCAGAAAACCAAATGTGGGTCAAGGATTAAAATCTAGCTCTCCTCTGACCCAGGTAGAAGGCACCCTACACCATGATCCTGATCATTCCCACTGCTGCCAAGCTAAAAGGCATACCTGCCTGGATTCATCACAGCTGGCTGAAGCCTGTGGCCTTAGTGAAGACATCTTCATAGACAGCAGAGACTAACCTTGCCAACCCTTGTAAGTTGACTCTTAGAAGTACAACATACCCTGCTCCAGCCACAAACCAGGAGCTGGCTGGTCAACATATGACTGAAACCTAAGGAATCTCATCATGGGGATCCTTATAATTGGACTCTGGGGAGGAAGGGGAGCTAGGACAGAGGACTGTAAACTAAGTATCCATGTCACCAAGGAACATCAAAAAGTCTCCACCACCTTGCTTTTCTATAGCTCAATCAATATTCAATGTGTAACTCAGGAAATAACCAGCACTATGTCTGTTATGATCCTAAAAATACTCCTACTACAAGAATATTTAAAGTAAAGATAGCAGCAGGAGGATATAAGAAATAGATAAAAGGACCAACAATAGCCCAGACCAAAGTTAAAGGAAACCCCAGTAGCCTTTATGGGGGATAGTTCTCAGCCTTTAGTAGGTTTAAAACCCTAATAGAAGCAGTCTTTCTACTTCTAGAAATTTGCTTAATAAGTCCGTATTTGTTGCCACAATTAAAAACCAACATAAGGAACATGATAGAGGCCACAGTACAGCAACGAATAATGGCTCATGTATATTTTACCCACCACTATCAAACCTTCCTCTTAGGATTAGATGAATAATGTGAGACTCCAGTATAAAAGACATTCTGAACTCTCAAAAAAGGAAATGTGGAAGAAGGGGCAGGCTCCCTCTTGGCTTAGAAAGAAGAAACAAAAAGAATACAAAGGAAAGGAGGCAGCAGGGGTAACCAAGTCAGCCAGTAATAAATTATTCATATCCCATAGTAACAATACAAAACAAGAAGAGCAGGATCTGCATGTAGCTATGTCCAGTGATCTAGAAACTCCTTCCCCCTTGTTTACCCCATCAAAACCTTCCCTCCCCTCTCCTTGAGTCCTGGGAAACCTTAAACAAATCACACGCCCATTGCTCAGATACTGTAAAGGTATATAACCTGTAAGAAAGTCAACTTCGGGGAGCCTGTGTTTTGGAGGTACAAGTCCCACGTGCTCTGCCAGCTTTGGTGGGTCCTACTTCCTTCATCATGTTGCCTGGGTGTTTTTGTCCTCCTTTGATTCCTGCAATACCATGGTTTTATATCTCTGTTCAAATGGTTCAGACTCTCCCCAGACATTTTCTCTCCTGGAATATTGCTAGTCATGCATGTTAGACTCCCTTAGTAGGGTAGTGAATAAGGGGGATAGAGAATAGCCCTTCAGCATTATCTCCTAGGAATAACATATAGACCTCAGTTATATTTCAGCTCTAGGATCAGGAAAGGAGCAAAACAAGAGAAGTGATTCTACAGCTGACCTCAGGATCAGCTGCACTGATTAATGAGCCCATCCTAAAAGGACACACCTGAAGAGCTGATTAATCTCAGCAGAATGCCAAGATCTTTCTCTGGGACCTATCCTAATTCTCTACCCTTAAAAGACCTTAGGACAAAGCACCCAGGGACTCTCCCTCCTAGAAGCATGCCCCTGACTTTCCCTTCTTCATTCCTCTCTTTCCCCTGCACCCAGTTGTGTATCTCCTAAATTCTAAGAGTCCTCATGAGACTTGCAACCTGGGGAGCAATGGGCAGTAGCAGATTGTCCTGTCTCCAAGGCTCTCTTTTCTCTCATTTCCCAGTGAGCCATGTAAGGTATTTTTCCCCACCAGGGAAGAAGGAAGGGGCATGGCGTAGCCACAAAGTATGGAATAGTAAAAGCTTTACTGAGTACAGAGCACATCCCACCCGACAATGTTCCCTGGTCCCGGGGACTCAGAGGCCAGGGAAGTCGAATGAGGTGATCTGCATGGGAGATATTTAAAGGGTCTCTAGGGTGGTTGACCTAATATGACGTGGTGAAATCTCACTGGCTGGCAGAGAGTGGCTCTTTTCCAAAGGGCTCCTGGAAAGTTTCTTTTGGCGCACATGGATGTGGGCAGTACTAGCTAAAGTTCCGGGTCTGGTATCTCACATGACCTTCCCCCATTGCTGACCACCTTACATTCTGATCTTTTGTGTTAATTAGGGGCACCGATTATTTGTCTGGCTACTTCCTGCTGATTAGGGGCATCATGGGGAGGGGGAGATCGGCAGGTGGTGGCTTTGAGGGGTGTCAGAAGAAACATCTGTTAGACCGTGACTGGAGAAACCTCGCGGATGCAGTCCTGTAAGGATATTTTTTTAAAAAGAGGAGTAATAGGGGGATCTTCAGGGTCTAGCCTTTTGGTGAGCTGGAGATGGGTAGGGGCCAGCAAACTAGAGGTAAAACTGTATGCCAGGAGTGGCGTAAGAAGGGGAAAGGAAGGGGTCCCATCCACTCCCATAACCTAGACCTGTGAGGGAACTAGAGGTCCAGAGTGTGATGGCAAAACAGAGATGATAACCCCCGTATCCACAAGAAATGAGATGGACTTACCCATTCCTGCAGCATTACCTTTGGTTTTCCGAGTCCAGGCCGTGTCCTAAGTATTTGAACGACGGGCCTGTCTGGTTAGCTTGGCCTCCTATCTGAGTGACTTGTCCTCCATGTAGAGATGCTGAGGATGAGCCTGCTGCCCAAAGGGGGCAATCGCTCCACCAGTGACCAGGCTGCTTGCAATTAGGGCAGGGCTTAGTGGGTGGACATGGGCAGGGGTCCTGCCAGGACCAGTGACCCTGCTTGCCACACTTAAAGCAAGCTGCTGGTGGGATTCCTCTTTGTGGCTTGGATTTAGGTCAGGCACTTTCTATGGCTTGCCCCTGTTGCTCTGCTGGCCTCAGGGCTGCCACAAGAGTCTGGGTTTGGAGTGTTACCTTCTGCTGCATGCAGGTCTGGCAAACAACCTTGGCCTGTTCCTACTAGTCATGACCATTAAAAACTATAAATGCCATGTTCACAGGTCTTGGAAAGGGAGTTTGCAGGTTAGAATAAAAGGAGGGGGGTTCCTGAGGAGCCCAGCACCCAGATCCAGCCAGAAATGCTGGAGCCAGAGGCTGGACAGGGCCAGACCTTCCTGCAAGAAAATTGGGGTTGGGCCTTGGGGTCCTGCAAACTGGTGTAAGGGCCAATGACAGGCTGAGAATGGCCTGACAGAGGAGGGGCTTAAGAACACAGTGGAAGGGAGGGACCCCTGGCCAGCAGGGGAGGAGAAAGAGAGACTGGTATTTGCAGGTGAATGAGAAACAGGATTCTGCAAAGGGAGGGGAGGAGGCTCTTGGAGGGAAGAGACCTGAGTGAAGAGGTCCGCAGAGGGACCAGAAAGGGATTTGGAGAGAGGGGTGCCCCTGGGGGTCAGACAGGAGGGGGAGAGAGTTGGGGGTTGGGCAAAGGAAGAAAGATCAGGAGTGGAGGGTTTAGGTGAGGTTTCTCTGACCAAAAAGGGCCTGTGTGGTAGAACAGGTGGCACAGAGATTTGGACAGGAGTGCAAATAACTAGAAGCCCTGAATGTAAGGGATTTCCAACCAGTTCCCAGTTCTTTGGCAACAGTTAAATTGATGAGGATGTTAAAATCGAAAGTCCTTTCAGGAGGCTCCCTGGTCCGATTAGCCAGTGGGTTCTGTGGCCTGGCCACAGTGAAGAAGAAGAGCAGTTTCTTCTCCTTTAGAGAGGGAGAGATTTTAGATAAGGCAACTCCAAGAGTATTTTTGAATTACATTTAGATTCCTGTGCCCCCACAGCCATCCTCAGTTCTTGGAGTGGTCAGAGTTGAGCATTGGCATTCTGCAACTCAAGCTCTTGCTACTGGATGGATAAGTAAAATGGATATGCTCAGGACGTCTCCACAGGCATACATGCACTCAGAACGGAAAGAGATCTCTGATGCAGCTGTGGTTTCGGACAGGGGGTCTCGGTGGAAAAAAACTGAGAAGAGGCTGGAGGCAGGGGACTTACTGCACCATGTGCTGAAGTGGGTGGAAAGTCAGAGGTCCTGGTTCTTTCTCAGAGGAGAAGGGAAGAGGAGCGGTCCTTGTGGACTTCAAACTCCTCCCGGGTTTCAGCACCAAATGTAAGGTATTTTTTCCTGCAGAGGAAGAAGGAAGGGGTGTAGCCATGAAGTGTGAAATAGTAAAAGTTTTATTGAGTACAGAGCACATCCTGCCCGATGATGTTTCCTAGTCCCGGGGACACAGAGTCCAGGGAAGTCGCATGAGGTGATCTGCATGGGAGATATTTAAAGGGTGTCTAGGGTTGTTGAGCTAATATGACATGGTGAAATCTCACTGGCAGATGATCACTCTTTTCCAAAGGGCTTCTGGGAAGTTTCTTTTGGTGCACATGGGTGTGGGTGGTTCTAGCCAAGTTCCTAGGTCTGGTGTCTCACATGAACTTCCTCCATTGCTGACCACCTTACAAGCCAGAGCAGCCCTGCATGGCTTTCCTGTTGCTTCTTCTATTCTAGGCCCTTCCTTGTTTCACTATCCCCAAATCTAAAAACCTCAAAATCACCTCGACTTGTGTTGTAAAATTTTTGCAGCTCAAGGAAGCCACACAGTACCTGCTGGCTCTAGGCAAACTTGAAAGGCCAGGTTCCCTGTTCAACAGCCTGACTAGAACGTATTTTCCTCCAAAGGCAAAGCTTTATGGGAAAACAAAATACATTATAGGCACATGACAGCTGAGTATGTGTATCAGAAAAAAAATAGATAATTAGAATATTTAATACCATCAAGCTAAAATAAATGGACCCATGCCATTTTAATGATAGGAAGGCTTGCCAATGGAATTGGCAGTTTTACTAGCCTAGATTTCCTTCTTATCTCAGGACTTGGAATTATACTTGAAGAGAATGCAGATTTATACCTTAGAGACTCATCTGCATCTCAGTTTCCACAGGTGACTAACTCTCCTGTGATTGACAGACTCTTTAGCTATGTTAATGAAGTCATTTCCAACACTGCAAATCCTTTTGGCTTTATACATCTTAGGTTGCTTTAAAAAGCTTATAAATCTCAGATGTCACTCTTCCTTTCCTTAGTTTTGGGGATTATGTTATTTTTGCAACTCCACTCTTTGTTATTTAAATATCTGTGTGTGTGTGTGTGTGTGTGTGTATTAATCAGTTATTTATTGAGATCATATAATTTCCCAGACTATACATGAGATAGTTTTCACTCATTATTTAATTTGTATTGTCTCAATGGGATAATTATTATTTCTCTTTCAAAAATAAGAAAACCTAGGCTCACTTTGCTGCTTTACATTGCTCATGCTTTCCATAGTGTGTTTAGTAGAGATTACAATTTCTAGTTTTTCACAATTTCAGAGGTCTTGTTTCATACTACCTTCCCTTCAGTAACTTGCATTATTTACTGTTAACTTTATTTACACTGCAGCCTGGGCTTTTTGAACATCTATGCCATTGCTTGCAACACTTTTTGCATGTAAAGTGTCTCATTTCAATTTATCTACCTCCTGATTATTATTACAGGTAAAGTGAAACTTTTCCAAGAAGCTTTTAGAAAAAAGTTGAAATGAATAATTATGTATTTTATACTCACGTAGCTCTTTGTTAATAATAATAAGTACCCTATTAAATCATGTCATTAATAGTCATTTGTATATTTCCTTCAATAGACTCTAAAGCCCATTAGAGACTTGCTAATTGATTTATAAATTAATTTAACAAATTTTGGTAGAAACACCTAGAATAGCTAATATGTTATTAGAAATAAAATGTACTACTATGAACAAAAAATATAAAACCACTTCCTTTATGAAATGTAAATCTTAGGGACTATGATATTAATCAGATTTATACAAATAAAAATGAAATTTTCATATAGAAGCCAAGAGTGAACAACATATATAATACATTTTTACTGAGTATTTAGTTTAAAAATTTAAATCATATCAAGTCATTCTTATTTTTATTTTTAAATTAATTTATTTTAAATAAAATAATATTTAAAACAAGAATTTATATTTGTTTATTTATGTACAGCTTAAAAATAATGGATAAATCACCAGTAGAATATAGTGTTATTTTATTGTTATTGGCCCTTTGACATCACCAGGTTAAATAAGAAAATGCATTTGAATTTTATTAGGATTTACATACTGCACATACAATCATATAATAGAGCCAGTTTAGATACCTTTATAAAAATAATGATAATCTTAAATGATGCTTGCTTACTATACTGTTTTTTGTTTGTTTGTTTGTTTTGAGAGAGAGAGAAGGATGAAGGAAGAGGGAGAGGGAGGCAAGAGATGAGAAGAATCAACTAGTATTTGTTTCACTTTAGTTGTTCACTGATTGCTTCTCTTATGTGCCTTGACCCAGGGAGGGGCTCAAGCTGAGCCAGTGACCCTTTGCTCAGGGCAGCAACCTTGGGCTTCAAGCCAGTGACCTTTGGGCTCAAGCCAGTGAGTGACCTTGGAATCATGTCAGTGATTCCACACTAAAGCTGTCTCTAGTCTATACTCAGGCTAGCAACCTCAGGGTTTCAAACTGGGGACCTCAGTGTCCTAGATCCATCCATGCTCTATCCATTGCACCACCACCAGTCAGGCCATTACACACTGATTTTTTTTTCTTACTTGTAAATGTTACAGATACCTGACAATTAATGTCAATACTCAGCACTAAATATGAAATGCACAACTTTTTTTGTGACTATAACAACAGTGACTAGATGGACAGAGCTCATCCTTTCTTTTCCTACCAACAAAGTAAATTGATATTACATTTTGGGGATTTTATAGCTGGACAGGAACTGGGTGATCACAAACCTTCTATTTTGTAGATGAAGCAAATAGGGCTTATAGGAGTGAAGTTACTTAAGAAAAGTTGCAGACCCAGTTGGGGTCTTCGCTGTAGCTCAAACTCATATATATTTTTTAATTTTCACTCACAATTAGAAAAACTGTATTCAGAGATAACAGATCTATAAAGAGTGAAAACTACCTTTTTTTGAGAATAAAAAGCATGTTAAAGCACTTGTAATTCATCAGTGTTTACTCAAAATATTATATCAGCTTTTGGAGATCCCCAGATTTTCCATATACTGTTCTTCATTTTCATTAGCAAAGATATATTTTAAAGACATACTTTTCAGGGTTGGGGTACTATTATGTTTTATATTCAAGCTGTGATTTTTGTCTTCTGCCTGATTCTTCTTATATTTAACTCATCAAAAATGCTTGATCCTATGTTAATCTAAAAATATAATGTATTAAAAATGCATAATTGATTTTTAGCTTATATTTCATAGAAGGAATGTAGCCTTACAAAAACTATAGTCTTTTTGTAAGATAGATGAGACCATCCTTTGCGGAGATAGTCATAGAGTAATGTTAATACAATAGTTTCATTGTGTGGCAGGATCTGTACAAGCTTAGGAAACTCAGAGTATCCCAATGGTGCTTCAGGCTTGGACCATGACCATATATCATGAATACATCGTGGAATATATAAGTATATTTTGAAGAAAAATCTGAAGCAACCTTTTTAGTTATGATGTCCCAGCAATAGTATCAAAAAGGTTGAGTCAGTATACCAGTAGTGAAGCTAATAACTGATTCCCCTTGTCTTTCTTTGTATCCTTTCAACAGGTTAAAACCAGGAGTGGGAAAAGTTTAATAAGCATGTAGATCTGCCACCTGCCATCGTATTGGGATGCACATGTACGCATGGGGCTAGCATGTGAGCTGTGGCATGAAGGCTGTTGGTGAACCTCCTGTATGTGACTTTGTCCTGTGTGGGCTAGAGTTGCTTGGACTCAAAGAAATGCAGAGGTAATTAATATTTCTGAGGAAATAAGCAGAGTTCTATATACCATATTTTCAGCATATGTTGGTATGGCACTTAGTGCTACCTCAGATTACTTGTTATCCTTATTTTAATATAGATATATTGGCCAGGATTCTGGGCCAAATGGTAAGCTTTAAACTAAGCTGAGTACAAAATGTTTTGACCTTATTGTCAGGTCTGAGTACTATTATCTAAGCATTTGAAGTCAGCAACTTCAAATTTTGATCCTGTATATCTTGTTCAGAATTACATTTCATGCCAAAAAAGTAAACACTAAGGTATTGAATATATTGATCATGTCCCCAGATTTCTGGTATTACCTCTTCCCTCTCTTTCAGAACATAACAGGGTATCAAGTTTGTTATTTTAAAAACACTTATGATAATTATGTCTTTTGGAAATATATACTGTTATAAAATACTGTGGACTGGTATATTTTAATCCATAAAAGAAGATACATTTGAATTTTTTTGTAATTTATTCATTTTTTAGAGAGGAGAGGGAGAGACAGAGAGAGAGAGAGAGAGGAGAGACAGAGAGAGAAGGGGGGAGGAGCTGGAAGCATCAACTCCCATATGTGCCTTGACCAGGCAAGCCCAGGGTTTCGAACCGGTGACCTCAGCATTTCTAGGTCGAAGCTTTATCCACTGCACCACCACAGGTCAGGCATAATTTGAATTCTTTTAAAATTAATTTTACTAGGATGACATCAATAAATCAGGGTACATATGTTCAAAGAAAACATGTCCAGGTTATCTTGTCAATCTATCATTTTGCTTACCCATCACCCAAAGACAGATTGTCCTCTGTCACTTTCTCTCTAGTTTTCTTTGTGCCCCTCCCTCTCCCCCTTTTCCTCTTCCTCTCCCCCACCTCCCCACACCACCCCATAACCACCACACTGTTATCAATGTCTCTTAGTCTCACTTTTATATCCCACCTACGAATGGAATAATGCAGTTCCTGTTTTTTTCTGATTTACTTATTTCACTTCGTATAATGTTATCAAGATCCCACCATTTTGCTGTAAATGATCCAATGTCATCATTTCTTATGGCTGAGTAGTATTCCATAGTGTATATGTGCCACATCTTCTTTATCCAGTCATCTATTGACGGGCTTTTTGGTTGTTTCCATGTCCTGGCCACT
Organism: Saccopteryx bilineata; assembly: GCF_036850765.1. Classification (NCBI taxonomy): domain Eukaryota; kingdom Metazoa; phylum Chordata; class Mammalia; order Chiroptera; family Emballonuridae; genus Saccopteryx; species Saccopteryx bilineata. The sequence continues at coordinate 99,319,247 of NC_089493.1, forward strand.
GTAAACAATGCTGCAATGAACATGGGGCTGCATGTGTCTTTACATATCAATGTTTCTGAGTTTCGGGGGTATATACCCAGTAGAAGGATTGCTGGGTCATAAGGTAGTTCTATTTTCAGTTTTTTGAGGAACCACCATAGTTTCTTCCATAATGGTTGTACTACTTTACAATCCCACCAACAGTGAATGAGGGTTCCTTTTTCTCCACAGCCTCTCCAACATTTGCTATTACCTGTCTTACAGGTAATAGGTGTGAGGTGGTATCTCATTGCAGTTTTGATTTGCATTTCTTTAATAACTAAAGAAGATGAGCATCTTTTCATATATCTGTTGGTCATTTGTATTTCTTCCTGGGAGAAGTGTCTGTTCATGTCCTCTTTCCATTTTTTTATTGAATTGTTTGTTTGTTTGTTGTTCAGTTTTATGAGTTCTTTGTATATTTTGGATATTAGGCCCTTATCTGAGCTGTTGTTTGAAAATATCATTTCCCATTTAGTTGGCTGTCTGTTTATTTTGTTATCAGTTTCTCTTGCTGAGCAAAAATTTCTTAATCTGATGTAGTTCCATTCATTAATTTTTGCCTTCACTTCTCTTGCCTTTGGAGTCAAATTCATAAAATGTTCTTTAAAACCAAGGTCCATGAGTTTAGAACCTATGTCTTCTTCTATGTACTTTCTTGTTTCAGGTCTTATATTTAGATCTTTGATCCATTTTGAATTAATTTTAGTAGAAGGGGACAAACTGTAGTCCAGTTTCATTCTTTTGCATGTGGCTTTCCAGTTTTCCCAGCACCATTTGTTGAAGAGGCTTTCTTTTCTCCATTGTGTGTTGTTGGCCCCTTTATCAAAAATTATTAGACTATATATATGTGGTTTTATTTCGGGACTTTCTATTCTGTTCCATTGGTCTGAGTGTCTATTTTTCTGCCAATACCATGCTGTTTTGATTGTGTGGCCCTATAATATAGTTTGAAGTCAGGCATTGTAATGCCCCCGGCTTCATTCTTTTTCTTTAGGATTGCTTTGGCTATTTGGGGTTTATTATAGTTCCATATAAATCTGATGATTTTTTTGTTCCATTTCTTTAAAAAATGTCATTGGAATTTTGATGGAAATTGCATTAAATTTGTATACTGCTTTGGGTAATATAGCCATCTTGATTATATTTATTCTTCCTAACCAAGAACAAGGAATATTCTTCCATCTCATTATATCTTTTTTGATTTCCCTTAACAATGGTTTGTAGTTTTCATTATATAAGTCCTTTACATTCTTTGTTATGTTTATTCCTAGGTATTTTTTGTTGTTGTTGTTGCAATCTTGAAGGGAATTATTTTTTTGAGTTTGTTCTCAAATGTTTCATTGTTGGCAAGAAAGGCTATGGACTTTTGTATGTTAATTTTGTATCCTGCAACCTTACTGTATTGGTTTATTGTTTCTAGCAGTGTTTTTGTGGATTCTTTAGGGTTTTTGATGTATAGGATCATATTATCTGCAAAAAGTAATACCTTTACTTCTTCTTTTCTGATATGGATGCCTTTTATTTCTTTGTCTTGTCTGATTGCTCTGGCTAGAACCTCTAGTGCCACATTAAATAAGAGTGGAGAGAGTGGACAACCCTATCTTGTTCCTGATTTAAGGGGGAAAGCCTTCAGCTTTGTGCCATTTAATATGATGTTAGCTGATGGTTTATCATATATGGCCTTCATCATGTTGAGATATTTTCCTTCTATACCCATTTTGTTGAGAGTCTTAAACATAAAATTGTGTTGCATTTTATTGAATGCCTTTTCTGCATCTATTGATAAGATCATGTGATTTTTGTTCTTTGTTTTGTTGATATGGTGTATTACGTTAACCGTTTTACCTATGCTCAACCATCCTTGAGATTCTGGGATGAATTCCACTTGATCATGATGTATTATTTTTTTAATATGTTGTTGTATTTGATTTGCTAGTATTTTGTTTAGTATTTTAGCATCTGTATTCATTAGAGACATTGGTCTGTAGTTTTCTTTTTTTGTGCCATCCTTGCCTGCTTTTGGAATTAGGGTTATATTAGCTTTATAAAATGTGTTTGGAACTATTGCTCTTATTCAATTTTTTGGAAGACTTTCAGTAGAATAGGAACCAAGTCTTCTTTGAAGGTTTGATAAAATTTGTTGGTATAGCCGTCTGGGCCTGGACTTTTATATTTAGGGAGGTTTTTAATGTTTTTTTCTATTTCTTCTTTACTAATAGGTCTGTTTAGGCTTTCTGCTTCTTCTTGACTAAGTCTAGGAAGGTTGTATTGTTCTAGGAATTTATCCATATCTTTAGGTTGTTAAATTTAGTGGCATAAAGTTTTTCATAGTATTCTACAATAATTCTTTGTATATCTACGGTGTCGATGGTGATTTCTCCTCTTTCATTTTGGATTTTGTTTATATGAGTTCTTTCTCTTTTTTCCTTGGTAAGTCTTGCCAGGGGGTTGTCAATTTTGTTGATCTTTTCAAAGAACCAGCTCCTTGTTCTATTAATTTTTTCTATAGTTTTTCTATTCTCTATTTCATTTATTTCTGCTCTGATTTTTATTTTCTCCTTTCTTCGGCTGGTTTTGGGTTGCCTTTGTTCTTCTTTTTCCAGTTCCTTAAAGTGCTAAGTTAAGTGGTTCACTTGGGCTCTCTCTTGTTTGTTCATATATGCCTGAAGTGATATGAACTTCCCTCTTATCATGGCTTTTGCTGCATCCCATAGATTCTGATATGTCATATTGTCATTTTCATTTGTCTGTATATATCTTTTGATCTCTGCACTTATTTCTTCTTTGACCCATTCAGTTTTTAAAAGTATGTTGTTTAGTTTCCACATTTTTGTGGGATTTTTTTTCCTCTTTTTTTTTCAGTTGAATTCTAGTTTCAAGGCTTTATGATCAGAAAATATGCTTGGTACAACTTCGATTTTTCTGAATTTGTTTTTGTGGCCCAACATATGGTCAATTCTTGAGAATGATCCATGTACACTGGAGAAAAATGTATACTCTGTCACTTTGGGATGAAATGTCCTATAGATGTCTATCATATCCAGGTATTCTAGTGTTTTGTTTAAGGTAAATATATCTTTATTGATCCTCTGTTTGGATGACCGATCTAGAGCCGTCAGCGGTATATTGAGGTCTCCAAGATGATTGTATTTTTGTCTGTTTTGATTTTAAGGTCAATAACTAGCTGTTTTATATATTTTGGTGCTCCTTGGTTTGGTGCATATATGTTAAGAATTGTTATGTCTTTTTGATTCAGTGTACCCTTAACCATTATGAAATGGCCATTTTTGTCTCTGAGTACTTTTGCTGTCTTGTAGTCAACATTATCAGATATGAGTGTTGCTACGCCTGCTTTTTTTGGATGTTATTTGCTTGGAGTATTGTTTTCCAGCCTTTCACTTTGAATTTGTTTTTATCCTTGTTGCTTAGATGTGTTTATTGTAGGCAGCATACAGTTGGATTTTCTTTTTTAATCCATTCTGCTACTCTTTGCCTTTTTATTGGTGAGTTTAATCCATTTACATTTAGTGTAATTATTGACACTTGTGAGTTCCCTATTGCCATTTTATATCTTGCTTTCTGTTAGTTTTATGTCTTTTTTGATCTGTCTCTTTCGTTTTTCTATCTTTTTTTTATTTGATTGTATTCCATACATCTTTTCTCTGTTGCTATCTTCTTTATCTCATGTGCTACTGTGGTGGTTTTTTCAATGGTGGTTACCATTAAGTAATGAAAAGGGTTCCTACCCTGTTCATTGTAGTGCACTATCTTGTGAGTACCTTTGCACTCCATCATCCTTTGCTACTGTTAATCTACATCCTCTACCCCCCCCTTTTTTTGTTGTTATCACAGTTTAAATTTGGTTTTAAATTTGGTTTTATTGTGTTCTTCTTGGAGCTTTTACTTGTGGCTTTTTTTTGTTGTTGTTGTTCTTTGTATCTGATTGGAAATCCCTCTTTTGTAATTCCTGAAGTGGGGATTTTCTGATGATAAATCCCTCATCTTTTCTGTATCGGTGAATGTTTTTATTTCTTTTTCGTATTTGAATGATAGCTTTGATAGGTATAGTATTTGTGGCTGGAAGTTCCTCTCTTTCAGGACTTTAAATATTGGGGTCCACTCTCTTCTAGCTTGTAAATTTCTGTTGAGAATTGTAATGATACTCTAATGGGCCTTCCTTTATATATTGTATTCTTCTTTTCCCTGGCTGCCTTGAGAATTTTTTCTTTGTTGTTGGTTTATACCAATTTTATTATGATGTGCCTTGGAGTATGTTTGTTGGGGTTAAGAAAACTCAGAGTTCTGTTTGCTTCTTGAATTTGAGGCTTTAATTCATTCCACAGGCTTGGGAAATTCTCATCTAATATTTGTTTGAATATGTTCTCCATTCTATTTTCTCTCTCTTCTCCCTCTGATATACCTATTATTCTTATGTTATTCTTTTTGATGGAGTCAGACAATTCCTGTAGGGCTATCTCATTTTTTAAAATTTTTGAGTCTCTTTCTTCTTCTCTCTGTTGTGCCTCAAGTTGCTTGTCTTCTATTTCACTAATCCTCTCTTCTGTCTGGCCTGTTCTATTAGCTAAGCTTGTTACCTCACTTTTCAGCTCGTGAATTGAGTTTTTCATATCTGTTTGATTTGTTTTTATAGTTTCAATTTCCTTGGTAATATATTCTTTGTGTTTATTGAGTTGTTTTCTGAGCTCTCTAAATTGCCTTTCTGTGTTTTCTTGTATATCTCGGAGGATTTTTAGAATTTCTATTTTAAATTCTCTGTCATTTAGCTCCAAGGTTTCCAATATATTAAATTTTTTCTCCATAGATTTTTCCTCATCTATCTGTGTTACCTCTTTTTCTTTTGTATTTATAATATTCGATTTTCTCTTCCTTAATGACATCTGAGGGTGGTTTTGTTGATAGTATTAATGAGATTTAATAAAGAATAAAAAGTTAAAAAATATAAATAAAAAATAGAAAAAAATTAAAAATTAAAAAAAAAGAGAAAATTATCCCCCCCTCCTTTTTTCTGCTCCTCTCCTCTCCCCTCTTTCTTGAGAAAATTTTGTGGTGAACTGTGAATTATATTGTGCTAAATAGAACAAACAATGCCTATAATGGAGGGCCTGTGTTGGGGAGAAGTAATAAAGGAGCAAAAGAAGGGGGTATGGACCCACAAAATGCAAATAAGGAAAAAATTTGGGTCAAGAATAAAATGATTTGCTTTTAGGTGTTGGTTGACTAAGAGATATGATGAGAGGAATAAGAGGGAAACAGGAAAATGAGGGGGTATTTAAAAATTACTATTGTAATTAGTGGAACAAGAACTAGATAAAATGGAGAGCCAGGGTTGGGTGCACTGCTAGTGACTTAAAATACGAAGTAAACCCCCCCAAAAAAGCCCGAAACATAAATTTGAGTCCTAGGTAAGATAATTTGTTTGTTATTGAGGATTGAATGAGAGGAGACACAAAGGAGAAAAGAAGAAACTAATATAGAGAGAGAAAAGAAAGAGAGAGAGAAAATAAAGAGGGAACTACTAAAAGAAGAAAAAAAAAGGGGAGAGAGAGAGAGTTAAGGGTTTTGAAGTGCAATCCTCATAGAGAGAAAGGAAGAAGAAAAAAAGATAATGGGAGATGTAACACTTATGGGTAGTGTAGTTCAAGGAGAGGAGAGAGTAAGACTGGCAGAGAATTAAATGACCAAATTGGAAGAGGAAAAAAATAATCAAGACATGAAGATAAGAGAAGCAAATGAGAAATATAATAAAATGGGATAGGTTATAAAGTCTGTGGATTATTATTGATTTTGAGAGGTTATCTTCTTGCTTTTTCTTTTCTCTCCCTCTTCCTGGTTGGTGATTCTGTACCCCGGGTTCTGCCCCTGTGGCACACTCAGGTAGAGGTTTGCAGTTGATAAGTCTCTATGGCGATGTCATATATTGGGCTTCAGACTTGTTGGCAGTCGAGGCTCATTAGCATTTGTAGGCTCCGACAGCGAGAGAGTCCATGTTCCCAGAGCTTCTCTCCTAGTCTTTCCTTCCTGAATTAGTAGCCTGATAATCCAGCAATGGGGTTGCTGCTGCCTCTGCCTGGATAGTAAGAGTTTCAAAGAGCTGGCAAATCCCCACTCTATTCCCACTCAGCACAGGGCTCTTGGTAAGGCTCAATCAGTCAGAGTTGCTAGCATAATTAGGCAGGGCTTCCACCCACACAAAGACCTCTGGCTCTGCCACTCTGTCCGGTAACACGAGCAGGCGCTCAGAGGAATCTCTCGCTCACTATCTGTGCACACAGACCAGGATATGGAGCAGGCCATCTCTTACTCCAAATGAGACCCCCGCCCGCATGGAAAAGTTCCAGCATTGGAATTAGCTCTTGCTCCCTCCTTGTGCGTGGCTTTTACAGGGTGCTGGGGTGGCCCGAGATTCTGCTTTCAGCCCACACAAAGGCCCCTGACTCTGCTCCTCTGTCCGGGAACATGGGCACCCACTCCTGAGGTGCTTGGAGAAATCTCTTGCCCACTCTCCGTGCACTCCGACCAGGATATCAGGTCGGCCATCTCACACTCCGAGATAGACCCCCGTCCGCACAGAAAAGTTCCGGCGTTGGAATTAGCTCTTGCTCTCTCCCTGTGCATGGCTTTTTCAGGGCACTGGGGCAGCCCAGAGATTCTGCTTTCAGCCCACACAAAGGCCTCTGACTCTGCCTCTGTGTGGGGTAACACGGGCGCCCACCCCTGGGGGAATCTCTGCCCACTTCTGTGTATGCCGTCCAGGATGTCAGGCCAGCCATCTCACACTCCAAGAGAGACCCCCGCCCACAAGGAGAAGTTCCAGTGTTGGAATTAGCTCTTGCTCCCTCCCTGTGCGCAGCTTTTCCACAGCACTGGGGCGGTCCCGAGATTCTGCTTTTCGGCCTACACAAAGGCCTCTGACTCTGCCTCTCTGTGGGGTAACACGGGCGCCCACTCATGGGGCTCTAGGAGGAATCTCTCACCCACTATCTGTGCATGCCGACCAGGAGATTGGGGCAAATGGCTGCCCCACTTGTCTTTCTTTGTGTGGGTTTTGACGCGAGTGCTAGCTTGTATTAGGTGGGTTGCCACAGGCACAGTTTTTCCTCGGCTTGGATCTTCGTGCCATAGCCTGGTTTGGCTATTTGTGCCGCGGCCTGGATCTATTCACCTCCTTTGCCCGCCTTAGTTTCTATACTCTCAGTTCCCAGTGAAAGCAGCACTATTTATGTTAGTCAGGAAGGCAGAATATTTCTTACTCCCTATTTCCTTTAGGGTTTGATTATATATTTAGCCAATTTTTCACTTGATCATACCTTCGGGTGTATTGTGGAACATCTGGAGGCTCCAAGGATAGATTTTTCTGTTTCTGGTTGAAAATCTTGTTGAGTTTTTTTGGGAGATTTATCGGTATCACTCCCTACAGCGCCATTACTCTGACATCATCCTCAATATGAATTTTTTTGAAGGGGCATACATGTACAATTTCTTGAGTAGAAATAGAAAAATAAAACTGAATAATTACAATTTAAATAAGAAATTTATTATGTTTGGAACTCACTATCTCAATATTAGCAGACATGAAACATTCAAGGAGATTAAAAAATACTTTTTGGTCTTTAGAAAATGAGCAACACAAAGATTAAAGCAAATCAAAGACAGTATCAAACTTGAAAGGCAACTTTTCTCTAAGAGAAAGTTTGAGTTGGAGGCTTGTTATATATGAATGAGAATAGAGAAGTACCTATAGCTCAGAGAGGCTAAACATTGCTATTTTTATGGATTCAGAATACCCTGATCTCAAATCTGTCACTCTGTAAGTCTCTACAAGATATAATTTAAAGAAGTATTTTAGGGCCTGACCAGGCAGTGGCACAGTGGATAGAGCATAGGACTAGGACACAGAGGACCCAGGTTTGAAACCGCAAGGTTTCTGGCATGAGCTCACCAGCTTGATCACAGGGTCACTGGCTTGAGCTTGGAATCATAGACATAACCCCATGGTCTCTGGTTTGAGCCCAAAGGTTGCTGGCTTGAAACCCAAAGTCACTGGCTTGAGCCCAAGGTCACTGGCTTGAGCAAGGGATTACTTGCTCTGCTGTAGCCCCCCCAGCCAAGGCTCATATGAAAAAGCAATCAGTGAACCACTAAGGAGAATAAGGAGCTGCAACAAAAAATTAATGCTTCTCATCTCCCTTCCTGTCTGTCTGTCCTTCTCTCTGTCTCTCTGCCTCTGTCACAAAAAAAGAAGAATATTAAAGAAAAAATATTTGCAAATATACATATATTAAAAGAAAAGAGAGGGGCCCAAGTTCTTCTGATCAAGTTCCTGCCCCCCTCAAAAAAAAAAGCTTAGGGAACAACAGAAGAGCTGCAGAAAAAGACAATCATAAAGGAGTGTCCCTGCTGCTATGGGAATAATAGAAGTTATTCAAGAACTGAAAGGTCCAAAGGTTAAGGGCAAGAAATATTTTGATAATCATTTGAGGTACTGGTATTTTTTTTAATTTTTATTAATTTTAATGATGTGATATCAATAAATCAGGGTACATATGTTCAAAGAAAACATGTCCAGGTTATCTTGTCAATCAATTATGTTGCAGACCCATCACCCAAAGTCAGATTGTCCTCTGTCACCTTTTATCTAGTTTTCTTTGTGCCCTTCCCCCTCTCCCTCTTTCTCCTCCCCCCACCCAACCACCACACTCTTGTCCATGTCTCTTAGTCTCGTTTTTATGTCCCACCTATGTATGGGATAATGCAGTTCTTGTTTTTTTCTGATTTACTTATTTCACTCCATATAATGTTATCAAGATACAACCATTTTGTTGTAAATGATCTGATGTCATCATTTCTTATGGCTGAGTAGTATTCTATAGTGTATATGTGCCACATCTTCTTTATCCAGTCATCTATTGAAGGGTTTTTGGTTGTTTCATGTCTTGGCCACTGTGAACAGTGCTGCAATGAACATGGGGCTGCATGTGTCTTTACATATCAATGTTTCTGAGTTTTTGGAGTATATACCCAGTAGAGGGATTGCTGGGTCATAAGGTAGTTCTATTTTCAGTTTTTTGAGGAACCACCATACTTTCTTCTATAATTCTTGTACTACTTTACATTCCCACCAACAGTGAATGAGGGTTCCTTTTTCTCCACAGCCTCTCCAACATTTGCTATTACTTGTCTTGTTAATAATAGCTAATCTAACAGGTGTGAGATGGTATCTCATTGTAGTTTTGATTTTCATTTCTCTAATAACTAATGAAGATGAGCATCTTTTCATATATCTGTTGGCCATTTGTATTTCTTCCTGGGAGAAGTGTCTGTTCATATCCTCTTCCCATTTTTTATTGGATTGTTTGTTTGTTTGTTGTTGAGTTTTATGAGTTCTTTGTATATTTTGGATATTAGGCCCTTATCTGAACTGTTGTTTGAAAATATCATTTCCCATTTAGTTGGCTGTCTATTTATTTTGTTGTCAGTTTCTCTTGCTGAGTAAAACTTCTTGGAGTCAAATTCATAAAATGCTCTTTAAAACCAAGGTCCATGAGTTTAGAATCTATGTCTTCTTCTATGTATTTTATTGTTTCAGGTCTTATATATTTAGGTCTTTGATCCATTTGGAATTAATTTTAGTACAAGGGGACAAACTATAGTCGAGTTTCATTCTTTTGCATGTAGCTTTCCAGTTTTCTCAGCACCATTTGTTGAAGAGGCTTTCTTTTCTCTGTTGTGTGTTTTTGGCCCCTTTATCAAAAATTATTTGACCATATATATGTGGTTTTATTTTTGGACTTTCTATCCTGTTCCATTGGTCTGAGTGTCTATTTTTCTGCCAATACCATGCTGTTTTGATTGTCGTGACTCTATAATATAGTTTGAAGTTAGGTACTGGTCTTTATTGGGCCCCTCTGAACACAAGTTGTAGAGATATAAACAACATCTATAGGCCAAAAATTTTGTGGTGATTCTCCATTTGTGATTACATGAAGAAAAAGGAAACTTATTTTCTTTGAGACTTGAAGGCCCTTAAACATAGAAAGACAGAAAGGGCAGAAAGGCAAGAAATTGGAATTGGTCAAAGATAGAGGAAAATATGATATAAAAGTTAGTTACTTACAGAAGATGAAAGTTATTTCTCTAAACATTCTCCATGCTAAATTCCCCACCAAAGTAGACATGGATGCTTAGTAGGAAAATGCAGTTAAAGGTGTTGAAACTTGAGCATGTAAATTTAACATGTTTGTTTAAGATGCAGCATGTGGCCTTAGTGTAGATCTAGCTTTTTAAAGAACGTCCTAATACAACCCTGAGCTCATAGGATAAGAGAGATGTTCAAAGAGAGAGGTTTTTGGTTAAGAGCCTTATGAAAATGGGTATGGATTTGCTTATATCAGTTTCCTTCACCCCAAAATAGATGATCACACATTGGTTGACAGTAGCCTTTGCTATTTAGGTTCAATCTACTGAGCAGTAGGAAACACAATTTATTTTCTTTCATATCCTGAGTGGAGAGGTTCTTCTACCTCAAACCTCAGATAAAGTATTTTCTTAGTGTCCTTAATATCCTCTATCTAGTTTATCTATGAAAAAAAGGAATTCCTAGTTTTTGACAACAGATTCATAAAAACCTCTTATTTTTTTAATAGGCCTATTTAACATATTTTTGTGTGGCATGGCTACCTGTGTCCTGTTTCTATAGCATGCTGGATTTCAGGCTGTGGGCTTTATTTGTAGATGGCCCCAGACTCAACATAGACTGTTCTCTGCTATGCCTAGCTCTGTCTCATTCTCTCCATCTCAGTTTATTAGTCTCTAATTGCGTAGTCTAGTCTGAGACATGAGCTTTATCAATTTATTGTAGGGATTCAGAGCTCTACATTGTTGTACAAGCCTTTTCAATTTATATTTGTGAATAAGTTTTTTGATAGAGCCATTAAAAAATACCTTGCATATTGGGGGTAATGGAATTTTTCTTTCCTGGGCCTAAAAGAGATGAATTCTTGATTGATTTGTATATACTAGATTGACTAAAAGTTAGAACTTGGGAGGAATTTGTTTCAGTACCTTCCACACACAAACTGAATATTAATAGTATAGGCCTATATGTTTTACAAAACTTTTCCTTTGACTCTAACTATTTGGAGACAAACTAGAATCTAACTAAAACCTAATCATCAGTTAAAAAGCTTTTTCAATTTGTAACATTGGATATACCCTATGGAATAAAGATTTTACTAAAACAAACAAACAAACAAAACCCCTTTATTTAATTATTCCTTACTTAGAATATATTTAATAAGATATTTGCATGTATTTTAATTTGAAAAAGATATTTTACTAACAGCAGAGTCCTCAGTAGCACACTATGATATTTTATTTATTCTCTCTTTAAAAGTTTATGGTGGCAACCTGAGCCTCAGGAGACTGTGGATGTATTTCCATGGATTGGTAGTTTTTACAACCATTTTTGAAAAAATTATCTCTTTTTATCCTTGAAAAGTATACTTTAAGAAACATGATTAAAACAATTTTCTAAGAACCTTGGCAATATAAAGTATAGCACTGTAATTTTGACTAAATTAGATAAGTGGATATAGATGAACATTTTAATTGATTAATGTAATAATCCTTTATGGGGACTGGTATTATAAACTAAGATACAGATGCTAGACTGCTGTTGCTGCTGGGGAGCTGTTGTGCTAGGCACCGCCTGCAGGCAGAGTGGGGAAATACAGCTCCTGAACCTGCACATAATTGTAACAATTTCTGTAAGCAGCCATACATATTTATATTAAGCTAAACACCAGTTCATACTTAAGTCTCCAATAAAATACATTACCACAAGCATGGCTCATTCTAGCCTTTTCAATTTGTTTGTCTTTAAACTCTCAGTGAAAAAATCTGACTTTCATAATCCACCGTCAATTTGCTGAATTGTTCACTTGCGGTACACATGTATAGAGTTATCAGAATGGTTAATCTGTGCCCCTGTGGGGGAGGAATCCATATTAAATAAGTACAGTGCTTACATACAGTCTTTTAGCCTTTAATCTTTTAGTCTCCTTTTATTTCCAGAGTTACTTTGTTAAGTACATTTTCTTCCTTCACTTTAGTGAAATTGTTTCATACATTTTAATAGTTATATTTTTTGTCACATTTTGCATTCCATTCTGTAATCTCTCTACTTCCTAATGATAATTTTTAAAACTTGTATAAATTAAGGTTTACATTTCATGTTCAAAAATCCTATGTGTATTGCCATGAATAATGTTACGTATCCACCACTGCAATATTAGAGAGATGGTTTCAATCTCTTCACTCACTCAACTCTCTTTCCTCTCTCTTCATCTCTGGCATCGATGCTCTTTTTACTGTCTTAGGGTTTTAGACTTTGACACAACATCATGAGGTTAGAGTCATACAGAATGTAGTGTTTTAAGATAAACTTCTCTTTCACTGAGTAACAGGTATTAAATATAGTTCTATCTTTTTTTTTTCAGAGACAGAGAGAGAGTCAGATAGAGGGATAGATAGGGACAGACAGAAACGGAAAGAGATGAGAAGCTTCAGTCATTAGTTTTTTGTTGTAACACCTTAGTTGTTCATTGATTGCTTTCTCATATGTGCCTTGACCATGGGGCTATAGCAGACCGAGTAACCCCTTGCTTAAGCCAGCGACCTTGGTTCCAAGCTAGTGAGTTTTGCTCAAACCAGATGAGCCCGCGCTCAAGCAGGCAACCTCGGGGTCTCAAACCTGGGTCCTTCGCATCCCATTTCGACACTATTCACTGCGCCACTGCCTGGTCAGGCTAGTTCTATCTTTTTATTACTGAATAATATTTGATTATACAGGTGTGCCATAGTTATCAGTTAACCTCTTGAAGGTTGTTTAGATTGCTGTCAGTTTTAGTGATTATGAAAAAACTGCAGTAAATATTTGTGTGCAGGTTTTTACATATACAAGTTATCATATCACTTGGGAAAATACATAGGGCCAGATTGCTGGAGAGCATGGTGACAGTATGATTAGATTGGTAAGAAATTGCCAGCTATCTTCCAGTGTAGCTGTACCACTTTAAAATCCCAACAGCAAAGACAGCTATTGATCTGCATCCTTGTCAGAATTTGGTATTGTTAAGTCTATGAATTTTAGCCATTCAATTTATTGTATAGTGGCATTTTGCTGTTGTTTTAACTAGCATTTCTGTAATAACAAATCATGTTGAGCACTTTTTAATATGCTACTTGCCATCAGTTTATCTTCTTTAGCAGAGTTTCTGTTCAGATCCTTTATCCATTTTTTAAACTGAGTTCTTTGTTTTCCAACTGTTGATTTACAAGAGTTCTTTGTACAAGTACTTTATGAGATGTGTGTTTTGCAGATATTTTCTCTCAGTCTATGACTTCTCTTGGTAGGGTCTTTCATAGAGCAGAAAATTTTAATTTTCAGTAAGCCCAACTTAGCCACATTTTCCTTTGTAGATCAAAGGATTTGATCTAAAAATCAATTTGAGATTTTATCTAAAAATTTATCACTAAACCCATGGTCACTCTTAATATATGAACATATCTTTTTAAACTAGTTCCAAATATACATTGTTAACTAATCTAAGATCACCTTCGTGTAACACTATAACACTTTACATGTTAAGGCTTCTTCTTTTTTTTTTTACAGAGACAGAGAGAGATAGATAGGGACAGACAGACAGGAATGAAGAGAAATGAAGCATCAATCACCAGTTTTTCGTTGCAGCACTTTAGTTGTTCATTGATTGCTTTCTCATATGTGCCTTTACCAGGGGGCTACAGCAGACTGATTAACCCCTGGCTTGAGCCAGCGACCTTGGGTTCAAGCTGGTGAGCTTTTTGCTCATCATACCAGATGAGCCCATGCTCAAGCTGGCAACCTCAGGGTTTCGAACCTGGGTCCTCAACATCGCAGTATGACAGTCTATCCACTGTGCCACTGCCTGGTCAGGCGTTAAGGCTTCTTAATAGAGTATCACAAATTTCTCCTTCCCATTCTCTTAACATTGCTATCAATCATTTTACTAATCTCTATCCAGCTATAGTCACCCAATACAGTCTTGCTGTTATTAAACAGTTGCAGTTTTGATCAAAATATAACAAAAATAAAACATTTTATTTTATCCTCATTTATTTCTTCTCTAACATATTTTTCTTCTTTTATAAAGATGCAAGCTTCTGACCTTTATCATTTTCTTTCTCTCTGCAGAACCTTTTTTAATATGTTAGCACAGTGTGGTTGCTGGCAATAAGGCCCTTAGTTTTTGGTTGTTTGGTAAAGTTTTTATTTTTCCTGCATTTGAAGGATAATTTTGCTAGATATAGAATTTTAACTTGATGTTTTTATTTTTTCAACACTAAATTTTCATCCCATTCTCTTCTTACTTGTGTGGTTTTTCACTAGAAGTAGGGTATAATCATTCTGACCCTTTGTTCTGAGGTGATGTACATCTGACCCTTTGTTCTGAGGTTTTGTCCTCTGACTTCTCTCATGATTTTCTCATTTTTGGTTTTCTGCAGATGGAATATATTATGCCTAATTGTTGCATTTTTGATGTAATAGTCATACTGAATATTTCTGGGCAAGCAGATCTTTAATGTGAGGATATGTGCTCCTCTGGGAAGGAGTTGAGCTATGTTGAAAGTCTGTCATAACTCTAGATGTCAGAGGCTTTGATTCCTCTAGTGTCCCTGTTTTTTCTCCTCTCTTGACATCTCTAAGCACCTGTACAAAGAATATCTGCTCCTTACAACCCTTTTGTCTGTAATCCCCACTTATTTACTGGAGTACTGTTGGTTTAAGTCTTAAAGTGAGAGGGAGGAAAAACATACTGTAATGTTATATTTAAATCTCAGTATTTTAGTGAGTCTATGTACTTGTATGACCTTTACAAGAATTTTCCCAGTAGTATCTTTTGTTTCTCTCTCTTAATTGATATAAGACTAGACAAAGAGGAATGCCCTGACACAGATGTGATAAAGCTTTGATAGTGTCTCTTACTCTGGAGTATAAATCTTTGCTATGAAGAAAGAATTTGCATTTTATTATCATTGGTCTCCCCCTGTCCCACCAGAGCACTAAAAGCTCTTTCTCGGTCCTTACCATGAGAACCCATTGGGGTTCTTGGAGGTAAATATCTGTGAAAGTTTGGAGATAACCATAATACTGGCCCCTCACTAATTCACATCCAGCTTCCAGTAATTACTGAAAATTACCCTAAGTATCCCTACAAGGTTTGGCTTCAGCATCACTGCTTCAAAAAGTAGATCTCTGGTCATTGGACTCTTTTTCTTAATTTTTTAATGATGTTTGCTCAACAACCTCACTTCTCATCTATGTCCAAAAAAAAATATTGATTTTTAATTTGTTTAGTTTATTTCTTTTTGTAAGAACACAAGTAACTTCTAAGCACTTCGTATTTTGAGAGTAAATCCTAATGTCTTTCTGTAATGTATTTCTTCTCTCATTTTTAAACCACATATCTGAGGCTATTATAATGAATAGTCTTCTTTCCTCAAAAAAAAATTAAATGTATTAAATACAGTCTAGATATTCTACTTTCATGAGAAAAACAGGTTATTTTGTATATTCAGAAGTTGCATAAATACCGGTACTACTTTTTTAGATGATTTAAGTAATGAGAAATCTCCTATTAGTCAAAATCCAAGAATAAATTTAGATCATAATTTTCAATTGGTTGTTCTTCAAAACTGACGTAATTTTAATTTACTGTGTGGACTCAAGAGTGAAGGAACATTAAGTAACTCACTCATCCATAAAGAGAATTTTAAATTTTGCAGTAGATAAAGTGGTGTGAAATATTGCACTAATGTTTAATTCATTGGTGTTTTTAAGTATTTGTATCAGTTAAGAATCATATTCAGCTGATTATTTATTTTAAAAATGGCTTATGTATTTTCCTCACAAGAAGGACTTATTCTGAGATAGTCTAGAGCCAGTAGAGTCCCCAATTATTTCATCTTTTTGCTTGGTCATTTTCAGTTTGTATTTATTTCCTCACAGTCTCAAGATGAATGATCTTCTTCAACCATCATATACATATTACAAGTAGAAAAAGATAAAAAGACAAGAGTTTGGGTTGTTCTTTCAAATTATAGGAAATTTATTTGATATAAAAATTAACTGCTCAAAATATTCTTTGAAAACAGACTAAATATAGGCTATATTTAAAAACATGAGTCTTTATAAAATTGTAAAATCTATTAAGAAGTGTTTGAGTTTTTGTTTTTGATACTCTGTGTTGCTATTTCAATCATTCAAAATTTTGTTCAAAAGCACATAACTGTTACAGTACTTAAAAGCCCTTGAAGAGTACAATTTATAAGTAAAACAAATCAATTTTTAACTTTATTGGGATGACATGGTTTTCCAAACTATATAGGTTTCAAATGTACATCTCAATATAACACCATCTATACACCACATCATGCCCTTCCCCAAGAAAAGTCTCTTTCTGCCCCCATTTTCCCTCTCCTTTGCCTTCCTCCTCCTACTTCTACTCCCCCCTTTTCTTCTGGCTATTGCTACCCTGTTGTCCATACACACACACACACACACACACACACACACACACACACACATTGGCTAATTTCTTCACCTTGTTTGATCCATTTCTCTCTTTCCCCTTCCTTCTGACAGCTGTTCATCTGTTTCCTGTGTCCAGCCCTTTCAGGTACTGGTCAATGTCAGACATTTGTAACCAGCCGTGTGCTACCTGTCTGGAGAAACTACTCTGTTTATTGTCTGTGGCTGTGTTTACTGTGCCTGGATGCATGTGGGAGGGGTGTAGACCTGTGAATGAGAGTCAACTTCCTCCCACTTAGACCTGAGAGCAGTTCTGTAAAAGGGCCCAAGCTTCTTCTTCTTCTTCTTCTTCTTTTTTTTTTTTTTTACAAAGTCAGAGAGAGGGATAGACAGGGACAGCAGATAGGAACAGGGAGATGAGAAACATCAATCATTAGTTTTTTCTTGCTCATTGCAACACCTTAGTTGTTAATTGATTACTTTCTTGTATGTGCCTTGACTGGGGTCTTCAGCAAACTGAATAACCCCTTGCTTGAGCCAGTGACCTTGGGTTCAAGCTGGTGAGCTTTTACTCAAACCAGATGACCAGTGCTCGAACTGGCAACCTTGTGGTCTCGAACCTGGGTCCTTCTGCATCCCAGTTCGACGCTCTATCCACTGCGCCACCGCCTTGTCAGGCAAGCCCAAGCTTCTTAAGATTTGCCTCCACTTGTGAGCTGCTCCACCTCAGCTCACAGTTGCTTGGTCTTTCTGCAGAGCCTTCTGCAGAAAGACTAGACTAGGCCCAGACTAGACTTGCCCCACATATCCTTCCACAGGTTGTGAGCTTGGTAGGGCCTGGTAGCTGATGTCAGGAGGACATAGTTAGTGGGACCCTTACTTGTGGGGGGCACATCTCTTAGTCAGGCACTCAGTATGGGGAAATTAGCTCCTATTCCAGAGCTTAGTCTCTCAGCCACTGCTGGATACTCGTATTCTATTTTTCCCCAGGGGTGAACAGCAGGTTCAGGTTGGGTGGCGCTGACAGGCCCCTCTGCAAAAATTGTCTCAGGTGTGGAGTCACTGCTCTCAGGGGGCAAGACTGAGAGAGTCTCCTACTGGGGCTATTTGTGGCCCAGCCTACAGGAGGGTGCTAAGCCCTTCATCTGATCCCCAACAATAGGCTCCAAGAGACCCACACTTTGAATGATTGAACTCTAAGCCTCTTACCCTTCCCCCTGTGGAACTGAGTCCAGCAGGGCAGAGTAACTGGGATTTAGCAGGGCTGATCCAACATCTTTACCTTTAGGGTGATGCCTGCAGTCCTGTAGAAGGGAGTGGGGCACTTATTTTCTTCCTGGAGTAGCTTGGGCCCGCTTTAAGGGAGGCAGGAGTCAATACCCCCATTGTGATGTTTTCTCACATCCCTTCATCTGCCCAACTCCTAGACCAATGCTTCCCTGGGGTGACAGGCTTGGAAAGCCCTGACTCTCTGCACTGCCATATGATCGCTCAGCACTCTGTGAGGGAGGCAAAATCCTAAAGAAGTCCTGGCTCTGGATGGCTCCCTGCTCTCTCAGTGCTAATGCGCTCACTATAGGATGTGTCTCCAAGTCCTGATTCTCTGCATGGCACTCTGCTCTCCAGCACACTGTGTGCTCTTTCAAGTCCCCTGCCCACTTTCTTCCTTTGTGAATGGGGTGCCCCAGCTTGTAGAAGGGGAGCTGGATCTCTTCTCCTTTCTGGGGTAGCAGGGCATGCTTGTGGGGAAATAGAAGTTGGGCCCCATGATACCACCAAACATCCCTGCTCCCCCACCCCCAGTCTGGATCTAGGACAGAAGCTTCTGTGAAGACAGCTGTGCACTATGGGTAGTGGAGGCTGGCCCTCTTTTCAAGACCCCACAGTTTAGACGCTTTCTGGGTCTCCACTAAAATCCTCCCCAAAGTAAGGGCACCACAAAGACTGTGCTAGGACTGAGCATGACAGAGTGGCTCCTCCAATAGTCATGGATGGAATGTGTGCTCCCCCCGAGCTGTGATATATGAGGGCTGGTACTTGGGAAGGTAGCATCTGAGACTCTGATTTTTACCACCAAATGCTGTATGAGCTCCTCTTCCCATCCTATTATTCTGGGTCGGGGTATCCTTGTGTAGGTTTGTGACCCCCCCTCACTCTTTTGTGAGGGAGGGAGTTCCTTGGGCACAATATCCCTCTGGCTTTTTAGCCACCACATGTGGGTGCAGGGGTTAGTCCTTTCTGTGCCTCTACCCCCAATTACCATTCTTAGTTTGGCTTCTTCTGCAAATCCTTCGTTATAATTTTTCAGTTCAGCTAGCCTACAGTTGGTTATTCTGTTTGAATGCTCTTTGTTTTAGCTGTGAATCTGGTTTGGGACCAGCAGCCAGTGAGTGTAGCATTGTAATCTACAAAATAATTCTGAATATTTATATGAAATATTATTTTAAAAACTCCTAAATATTTAATGCCATTATTTATCATAGTTGACATATTTCTCTGAGAAAAATCACCATTTGTTATAAAAAATTGTTTGAAATTGCTCTGGAACCTAGAAAATCTATCGGTGTCCTGATAAAAAGCAAAATTAGATAACCAGAGGTTTTAATATTTAATACTGTCAAATGATATTTGGAGAATTATAAAGACATTATATCACTAAATAGCATCTAGATTTATAAATCTATTAAGGTATATTAAGAATGCTGGAATAAAAAGATAATTCCATATTAAATATTTCAATATTGAAATATAGATGAAGTATATAGGGAGAAAATTTTTTTTCTCAAATGAGAAAGTTGGTTGAGACTTTTGAAATTATGGTAAAGCAAAAAGAAACTTAAATACACTGTGGACTGGCCCTAGGGTAGTGTGTGTGTGTGTGAGAGAGAGAGAGAGAGAGAGAGAGAGAGAGAGAGAGAGAGATGTTTTTGTTAAATGCAGAAAGGAGCAGGAAAAATGGATTAGGTTTCCACTAATGGGGAAAGAAAGACAAAGAAAAATGTGCATAATATTAAATATATATAGCCCTGGCCGGTTGGCTCAGCGGTAGAGCGTCGGCCTGGCATGTGGGGGACCCGGGTTCGATTCCCAGCCAGGGCACATAGGAGAAGCACCCATTTGCTTCTCCAGCCCCCCCTCCTTCCTCTCTGTCTCTCTCTTTCCCTCCCGCAGCCAAGGCTCCATTGGAGCAAAGATGGCCCGGGCGCTGGGGATGGCTCCTTGGCCTCTGCCCCAGGCGCTAGAGTGGCTCTGGTCGCGGCAGAGTGACACACCAGAGGGGCAGAGCATCGCCCCCTGGTGGGCAGAGCATCGCCCCTGGTGGGTGTGCTGGGTGGATCCCGGTCGGGCGCATGCGGGAGTCTGTCTGACTGTCTCTCCCCATTTCCAGCTTCAGAAAAATACAAAAATAAATAAATAAATAAATATATATATATAAACTTGTCTGATTATTTATGCACAGTGGACACACTAAAGCTTTGAATAACTACTAACCAACAATTGGAGCCCTTTCTAGGTTAATAGCTAGCCACGTTAGCTTCTGGTTCCAAAAACAGATGAAAGTGATGGCTTTCCAAGGAGAGAAAACCTAGTAGGTGAAGGA
This sequence comes from Saccopteryx bilineata, assembly GCF_036850765.1. NCBI lineage: Eukaryota > Metazoa > Chordata > Mammalia > Chiroptera > Emballonuridae > Saccopteryx > Saccopteryx bilineata. The sequence continues at coordinate 99,339,460 of NC_089493.1, forward strand.
GAGATCAGTGGAGCTGTTGGTAATGACTGGGGCACGAGGGATTGATTTATATATCTGGAAAACTCAAATGCAACAACATAAACATAGAAGTGCTCCATATGCAACATTTCCTGACAATTTAGCTGAGAAGTGGCAAATAGGCACAAGATTGAAAGCATAAAGAAGCTCGTCTTACCCATTTTGTTAGTTTTTGAAAGCAATGATTCCAAACACAATATTCCTGCTCACTTCCCTCCAGGTTCCAGGCTCAAACACTAGCCAAAAATGCTAACCACTAGACAGTTATAGCAATAGCAGAAGCAGAGATGGCACCAGGAGCAGCAGTGTCACAGTTGGGCAGGAGTTGGGCTAACCAAAAATGAGCTCAATCTTCTTAAAGTTGGTGTTCTATAGCACATCTATTTTAAATTCGGTGAAATTTGAATTAACCATTGTCTTATTTTAGCATCAGTCTGTGGAGAAGAGCTTCTTCTAACTGGAAGAAAAAACAACAATAAAATAGTATCCCTCTATTGTCATTGTCATTCTATGCACAATGAGCATGATACAATAAAATAAAGTAAGATATGTGCAGAACAAAAATAGCACACATTCAGGAAAAATATAAACAAACCAAATCAGAGAAACATGGAATATTGGAACCACAAGACAAGGAATTTTATATTGTTATTATAAATATGTATATGGATTTAAATATAAAATGATAACATTGATAAACATTAAATCTCATCAGTCGATTGAAAATATAAGCACAGATCATTAGAAATCCTACATATATGTAACAAACATCAGGCTATTTAATGTATCAACTTATTTTTGTATGTAAGTTGAGTTTTGCAAGAGTTTTTACATTTTAACTATACTTAATTTTGGAAATAAATTCATTCACATTTTCTTTTGTTCTTAGGCATTTAGTGACTAAAAAATTTGGGGTATTATCCCCTCTTTTATTCTTGATATTGGCAATTTGTGAGTTTTTCCTCTTTTGTCCTTTAAGCAGTCTTCTAGGTATTATTCATTTTCTTAATTTTTTCAGAGGACTAACTTGTGGACATAATGACTTTTTTCTATTTTTTGTTTTCTATTTCACTAATTTCTGCTCTTTCTTATTTCCATATTCTTACTTTAGATTACTTTGCCCTTTTTATTGAATTTATTGGAATGACATTGATTGATGAAATCATATATCTTTCATGTGTACAATTCTATAATATATTGTCTGTATGTTGTATTGTGTATTTACCACCTTCTTTCATCACCATTAATCCACCCTATATATCCTCTTCTACATCCATTCACCCCTCTTGCCCACATTGTTGTCTGTGTCTATGGGTTTTTTCTTTGCTTAATCCCTTTACCTTTTTCACCCAGCCCCCCAAATCCCTTTCCTTCTGACAGCTATCAGTCTGTTCTCTGTATCCATAACACTATTTCTATTGTGTTTATTAGTTTATATTGTTTGTCAGATTCCACATATGAGTGAGATCATATGGTACTTGTCCTTCTCTGACTGGTTTATTTCACTTAGCATAATAATCTCCAGGTCCATTCATACTGTTGCAAAAGGTAAGAGTTCCTTTTTTATGGCCACATAGTATTCCCTTGTGTAAATGTACCACAGCTTTTTTATCCACTCAGCTCCTGATGGATACTTGGGCTGCTTCCAAATCCTGGCTACTATAAATAATGCTGCAATAAACATAGAAGTGCATATATTCTTTGTGAAAATTTTTATTTACTAATTTTAGAGAGAAAGAAAGGAGAAGGGAAGGAAACAGAGAGATAGCAATATTAATCTGCTCCTGTATGTGCCCTGATTGACGATAGACCTAGCAACTTCTGTGCTTTGACACAATGCTCTAACCAACTGAGCCATCTATCCAGAGCTGGTGTATATATTCTTTTGAATCAGTGTTTCAAGTATTTTAGAATATGTACCCAGAAGTAGAATCATTGAGTCATAAGGCAAAATTCCATTTTTAATTTTTTGAGGGAAACCTATACTACTTTCCACAATGGCTTTACCAATCTGCATTCCCACCTACAGTGCACTAGGATTTCCTTATTTCTATATCCTCACAGACACTTGTATTTGTGGATTTATTAATGATAGCTATTCCGACAGGTGTGAGGTAATATCTCATGGTTTTAATTTGTGTTATTTTGATGATTAGTGATGTTGGACCTCTTTTCATATGTCTATTGGCCATCTGTATGTTCTCTTTGGAGAAGTGTCTATTTAGGTTCTTTGTCCCATTTTTTAAATTGGATTATTTGTTTTTGTAGTATTGTGTTTCATAAGTTCTTTATAAATTTTGCCAATACCATTATCAGATGTATTGGCAAATATATTCTCTCATGCAGGAGGTTGTATTTTCATTTGTTGATAATTTTCTTTGCTATGCAAAACTCTCTTAGTTTGATTTAGTCCCACTTGTTAATTTTTTTCTTTTGTTTCTCTTGCCACAGGAGAAAAAAATTATTGCTATGAGAAATGCTTGTGATTTTACTCCTTATGTTCTTTTCTATGATTTTTATAATTTTGCATCTAAAATTTTAGTCTTTAATCTATTTTGAGTTTTTTCTTGTTTATGGTGTAAAAACGTGGTCTAGTCTTATTTAATTGAAAATATCTGTCCAGTTTCCCCAATATAACTTATGGAATAGATCATCTTTTCCCCATTGTATGCTCTTGACTCCTTTGTCAAATATTAGTTGACCAGAAAGGTGTAGGTTTATTTCTGGGCTCTCAATTCTGTTACATTGATCTATATGTCTTTTTTTTTATGCCAGTACCATTCTGTTTTGATTACTATGGCATTGAAGTAAAGTTTGATATTAGTTAGTGTGATTTTCTTCAACTTTGTTCTTCTTTCTCAAGATCACTGTTGCTATCTGGGGTCTTTTGTGGTTCCATAAAATTTTTGAAGTATTTGTTCTAGTTCTATGAAATATGCCATTGGTACCTTTATAAGAATTGCATTGAATCTATAGATTGCTTTAAGTACTATGAACATGTTAATGATTTTAATTCTTATTATCCAAGAACATGGCACAGGTTTTCTCTTGTTTGTATCTTCTTATTTCAGTGTTCTATAATTTTCTTAGTACAGCTCTTTTACATCCTTGAGTAAATTCATTACTTAGTATTTTATTCTTTTTGAAGCAGTTAATCGGACAAACTGTATAAAAACACAACTGATTTCTGGATATTTATTTTTTATCTTGCTACTTTACTGAATTTATTTATCAGTTCTGGAAGTTTTTTGGTGGAATCATTAGCCTTCTCTATATACGGTATCATGTCATCTTCAAATAATGACAGTTTTATTTCTTCCTTACCACTTTCTAAACATATTTTAATCATAAATGAGTGTTGAATTTTATCAAATACTTTTTCTACATCTATTGATATGATTTGTCATTTTTATCATTCATTTTGTTTAGGTGGTATATAACATTTATTGATTTGTGGTTATTGCACCAATCTTGCTACCCTGAAATAAATCTTACTTGATCATAGTTTATGATATTTTTAATGTATTGCTGGATTCAGCTTGCTAACATTTTGTCAAGTATTTTAGCATTTACTTTTGTCAGGGATATTGGCCTATAATTTTCTTTCTTTGTAGTATCTTTATTTGATTTTTTAATTAAGATAATATTGACCTCATAAAATGACACTGAGAGTCTTCCCTCCTCTTGAATATTTGGAAAAGTTTGAGAAGGATAAATGATAGCTCTTCTTTGAATGCTTGGTAAAATTTTCCTGTGAAACCATCTGATCGAAGACTTTTGTTTACTGGGAATTTATTATCATTATTATTATTATGACTGTTATGATTTTATTAGTTGTAATTGGTCTATTCAGATTTTTTAATTCTTCCTGATTCAGTTTTTTAAAAGTTGTAGGTCTCTAGGAATCTATCCATTTCATTCAGATTGTCTAATTGGTTGGCATATAGTTGTTCATAATATGTTCTTATAATTCTTTGTATTTCTTTGGTGTCGGTTGTTACTTATTTTTTATTTCTGATTTTATTTGTTTTAGTCCCCTATCTTTTTTTCTTGATGAGACTGGTTAAAATTTTATCAATTTAGTTTATCTTTTCAAAAAACCAGCTCTTAGTTTCATTGATCTTTTGTATTGTTTTTTTAGACTCTATTTTGTTTATTTCTGCTCTGATATTTATTATTTGCTTCTTTCTCTTCCTTTTGGTATTGTTTTTCTTTTCTACTTAGAATATTTATTTGAGATTTTTCTTGTTTCTTGAGATATGTCTATAATGTTATGAATTTCCCTTTTAGGACTGCTTTGCTGTGTCCCATACATTTTGAGTTGTAGTGTTTTCATTTTTAGTTTCAAAGTATTTTCTGATTTGTTCCTTGATTTCATTGTTAATCCTTCATTCTGTAGTAACATGTGATTTAGCCTCCATGTCATTCTGTGTTTGTGAGGCTTTTGTCTTGTGATTGATATCCAGTTTTATGCTATTATGGTCAAAGAAGATCTTGATATGATTTCAATCTTCTTAAGTTTATTGAGTCTTGTTCTGTGTTCTACATGTGGTCTATCTTAGAAAATGTTTCATTGCACTTGGAAAGAACCTTTATTCTGCTGCTTTGGTGTGAAATATTCTGAAGATAGCATTTAAACCATCTGATGTAGTATGTCATTTAAGACCACTGTTTCACTGTTGATTGTCTGTCTGGAAGATCTATTCATCGATGACAGTGGGGTTTTGTTTTGTCTTGTTTCTTTGTTTTTGCTTCTTAAATAGAATATTTAACCATTGATTTTCATCTTTTTCTCAAACTTTCACTCTTTTCTTTGTGATACATTATTCTAACCACTCACAAAGCATTTTATAGGTTCTGTAAAGTGCTTTCAAATTCTCAAATTTATATGTTTTATAAGATATAGTCATTGTATGGCCAGTGACTGCTGCTGTCATGGCCATGCAGACAGTAAAGAAACAGTGGAGTCAAAAAGTGCTGGGCCATTCCATTTATTAAAGTCTTGTACTAGTGGATGAGCAAACAGAGAGGGAAGACCACCTTTCTCTCATTGAGAGCTCTCAAAGCCCTGATGCATTCTCTGGTTCCACAACCCAGAAAATGTTTTCTGGTTCCTCCTGAAATCAAAGGACTCATCAGTCTCAGCAGAACTCCCAAAGCCCCTCAGCTCCAGTTCCACATCTACACTCTTTCTTTCCTTCCTACAAAACCCAGGCTGGGAAAAAATCCCTTCTCCAGCAAACATTAGTGATACAATAGCCCCTCTCAAGCAGGAAGGCAATCTGTAATTTGCAATCTGCCATCCTGAAGTCAGGTACTGCAGTCTTTTACAGACTACATACACATGGCGCTGCCCAGGCCAATGCAAAATATAAAGGAGCAAACCCAAAAAACACATTTTACAAACTTATTTGGACAGAATTAATATTCTATATCTTAACTGGAGTGTTGAATATGTTGGCGAGGATAAAGAGCTTTTCCTCTACCCTTCTATGTTCCTGCCTAAAGACCCTGTACTTCTAATAAAAAATATTAATAGGAGAAACATAAACAGAAGTTTAATAACATGTATGCCTTTTGTATGTATGAAAGATACAAAATTAAACTAAAAAACTCTCTGAAATGGCCCAACCCACTATCTCCAGCTAAAGAAAAGATATTGAGGGATGTAGGGGAAACCAGTTAAGGGAGGTTTTTAGGAAAATCAAAGTAAAAGAAGATATAGTAATTAAGTGAATATGAGTCCATGTCTTCTTCATTGATAAGATTTTCTACAGATTTGGGATCACTTTTCCTGGTCCAGAGAAGAAGATACCCTTAAAACTAGATATTTTTCTTGTAAATGTAAATGTCTCATAAAAAACTAACTTCTCAGTTTTCAGAGCTTCTCATATGTCTTCAGTTTCTTAAATATAACACACTTAAAATAAACCTATGTCAAAGAGACATATTTTGGGGTGGTATATTTGGCTCCCCTTAAAATATATGGGTACATTAAAAAGTCTAATATTATATACTTTATTATGTTATTATATCTAAATTTTTAAAATGCTCTGTAAAAATCTGGTATCTTCTATTTTCTATTTTAAAGAGAGATCACTTTTATTTATTCAATACTTTCATTTCTTCTTTTGTAAATTTCTCATGTAGCATATTTAGTATTAATTTCCTCAATTATACTTTCTAGTTAGGCATTTTAATATATGTGAATTTTCACAAATTTAGAATATATAAAAAAGGTGAAAGTGTTGGTTTATTTTATGAGCATAGAGCTTTGGTGCTACATAAGTAATATCCAAATCTAGCTGTACTGCTTACTTTCTTGATTTGTAAAACAAGGGTGATAATAAATTGGTATAAATTTGGAAAAATAAACAATCTTAGGGCTTTGTTATAACTATTAAATATATTGACATAAAAATTCATATAATAAGGAAGACAAGATAGTGATGGAGTAGGCAGACGTACCAACTTCCACCTCCCAGAACGAAAGTGGATTACAAACTAATTTTAAAAACTATCATCTGGAAAAACCATCTTTGGATTAAACTAAGAGGACTCTTCAACCAAAGAACACTGAAGAAGGCACACTGAGACTAGTAAGAAAAGCAGAAACGCGGAGAGGGCTGCCCAGCTCCCCGGAGCAAATGACAGCTGGGAGAGACTCATGTGGTGGGAGTGAGTTTAGCAGAGAGGGGAGGGTCCTGAGTCCCAGGAACAAAGCCCCAGCCTGCCACCCCAGAGCCTAGAAGAGGCATATGGACAGTATTTAGCTGAAAACAAGACAGGATACTGTTTGTGAGAAAGATACTGTTTTCTCAGACCCAGGATTCTTCTTAAAGAGACTGTGCAGAAAACCTCTCTCACAACCACTCACTCAAGGCTCCACGGAATGTGGAAAGAGGAGAGGACCAGAGTAGCAGAAAGAGAGTGTAATCTAGGAGGCACAGGGAGAAACATTTTGAGAGACAGCCACCCTAATCTTTGGGATGAGTCACTCCCCAAATCTTAAGTGAATATTTCCCCTGGAAACAGCAATACCAGCAAAAGGAAGCAGGACACCAGCCAAACAAACTCTCCCGCAGCACTCAGAGCAGAGTTGATTAGAATGAGGGAGCTTTTGGGGCTACAGTAGTGAGTGTGAGGGTCTGAGCTGCAGCACCCATAACCACATGGCTGAGGGCTCGCCCGAGGGCAGGTGGCAGCAGGACACAGAAGTGTAGTTCTGCTGGCAAGGGCAGAAGCCAGCTGGCTAAAACTGAGGCCCAGGTGTGAGCTCAGTCTTGCCTGGCTGGGGAGGAGGGGACATGCAAAAGTAGTCAAGCCCAGCTGCTGACAACCTGCAATCCAGCCTGCGGGGGAAGGGCAGGAGCCCAAGAAGGGGTGGAGACCCACCCTTGAGCAAGGGTACAGGAGCACAGCCTTGCCCTGCCTGCAGAACCAAGGCATGTGGCCTGACTTGGGAGCCAGCTTCTCCCAAGAGGGTGGATCCAAAAGCCAAGAACAGGTGGAGTTCCACTACTGAGCATGGGCATGCAGTCCCGCCTTACCTGTGGAGCCAAGGCTTGTAGCCGTCCCAAGTGTGGGCTCCTCCTGCAAGGGAGGGGCAAAAGACCAGAATCAGGCAGAGATACTCAGCTGAGCAAAGCTGCTCAACCCTGCCCTCAGGGCAGAGCATAATGCCACCTAAGGGGGCAGGGCGAAGGCCAAGACCACCGAGGCTTGTAAACCTGAGCACATGGTCACAGCCACTCCTGTGAAGGAGAGGTGGAAACCACAGCAAAAGCCTCAGTGGGCAGGCACAGGCAATGCCCATACCCAAATGCCTTAAGCAGCAACAGCAGAGGGGGTGGTGGGCCTGCAGACAAACCACACCTAGGGAACACAGAGGCCACAACCAGTGGACTCCAGTGGCCAAAACCTTCTTTTACACAAACAAAATAAGATGGCAGAGAAATGCCACGCAAATGAATCAAGAGAAATCCCCAGAAAAGGACTTGAATGAGTCAGATATAACCAAATTACCAGATGTAGAGTTTAAAATAATAATTGTTAGGATGCTCAAAGATATTAGAACAACAATAGATGGTCATTACAAACACATAAATAAAGAGATAGCAAATATAAAAAAGGATATTGAGGATGACGTCAGAGTAATGGCGGGGTAGGAAGCGATACTGATAAATCTCCCCCAAAACTCAACAAGATCTTCAACCAAAAACAGAAAAACCTATACTTGGAGCTTCTAGATACTTCGCAATACACCCAAAGGTATGATTGAGTGAAAAATTGGCTAAATATATAACCAAACCCCGAAGGAAATAGGGAGTAAGAAATGCTCCGCCTTCCTCACTAACCTAAACAGGGGTGGCTTTCTCTGGTAACTGTGAATATAGAAACGGAGGCGGGCAAAGGGGGTGAATAGATCCAGGTTGCCGCGGCACAAACGGCCGAACCAGGCTGTGGCACGGAGATCCAAGCCGAGGAAAATCTGATCCTGTGGCAACCCGGGCAATACAAGCTAATACTCGCACCAAACTCAAACAAAGAAAGACAAGCAGAGCGGCCATTTTACCTTTTCTCCTGGTCGGTGCACAGTTAGTGGCGAGAATTTCTTCCTAGGCCCCGAGAGTGGGTGCCCATGTTGCCCCACGGAGAGGCAGGGTCAGAGGCCTTTCTGTGGGCAGAGGGCAGAGTCTCTGGGCAGCTCCAGCGCCCTGGGAAAGCCACGCACGGGAGGGAGTGAGAACTAATTCCAACGGTGGAGATTTTCCGTGCTGGAGGGTGTTTCACTCAGAGGGAAACGCGGCCGGCCTCATATCCTGGTTTGCGCGCGCAGATAAGGAGTAAGCAATTCCTCCGAGTGCCTCGGCAGTGCGCGCCCGTGTTATCACACAGAGGGGCAGAGTCAGGGGCCTTTGTGTGGGCCAAAGTGGAATCTCGAGCTGCCCCAGCGCCTTGCAAAAGCCGCGCACGGGGACGGAGCGAGACAAAATTCCAACGCTGCAACTTTTCCCTGCGGTTGGGGGTTTCACTCAGAGCGTGAGACTGCTGGCCGGATATCCTGGTCGCAGACAGTAAGTGAGAGTTTCCTCCAAGCGCCCCAGAAGTGGGCGCCCGCTTGTGTTACCGGACAGAGTGGCAGAGCCAGAGGTCTTTGAGTGGGCGGAAAGCCTGCCTGATTATGCTAGCAGCTCTGACTGACTGAGCCTTACCCAGAGCCCTGTGCTGAGTGGAAATAGAGTGGGGAGTTGCCAGCTCTTTGAGCCTCTTACTATCCAGGCAGAGGCAGCAGCAACCCCATAGCTGGATTATCAGGCTACTAATTGAGGAAGGAAAGACTAGGAGAAAGGCTCCAGGAACACGGACTCTCTCACTGTCAGAGCCTATAAATGCTAATGAGCTTCGACTGCCAACGAGACTAAAGCACAATACATGACATTGCCATAGAGACTTATCAACTGCAAACCTCTACCTGAGCGTGCCAAAGGGGCAGAAGCCGGGGTACAGAGTCACCGACCAGGAAGAGGGAGAGAAAAGAAAAAGCAAGAAGATAACCTCTCAAAATCAAGAATAATCTGCAAACTTTATAACCTATCCCATTTTATTATATTTGTTCGTTTGTTTCTCTTATCTTCATTCTTGATACTTTTTTTTCCTCCTCCAATTTGGCCGATTAACTCTCTACCGGTCTTACTCTCTCCTCTCCTTGAACTACACTACCCATAAGTGTTACATCTCCCATTATCTTTTCTCTTCTCTTCCTTTCTCTCTACGAGGGTTGCACTCCAAAACCCTTAACTCTCTCTCTCTCTCTCTCTCTCCTTTCTTTTTTCTTCTTTTAGTGGTTCCCTCTTTTTTTTTCTCTCTCTCTTTCTTTTCTCCCTCTATATTAGTTTCTTCCTTTCTCCTTTACGTCTCCTCTCATTCAAACTTCAATAAGAAACAAATTATCTTATCTGGGACTCAAACCTATGTTTGTGGCATTTTTGGGGGTTTTTACTTCACCTTTTTAACTCACTAGCAGTGCTCCCATCCCTGGCTCTCCATATTATCTAGTTCTTGTTCCACTAAATACAATAGTAATTTTTTAATTTGTCCCCCCATTTTTCCATTTTCCTCTTATTCCTCTCATCATAACTCTTAGACAACCAACACCTAAAAGCAAATCATGTTATTCTTGACCCAAATTTTTTCCTTATTTGCTTTTTGTGGGTCCATACGCTCTTTTTTTTTCTTTTTTCTTTTTTTTTTCTCCTTTTTTTTTTTTGCCCCTTTAATAATTTTCCCCAATAGGCCCTCCATCACAGGCATTGTTTGTTATAATTCACAGTCCACCACAAGATTTTCTCAAGAAAGAGGGGAGAGGAGAGGAGAGGAAAAAAGGAGGGGGGGAATAATTTCCTTTTTTTTTTAATTTTTATTTTATTTTATTTTTCTTTATTTTATTATTAATTTTTTAAAAAAACAACTCTTTTCGATTTTTTATTTTTTAATTTTTTTTAACTTTTTATTTTCTTTATTAAATCTCATTAATACTGTCAAGAAAACCACCCTCAGATGCCATTAAGGAAGAGAAAATCGAATATCATGGATACAAAAGAAAGAGAGGTAACACAGTTAGATGAGGAAAAATCTATGGAGAAAAAATTTAATATATTGGAAACCTTGGAGCTAAATGACAGAGAATTCAAGATAGAAATCTTAAAAATCCTCCGAGATATACAAGAAAACACAGAAAGGCAATTTAGGGAGCTCAGAAAACAACTCAATGAACACAAAGAATATATGTCCAAGGAAATTGAAACTATAAAAACAAATCAAACAGAGATGAAAAACTCAATTTACGAGCTGAAAAACGAAGTAACTAGCTTAGCTAATAGAACAGGTCAGATAGAAGAGAGGATTAGTGAAATAGAAGACAAGCAACTTGAGGCACAACAGAGAGAAGAAGAAAGAAACTCAAAAATTAAAAAAAATAAGATAGCCCTACAAGAATTATCTGACTCCATCAAAAAGAATAACATAAGAATAATAGGTATATCAGAGGGAGAAGAGAGAGAAAATGGAATGGAGAACATACTCAAACAAATAATAGATGAGAACTTCCCAAGCCTGTGGAAAGAACTAAAGCCTCAAGTTCAAGAAGCAAACAGAACTCCAAGTTTTCTTAACCCCAACAAACCTACTCCAAGGCGTATCATAATGAAATAGTCACAAACCAACAGCAAAGAAAAAATTCTCAAGGCAGCCAGGGAAAAGAAGAATACAACATATAAAGGAAGGCCCATTAGATTATCATCAGATTTCTGAGCAGAAACTCTACAAGCTAGAAGAGAGTGGACCCCAATATTTAAAGTCCTGAAAGAGAGAAACTTTCACCCACGAATCAAAGCTATCCTTCAAATACGAAGGAGAAATAAAAACATTCACAGATACAGAAAAGATGAGGGAATTTATCATCAGAAAACCCCCACTTCAGGAATTACTAAAGGGGGTTCTCCAATCAGATACAAAGAACAAAAAAAAAACAGAGCCACAAGTAAAAGCTCCAAGAAGAACACAATAAAACCAAATTTAAACTGTGACAACAACAAAAAGAAAGAGGGGGAGAAGATGGAGATTAACAGTAGCAAAGGACGATGGAGTGCAAAAGTACTCACAAAATAGTTCGCTACAATGAACAGGGTAGGGACCCTTTTCATTACTCAAAGGTAACCACCATTGAAAAAACCACCACAGAAGCACATGAGATAAAAAAGATAGCAACAGAGGAAAGATGTATGGGATATTGAAATAATAAAAAAGAATCAGACAGAAATGACAAATACAATATCAGAAATGAAGATCATAATGGAAGGAATTAAAAGGAAGGATGGATGAAGCTGAGAATCAAATCAGCGAGTTAAAGGACAAGATAAATAAAGGCATGGAAGCAAAGCAGAAAAAAGAAAATAGACTCAAAAATTTGAGGAAATTGTAAGAGAGCTCTGTTACAACATGAAGGAAAATAACATCTGCATCATAAGGGTTCCTGAAGAAGAAGAAGAAGAGAACGAACAAGGGATAAAGCCTTTGTTCAATCATATCATAGCTGAAAACTTCCCTCAATTAAGGCAGGAAAACATCTCACAAGTTCAAGAAGCACAGAGAACTCCATTAAAGAGAAACCCAAAGAAATCTACACCAAGACACATCATAATTGAAATACCAAAGCTAAGTGATAAAGAGAAAATATTAAAAGCTGCTAGAGAAAAAAAGACTATCACCTACAAAGGAGCCCCCATAAGGTTGACATCTGACTTCTCAACAGAGACACTTGAGGCCAGAAGGGAATGGCAAGAAATATTCAAAGTAATGCAGAACAAGAGTCTACAACCAAGACAACTTTATCCATTGAGGCTATCATTTAAAATTGAAGGAGAAATAAAAAGCTTCCCAGACCAAAAAAAAAAAAAAAAAAAAAAAAAAACCAACTCATGGAATTCACTACAACAAAACAATGTTGCAAGAAATGCTAAGGGATCTGTCATAAACAGATTAAAATAGAAAACAAATATAACAAAACAGGAATATAGTTTTAAAAAATTAAATGGCAATAAACAACAACATATCAATAATAACCTTAAGTAAATTGATTAAATGATCCGATCAAAAGACATAGGGTAGCTGCGTGGATAAGGAAACAGGACACATATATATGCTGTCTACAAGAGACACACATTAAAACAAAAGATGCACATAGACTGAAGATAAAAGGATGGAAACATATTTCACACAATTGGAAATGAAAAAAAAGCTGGGGTAGCAATACTTATATCAGACAAAATGGACTTAAAAACAAAGGCTATAGTAAGAGATAAAGAAGGTCACTACATAATGATAAAGGTAGCAATCCAACAGGAAGATATAACTATTATAAATATCTACGCACCTAATATAGGCGCACCTAAATATATAAATCAGACTTTGATGGATATAAAGGGTGAGATCAACAGCAATACTATAATAGTAGGGGATTTCAATACCCCACTAACATTACTAGATAGATTCTCAAGAAAGAAAATTAATAAAGAAACAGCACACTTAAAAGACATACTAGATCAACTCGATTTAATAGATATCTTTAGAATTTTTCACCCTAAAGCAGCAGAATATACATTCCTTTCAAGTGCTCATGTTACATTCTCTAGGATAGACCAAATGTTAGGGCACAAAAGTGGTCTCAACAAATTTAAGAAGATTAAAATCATATCGAGCACTATCTCTGATCACAATGGCATGAAATTAGAAATCAACCACAACAGAAAAACTGAAAAAATACTCAAACATTTGGAAACTAAATAGCATGTTATTAAATAACGAATGGGTTAACAATGAGATCAAAGAAGAAATAAAAAATTCCTTGAAACGAATGATAACAAGCATACATCAACTCAAAATTTATGGGACAAAGCAAAAACAGTCTTGAGAGGGAAGTTTATAGCATTACAGGCATACCTTAAGAAGCTAGAAAAAGCTCAAATAAACAACTTGACCCTGCTTCTAAAAGAACTAGAAAAATAACAGCAAGTCCAGCCCAGAAGTAGTAGAGGGAAGGAAATAATAAAGATCAGAGTTGAAATAAATGGCATAGAGGCTAAAGAAACAATACCGAGGATCAATGAAATGAGGAGCTGGTTCTTTGAAAACGTAAACAAGATCAATGAACCTTTAACCAGACTCAACAAAAAAAAAAAAAAGAGAGAGGACTCAAATAAATAAAATTAGAAATGAGAGTGGAGAAATAACAACTGACATAACAGAAATACAAAATACTGTAAGAAAATACTATGAAGAACTGTATGCCCCAAAACTGGACAACCTAGATGAAATGGACAAATTCCTTGAAACATACAATCTTCCAAAAATTAATCTGGAAGAATCAGAAAACCTAAACAGACCAATTACAACAAATGATATTGAAACAGTTATCAAAAACTCTCAAAAAAGAAAAGTTCTGGGCTTGATGGCTTCACAAGTGGGAGGGAGGGAGAGAGTTAGGGGGAGGGGGAGGGGCACAGAGAACTAGATAGAGGGTGGCAGAGGACAATCTGACTTTGGGCGAGGGGTATGCAACATAATTTAATGACAAAATAACCTAGACATGTTTTCTTTGAATATATGTACTCTGATTTATTAATGTCATCCCATTACCATTAATAAAAATTTATTAAAAAAAAAAAGAAAAAAAAAGTCCCATCCTTCTCAAGCTATTTCAAAAAATTCAAGAGGAAGGAAGACTTCCAAGTTCCTTTTATGAGGTGAGCATAATTCTGATTCCAAAATCAGGCAAAGACAACACAAAGAAAGAAAATTATAGGCCAATATCCCTGATGAATGTGGATGCTAAAATCCTCAACAAAATATTGACAAACTGGATCCAGCATATATGAAAAAAATCATACACCACGATCAAGTGGGATTTATTCTTGGGAGGCAAGGCTGGTACAATATTTGCTAATCAATCAATGTGATTCAATATATAAACAAAAGGAAGGAGAAAAACCACATGATAATTTTAATAGATGCAGAGAAAGCATTTGATAAAATCCAGCATTCATTCATGATCAAAACTCTCAGCAAAATGGGAATACAGGGAATATACCTTAATATAATGAAGGCAATCCATGACAAACCCACAGCCAACATCATACTCAATGGGAAAAATTAAAAGCAATCCCCTTAAGATCAGAAACAAGGTGGGGGTGCCCCCTTTTACCACTCTTAAGTCTCAGTCAAAAAACTACTGGACCTGATAAATGAATTCAGCAAGGTAGCAGGATATACAATTATTACACAGAAATCAGAGGCATTTTTATATACTAACAATGAACTGTCAGAAAGAGAAATTAAGGAAGCAATCCCCTTCACCATTGCAACCAAAAAAACAAAGTACCTAGGAATAAATTTAACCAGGGAGATTAAAGACTTGTACTCAGAAAATTATAAAACATTGATAAAAGAAATCAGGGAAGATACAAACAAGTGCAAGCATATACTGTGCTTATGGTTAGGAAGAATAAACATCATTAAAATGTTTATATTACCTAAAGCAATTTATAAATTTAATGCAATACCAATTAAAATACCAATGACATACTTCAAAAATATAGAACACATATTCCAAAAATTTATATGGAACCAAAAGAGAACACGAATAGCCTCAGCAATCTTGAAAAGGAAGAATAAAGTGGTAGGTATCACACTTCCGGATATCAAGTTATAGTGCAAGGCCATTGTACTCAAAACAGCCTGATACTGGCATAAGAACAGGCATATAGATCAATGAAAACCCAGAAATAAACCCAAACTTTTATGGACAACTGATATTTGACAAAGGAGGTAAAAGCATACATTGGAGTAAAGACAGTTTCTTCAACAAATGGTGTTGGGAAAATTAGACAGCTACCTGCAAAAAAATGAAACTAGACCAGCAACTTACACCATTCACAAAAATAAACTCAAAATGGATAAAAAAACTTAAATGTAAGCCATGAAACCATAAGCATCTTAGAAGAAAACATAGGCAGTAAGCTCTTTGACATCTCTTGCAGCAATATAGTTGCCGATTTATCTCCACGGGCAAGTGAAATAAAAGACAGGATAAACAAATGGGACTATATCAAACTAAAAAGCTGCTGCACAGTGAAAGGCATTAAGAACAGAATAAAAAGACAAACTACACCATGGGAGAATATATTTGACAATACATTTGATAAAGGGTTAATAACCAAAATTTATAAAGAACTTGTAAAACTCAATACTAGGAAGACAAACAGTCCAATCAAAATGGGCGAAAGAAATGAACAGACACTTCTCCAAAGAGGACATACAGATGGCCAATAGGCATATGAAAAGATACTCAACATCACTAATCATTAGAGAAATGCAAATTGAAACTACAATGAGATATCATCTCACACCAGTCAGAATGGCGCTCATCAACAAAACAACACAGAATAAGTGTGGCAAGGATGTGGAGAAAAGGGAACCCTCCTACACTGCTGGTGGGAATGCAGACTGGTGCAGCCACTGTGGAAAACAGTATGGAGATTCCTCAAAAAATTAAAAATAGAACTGCCTTTTGACCCAGCTATACCAGTTTTAGAAATATACCCCATGAATACCATAGCACTGTTTGAAAAGAAGAAATGCACCCCCATGTTTATGGCAGCATTGTTCACAATAGCGCAGATCTGGAAACAGCCCAAGTGTCCATCAGTGAATGAGATTAAAAAGCTTTGGTACATATATACTATGGAATACTACTCAGCCATAAGAAATGATGACATTGGATCATTTACAACAATGTGGTATAAAAGAATTATGACCTAATCCAATTTATACATTTAAGGAAAGCAATGTATTTGCAGAAAGAGGACTTAAAACCATTTAACTATTAAAATGTTTTTAAACTTTAAAATTGTTAATCACAAGCATTATTTGAGCATCTATAACATGCAGTATTCATTGGAAACATAAATGCTTAAAAATGCTTGTATCTTCAACAAACTTGGAGTTTATTAGGAAGCACACGGGCTGTAGTTTGGGGACCCCTGCTCTAGATATTGAAATGACAGCAATGAAAGTTTTGAATTTTTAAGTAATGCAACTTGTTCCAAAAAAAAAAAATGAAAACGTGGTTATGCATTGATATGGCAATTCTGAATCCTGCCCTCAGGCAGCAGCTGAGCATTGTTCTTTATTAGCCATAAACAACTTGCTGCACTGCAGGCTAAATTTGGTGGTTTAAAGGCAGCAGTGTTAAAAATGATGTTCAAGTGTCAGTCTCGATGGAAGGCATTAAATGACCTCATGACATTAAGCTTTAAAAATAATATCTTTTAGTTTGAACATTAAAACATTTCAGGCAGAACTTTAAATGCTTTTTTTAAAGTGATTAATAACACAATCATAGGGACCAAGGCTAAGATCATCCACACCTGTTTTTTCAATTACTATGTGCAGATATGAAAATTGACAGTGAAGAGGGCTGATAAGGGAAAATTTTGATTCATTTGAAATATGGTATTGGGGCAAAGCTGTATGGTTACCCTGGACTTCCAGAAAGATGAACAGTAGCCCGAGCAAATTAAGCCAGAAATATTCCTGGAGGCAAAAATGACAAAACTGAAGCTGTCCTACTTTGCATACATCATGAAACGTAGGATTTGGAAAAGACAGTAATTCTGGGAAAAATAGAAGGCAGCGGGAAAAGAAGAAGACCAAATAAGAAGTGTATTGACTATAGAAGAAGCCACAGATAGGCATGAATTCTCAAGAGCTGAGAGGGCTGTTGAGGACAGGACATTCGGGACATGACTTATTCTTAGCATTGCCAGGAATCAGAGCTGACTTAATGGCATGTACACATAGAACGTGATCAGAAACTGATTTTCATTCAAAGTTTATCTTAGATAAAATTGTTGTTAATTAGACTTGAAAATTGAGAGAAATTAGGCAGCATTAATCTCAAATGTCTTTTCTCTCCCATCTTTCTCCTCACACTGTTTACCCATAGACATGTAGATTCAGCCACATTCCCATATATCCCTGGTATGTGTTTCCTTACAGATCATGTGCCTCATTTTACTGAATTTCACCTTCCCCTTGTTATATGAGAAGAAGTCTTTAAATCATAGAAAATGAAATATGGGCTATATTATCTCATGATCTGCAACCAAGCATTGATTTCACTTTTTATTTCTTTACATGTCTGAATAAACTGTTGATAATTAAATATTACAAAACTTGATGTTTTAGGAAAATTAATATTTCCTTCATTTCTAAAATACTGTCTAGAACAGTCAGAAAATAAAAGCATGAGAAACTATAACACTCATATCATTGTATTATGTCCACGTGCCTCCTTGGTTCCATAGACAATATGAAAAAACATATATGGCTTTAAAATTTCTGATAGTTCATATAAATTGCCTCATTAATTATTATAATAATTTGTGAAAAAAATATTGACATCCTGAGGTAATATCTAAAAAGCCTTATTTGCCTATAATACCAGAACCTGACAACCTGAAAAGCATTACTCTGCCTACCTAGTAAGTACTGAGATTGAGACCTCAAGCTGATTTATCTGATTTTGATTTATGAAAGTGCTACAGGCAATAACACATTGAATTTTGTACCTTTAGATAAAAAATGTATTTATATAATTGAACCTGGAACCATACTGTTTTAACTCTCATACTCTATTTTTTCATTTTAATTTTTATTACATGCAATTTAGAGTATTGCGGATACTTAGGGATACTTTAAAAGTTATTTGTTGAGGTTGACAGACATGTTGTTGGGCAAACAAATGTGTTTCGGTCTGCTCGCTTATATTTTGCACTGGCGTGGGGCAGCACCATATGTGTGTGGTCTGTGGAAGGCTGCCAAAGCTTGCTCTCAGGCAGCAGATTGCAAATTGTGGATTGCCTGCCTCCATTGGTAGGGGCGGTTGTTTGCTATTGTTTGATGGAGAAGGGATATTTTGAGCCCTGACTGTTTGGCTGGGAGTGCTGAGGCTAGTAGGGGCCTGTGAGTTCAGTGAATCTGTAATGTGAGTCTAGTAAGTCCGGGGTGCTGAGGAGCTTCAGAGCCCTATAAGAAAGGGAAGTGGTCTTTCCTGCCTGTTTGCTCACCCAGCTTTTCGGGACTTGAATAAATGGAATGACACACCATTTTCTGGCTCCATAGTTCATTTACCATCTGCCAAAATCCAATGTGAACCTGCATGGCCATGGCGGCTGCCACTGGCCCTACACACATCATCAGCCTGAATGTTTCACTTCATTATTTTATTTATGAAGTTTTATTGAAAATATATTTTATTTGAGAAGTTTTATTTCATTATCCTGTTATTTCTTCAATGTGCTTAAATGAGCAAAAAATAAAATTATATTTTATATGAGACATTATATGTTTGAAAATGCTGCTTTCATATTTAGTTAATCCTAGCAAGTATAATAATATCTTAGTCCTAACCTACTGGGAGTATCAATTTGCTCAATCACCTTGGAAAACTCTTTGGCAAAATATTCATACCATGTAATCTGACAACTCTAGTTTTCCATATGCAGCCAGCAGAAAGTCTAGTAATAAATCTATACTCAATGGAATGTAAATAAACACTTATAGAAGCACTATTTATATCAGCATTAAATTAGAAATATCCCATATGTCCATTAAAAATAGAGGACATAAATACATTTTAGTAAATTCATATAGTGAATGAAAAATAATGACCTGTTACATAGAAAATATGGACATAAGTCACAGATATAAAGTTAAATAAAAAAGCCATATGTAAAAAATACATACTCTTGGCTTTTATTAATGTAGAGTTCTGTAATGGCATACATTTCAAATTTGCATTCTTTACCTAACATTATATTGAATTTCTACATGAATGCTTCTAAGTATTTGAGAACTCATTGCTTCACATGTTAAGAAGCACATGTAGTGATATTAAACAAAATTGAATTAGCATAAAATAGAATGGAATACTTATATCTCAACACAAAAGAGTTAGAAAAATCTAACACTTGAAACATTTAAGATGAAATTTGAAAAATGAAATTTATTAAATGCAATTGATAATTGGCAAAAAACTTAGAAACTTTAAAATACAGACTTAGAGGGTATTAGAGATACTTTGCTTTGAAAGGTCTATAGGTTCAGTGAAAAAGCACGTTGTGTGATACAGCAATTGGATATTGAGGTTGGCTACTAAACCCTAAGGATTGTTGTTCAGATCTTGGTTCAGTACAAAACCTGAACCTTCTATCAGAAACTACCAGAACTATCTTTCTAAAAATTGAATAAGCTGTCTCCTAAATGAAAAATGTTTCCCAAAATGGAAATGTTAGGCCAAGGTCACAATTCAAATAATGTAGACATGGTTCTTTAAAAAAAAATCCTTTATTTGAATTAACTATAGATACTTTTACTATTTTTGGAGGTTTTTAATTATTTTTCCATGCTTTCTTTTGTTATCACATGGAATATTAATTTACCTTATAGAGTAAAATATAAAAACAAATCTACATCAAGACATACTGTGACAAATCTTCCCCATAAACTTCAGTAATACTGATGTCGATGATATCAGGCTAGACGGGGTATGCAACTGCAGCCGTGTTTATGTGCAGTTATGCTTTAGGCTCCTCTTATGTGGTCTGCTCCACATATTTTATAGAGCCTAATGTGGGTGTTCCAATTCAGTCTCAGTAGAGTACTATGAACATTATTGTTACTAAATCTTGCCTTCATAATAATACCTATGTATGTGGCCTATTGAAAAGTAAGCATTTATATCTTTAGAAGAATAAATGGAAAGTCACAGATCTAGAACAATAATCAACTTGAACTCATGCTGCTAGCACAGGTAAGAATTTTTAATATAATCTCAGGCAGAGAAGTGCTTTCAGGCATGTTATCTCAGTTGGGAGTTGAGGAAAGCATATGCACAATGGTAGATACCAGCAGCTGGCCTTTGTCTGGTTGAGAGATAAAGTCATTGTAAACTTTGGTTTTAAATCAAATGTTGTCCTGGAGGCCATTTGAACTTATAGTTAAAATACATAGTATATTTCAAAAGGAAGGTTGAGAGTCCCAGAAGTAAAACAAAATGAACAGACAAAAAAAAAGATAAGAGAAATTCAACATTTTATATTTCTTTTTTATGATATCTGTTCATTGATATTTCAAAGACACAGCTTGCCTTAATTGAAATTATGTTTATTTTGAGCAATTAATAAAATTTTCTATGGGCATGTTTTGAAAATATAAATTAATAAAAAAGAGAATGAAAATAAATACTCTATATAATAAAAATTTAGTTTCTTGCACCTAATTGTCTTTCTGCAATGAAGACAAGGAACAAGGAGAAAAAAGATGGCAGCGGAGTAGGCAGATGCACAGACGCCCAGCTCTCACCACCAAACTGGAATACAAATCAATTTAGAAAAAATCAGCATGAGAAACCAACTCTGAACTGCAAGAACGCTCTCAAAAACCAAGGAGCAAAGAAGAAACCACAGGAGTCCTGGTAGAGAGCCCCTGAACCTCCTCTGCTTGCCGGAACGGAGGGGCGGTGGGGCTGAGAGCCCAGAGAGGATCTCGGAGGGAGGGGAGCAGAAACTACTGCTCACAGCCACTTGCCTGGAGACCAGGGAGCGAGGTGCTTTGAAAGGAACAGCTTATCTCCCAGATGGAGAGGACAGGGAGAGGGACAGACTGTGAGGGGCTAAGGAATGCAAGAGACGAGTTAAAAGGGCTGACTCATCCGTGCTGGAGGCGGCCATAGCTGGGGGAGGGACTGAACCTTTCACAAAACAGAGCGGAAGTGCTTCTGGATCAGAGATGTCCGGACATCTCTCCAGCTCCAATCAGCGCAACAAGACACAGCTGAAAACAAGAAGTGGGGAAGAGGGGCAGTAACTCAGGTCTTCATGGAGATCTGAGATACACCTCCCCCTACTGAAGCTGAGAAAACACCCTGCCCCCAGTGAAATTAGCTTCCTAAAGAGGCCTTCAGAGTCTCAGGTTACATGAATTGCATTCCTGGATACAGTTTCAAGGAAGTCCCCTGCTGAGATCAGTAAACAAGACTATCACCTGTTAAGAAAACAAACAAATCAAGACTTCAAAGCTGCCCAATCTGAAAGTGGATTACAGATAATAGCTGATAACAACCCAAGAAGACCTAGAAATAACACAACTGAAAACTGGAGGCAGACAACACCAAGCCTAGACTCAACCAACTCTATAAATAAAACACCCAAAAAAGAGGATGAGAAGACAAAGGAGTGCAACCCAAATGAAACCACAAGAGACACCTTCGAGAGATGAACTGAGTGATATGGAAATAATCAAACTTCCAGATGCAGAGTTCAAAATAATGATTGTAAGGATGCTTAGGGATCTTAGGACAACAATGGAGGGTCAGTATGAAAACCTAAATAAAGAAATAGCAAGTATAAAAAAGAGTCAGTTGGAGATGACAAATACAATATCAGAAATAAAGACCACAATGGAAGGAATTAAAAACAGGATAGATAGAGCAGAGGATCGAATCAGTGAGTTAGAGGACAACTGGAATGAAGGCATGAAAGCAGAGAAGAAAAGAGAAAAGAGACTCAAAAAGTCAGAGGAAACTCTTAGAGAGCTCTGTGACAACATGAAGAGAAATAACATCGCATCATAGGGGTTCCTGAAATAGAAGAAAAAGAACAAGGGATAGAGACTTTGTTCAATCATATCATAGCTGAAAACTTCCCTAAATTAATGCAAGAGAAACTCTCACAAATCCAAGAAGCACAGAGGACTCCATTAAAGAGAAACCCAAAGAAACCTACACCAAGACACATCATAATTAAAATACCAAAGCTAAGCGATAAAGAGAAAATATTAAAAGCTTCAAGAGAAAAAAAAGTTATCACCTACAAAGGAGCCCCCATAAGGATGACATCTGACTTCTCAACAGAAACACTTGAGGCCAGAAGGGAATGGTGAAAAATATTCAAAGTAATGCAGAACAAGAACCTACAACCAAGACTACTTTATCCAGCAAGTCTATTGTTTAAAATCGAAGGAGAAATAAAAAGCTTCCCAGACAAAAACCAACTCAAGGAATTCATTACAACTAAACCAATGCTGCAGGAAATGTTAAGGGGCCTGTTGTAAACAGATCAAAGTGGGAAAAGAATACAGCAAAAAAAAGGAATACACCTTTAAAGAAGAAAATGGCAATAAACAACTACATATCAATAATAACCTTAAATGTAAATGGATTAAATGATCCAATCAAAAGACATAGGGTAGCTGTGTGGATAAGAAAACAGGACCCATACATATGTTGTCTACAAGAGACACACCTTAGAACAAAAGACACACATAGATTGAAGGTAAAAGGATGGAAAAAAACGTTTCATGCAAACGGAAATGAAAAAAAAGCTGGGGTAGCAATACTTATATCAGACAAATTGGACTTTAAAACAAAGGATATAGTAAGAGAGAAAGAAGGCCACTACATAATGATAAAGGGAGTAATCCAACAGGAAGATATAACTATTATAAATATCTATGCACCTAATATAGGAGCACATTCATTAGGAGCGATTTTAACATTCATATATATATATGAATGTTAAGCATAGCCATATAACTGAATACTGACTACATTTTTTACATTTCTATATTAATACTCATGACATTTACTCTAGAAAGCAGTGTTGTTCAAAAATGTGTTAATTTATGTTTTGAGAGAAACCAATGAAAAATTTCTTCACCATGTCCCTCAAAAAGAAAGAAAACAGCAGTGGTATGTTAACCTGCAATATATACTACAGATTAGCAAGATTATTTTTAACTAGTAAAATTCTATTGATAATCTATCTTTCTATTATCTATCTATTATCTATCATCTACCTATCTATCATATATCTATCTCAATTTTCAGTTCAGAGATGTAAAAAACAAAGCTATTTACACTGGCACTGGCCACAGTATGAAAGAAAGTATTTTATTTTCTCATGAAGTTAGAATCTATAATAATTATATTAAGAACAAGGTATGACAGGGTTAACAGCTGAACTGCAATTTTATTTATTTATTGTCAATATCTATCAACTACGCTTCTTTTTAAATTGTCAAATTTTTAAATGCAATTTTAAAAAACAAATGAATAAATTTTTACTCATCTTAAAATTCTATTCTAGATATAGATTTGCTCTGCAAATTAAAATACAACGTAAAAAATGACAAATAAAAAGTGAAGTTAATTTTTATATAATTGAGTTTCTTGAGCAGTTATAGAATTAACACACAAAAATAGCCTAATGGTGTCCTTAGGAATACTGTTAGAAATTTGTGTGTACAGTTGATATAAACAACACCCTAAAACACTAATTTCTACATTTTAACACTTTCTTCAGCATCCATTCTTATTAGATCCAAAGCAAACATCCCTAGATCTGATGATAGAGGAAGATGATGATAATCACAGCTGCCAGCTAATGAATGTATACCTTTCAAATGTTTGATTATCAAAACTTATGCATATCAGTTTTCTTATACTCACCATAGTCCAAAGAGGTTCTTAAGGCAATTCCTAATGCACAATAAAACCATATACAGTAATGCTTTGGTTTTCGTTGACTTCGGTTATCGTTGGTTTCGGTTTTCTTCAATTTTTTCTGTGAAAAATTTGTCTCGGATTTCATCAGCATGCCCACATGACCTAGCTGCTAATTTTGTGAAAACAAAGGGTAACCCATGTGTTCTGCTCAGTGTGGCATTGTTTCTCGTTGTGTGAGCTTCACCCCATGCATCTAAGCAAACAATTCCATCGCTTTCCAGAGTTTTTGTGCTGTTTGTATTGATTGTGAGTGCTAATAGTACAATTACATGTAAGTGATTACTGTTTACAGTAATTGGATTTACATTGATTCATATGGAAGTAGTTGCCTTGGTTTTGGTAGCTTTTAGATTTCACCAATTTTTCAGTCTTATTATCGACGAAAACTGAGGCATCACTAAATGTTACAATATTATAAGTTGTATAATCACTGTATTCATATAAAATAGCTGTGGCTAAAAGTTTTTTGTAATATACCCCAGTGAGTTTGGAATCATGGCATGCAATTGAGATCTGCTGAGCTTGGTATTTTTTCATTTGATTATGCAACCATATAACTTAAGATAATGACTCTTATTAAAAGCTCACTTCATTCTTCTTTTACTATAGACCTAACTGAAGGCCAGAAAAGGAGATTGAAATAGCATCAAAGATACAATATTTTTGTTTGCTTCAGATTAAATATTGTTTGCAGCAGCTCAGAGTGACAACTCACCTCAAAGCTTTTGCATTCAGCTCACTGCTTTGAGCTTGCTATCAACCTGGAGAGAAAATTTTCTGGCTACAGCACATCTAGGTTTCTGGCTCAATTTTAGATAACTTTGGGTCAAAAATGCCTTTTTGAGGAAATAGCATGAAATGTGCAATCTTATCTTTATCAATGTTACCTTTCTGTTTTTCTAAAGTGATGAGAATTTCTTTTGTGTTAGTCAAATTCTACATATAATATGAAATTCTGCTTTAAATAAATACGCTTTAAATTTTCAGACCTAGAGTGATTCTTTTCTTTCTTTCTTTTGTCTTTTACATGTCCACAGCAATTACAGTGAACTATCAGAAGCAAATCTACTACTAAGAAAACTGAAGTTTTACGCAATATTCCCCACACCATGATAGTATAACTTACTTTGTCAGCACCATCCTTTCATTTCTCCCAGATCCTTGCACTTAGGAGACATAAAATGGTCTGCATCATTAATTTCTATGCTCAAATAAAGTTTCTCAGCAGGTTGCACATGAGCTATTTAAAGTCGAATAGTGGTAAGACAGTCATTAATTATACAGAAATGAATCTTAAAAATGTGAAAATTGCATATGTAAAGGTACATATCCTCTGAGAGGAGCTGGCTAAAAGCTGGACAATGATGTACTGGCACCATTCAGAAAAAAAAAATGGAGTGTTATTTTATGCATCCAGGGACTTTAGACCATAGATTAGCCATTTTGGATAATCCAGAGTAAAGGACAGGAGTGGTGTATGTGTAATGCATTTCATCTTTGTCTAATAAAAACGATGGATGGTGGTAGTTATGTATATACGAGATTAAATATAAGATGTAAAATACACACAAAAAAAACAAAACAAGTGCACACATCAATTCATCTGGACTTCTTGGGTAGTGCATTTGTAATCCCTTAGAATAATCAAGATTTGTAGTGCTTCATGTGTGTTCTTTTATTAGCACTTCATGTATATTAATTAATACTCAAAACACATGAGTTAGATATCTACTAAAATTCTTACCCAACAGATGAGGAAATTGAAGCAGAGAGAAGTTACTTAGCAGAGCTGAATTTGGATCAAGGCAGTTAGGCTCCAGAATCTACATTCTTAACACCACAGATAGGTTTATCACATGAGCTTGCCTGTAAAGGCCTGAACTGAGGGTCTTGGGAGCTAAACCACACCTTTGCAGATCTTTTGGGTTCAGGAAATTGTCAGGTCAAATTACTGAACATTATGAATTCTTGCATTATAGTATGAGATAATTTACCTTTAAAATGGGCAATTAATTACTTCTAGGGTACTTTTGCCTTTTAATATTACTTTTACTTTACTTAAGTGATACTCCGGTTTCTCTTCAGATTGTATAATAAATCTTTTGCCTTTTACTTTACTTAAGTGGACACAGTTTGTTTTGAAAACTTTTCTAGGCCCTGGCCGGTTGGCTCAGTGGTAGAGCGTCGGCCTGGCGTGCAGAGGTCCCGGGTTCGATTCCCAGCCAGGGCACACAGGGGAAGCGCCCATCTGCTTCTCCACCCCTCCCCCTCTCCTTCCTCTCTGTCTCTCTCTTCCCCTCCCGCAGCCGAGGCTCCATTGGAGCAAAGATGGCCCAGGCGCTGGGGATGGCTCCTTGGCCTCTGCCCCAAGCACTAGAGTGGCTCTGGTCGCAACAGAGCGACGCCCCGGAGGGGCTGGTGGGCAGAGCGTTGCCCCCTGGTGGGCGTGCCGGGTGGATCCCAGTTGGGTGCATGCAGGAGTCTGTCTGACTGTCTCTCCCCATTTCTAGCTTCAGAAAAATACAAAAAAAAAAAAAAAAAAAGGAAAACTTTTCTAGTTAGAACCCAAGACTCGTCTATATTTATGAAGTGCCTTGTCAGCTTGCTACTAAATATTTTTTTAATCATTCTTTATTCTAATTTCCGACAGAAGCCTTGTAAAGAACATACAGATGTAATGAATATTTCATAAAGACATGATTTATTAGGACTTCTATGCCTTTGCTTCAAAAATTATCCATCCTTCAAAAAGCAAATATACAAAAACTACCTGCTGGTCCAGTAACTAAACCAAATCCCTGATGGCAAACCCGATTTCATAATAACTTCTGGGCCTTATAGACCATGGAAAGATAGTCAATGTTCTATTAATATTTTAGCTGGGAAAGGAATATAGTTTTATGCTACCACATGTGGCTATCAGAACTGTCAGGTATGCCACTGTAAAATTATTAATGATTTAATTTTTATGAGCTCCATATCTTTTTATATGAAAATAAAATTGATTTAAGGTCTTGAGGTAAAGAAAATGCTTATAACACTTCCTTAAGGAACCCTACTAATACCTCAAATTCCTTTCCAGATATTCTCCATTAGTAGTTACTTCTCCACCCTTGGTAATTAATTTTACACATATATATATATCTGTCCTATTAATTTATGAATGGAGTTGCCTCTAAATGAGCACCTTTACTTTTATTACAATATTAATATTATTGCACAGTCTTTGTTGTGTACAGTGAATTCAGGCATTGACATCATCCACCATCAGTAATTATTATTTTTTAGAATACCCCATAGATGAATGCCTTAAAGGGCAACAGAAATATCTAATGCACAAAATAAAGATGAATAACTGTAATCTCTCTTATCATTATTTTTTATGACTCTGATATAATATTTGATTTATTCTAAGGTTGTGGTGCAAAAAATGTAATACCAAAGGTCAAATTTGCATTTCCTTTCTGGTGCTTGTAATGTTTCCCTATGCCCAATATACATCAAGGTGTATTTATTTGTTATAATTTCTTCTTAGGGTAGCCAACTACTATATGTGATGTGTTGAAATACACTATTAGTGATTTTGCTTTAACAAAGGTAGAGGCCTACCCCTTGGGCAATGGTTCTCAAACTTTAGTG
The DNA here is from genome assembly GCF_036850765.1 of Saccopteryx bilineata. NCBI lineage: Eukaryota > Metazoa > Chordata > Mammalia > Chiroptera > Emballonuridae > Saccopteryx > Saccopteryx bilineata. The sequence goes on from NC_089493.1 coordinate 99,367,301, forward strand.
CATTTGATGATTTTTTAAATGAAGATTTTGGGGCTTCAGCCCTAGATTGTAGCTTCATTAAGTCTGAAGCATGATCCAGGACTTTGCATTCCAAAAACTTTCCAGGTGATACTGGTGCTGATAGTCCTGGAATACACTGTAAACTCTGGTGTCTTACGAAACTCTTGGTGTAAAAATCAGTTATTCTAAAGCCATGAGAAAATAAGTGATTTATTTTCTTACACATATTAACATTACAGAAGTAATCAGGCACTATAGGAGAAAAAATTAAAAACAAATTTAGAGACTCAATGCGACCCCACTGGGTTTAATATAATTTATGTCTTGAACATCACTGAATAAAGAAATCAAGTTAAATAGAAAATATAAATACTGATTTAATGCATGCTATAGTTTAACATAAAAGAAAAGCAAATAAAAATGTATTAGGAAATGGATTAAAAAATAAAGGCTTTGTGTTTGGAGATTGATACTGAAATTAGATTTTCAATTACAGTTATTTTATGTTTCTTGATAGGCTTTTCCAATATATTTGAACAAGAAAAGTATGAGAAGAGCAATATTGAATCAAGAAAGATCATTTAGTATATAAGATGGGTACTCTCTAAAAGATATGCCAATGTAACAATTACACTCACATTGTAGAGATTGGCTCCTGAGATGGAGGGATTCTTCACTTATCAGATATGCTTCATCCATGACCTCTCTGCACAATCTACCACCATAGCGTGTAGCTAATGTCAGTGTAATATAGTTGTAAGAAAGACTATGTATTAAGAAAGACTCATGGATGGCCATCTCATTCTCAGCCACAGCAGGTCTCTAAAAAGCTATTACAGTTTCTGACTGAAGGATTGCCTAAATTTCCAAGAAAGAGCTCTTTAATATATATTTACTTACCCAGTTTTGAATAACTTTATTTTTACTCCAATCCAATTATTCAGCATTTTTTTCACTATCAAATTTGAAAGTTCTTTCTTTTCTATTATCCAGAAGCATAACTTTCTATTACATCAGACAAGGAAATTTTAACATATTGAGTTAATAACTCATAAATCACTGTAACACCTGGGGAAAACAATAATAGTTTGCCTCTAATCTGAGTCAAGTCTAGACTGATGACTTTTTTTATTCATTTATACATCCATTCAATCTACCTAAATTGGATAAGTACTCATTTCCTTCCAGTCTCCAAAATAGATATCGAGTGTGTACATGGATACGTATGTCTAGGACAAGATGCTTTTTAACCTCAGTTAATGAATACTTTTGTTTTGTTGTTGTTGTTTGTTTGTTTGCTTGTTTGTTTAGGTGAGAGGAGGGGAGAGAGTGAGGCAGACTCCCACATGTGTCTCTGACCAGGGTCCAACTGATGCTCCTACTGAGCTATTTTTGATGCCTGAGGCTGCCTCCTCAGACTAATGGTGCTATCCTCAGCCCTGGGGGGCATGTTCAAAACAATCAAGCCACTGACTGCAGGAGGGTAAGAGGGAAGTAAGGGGAAAGAGGAGGTTAAAAAGCAGATGGTTGCTTCTCCTGTGTGTCCTGACTGGGAATCGAGCACAGGATGTCCATATGCCCAGGTGGATACTCTATCTGATACTTTATCCACTGAGCAACCATCCAGGGTCACAAATAACATCATAGGCAGAAGATAAAATTACAGTGTTACAGCCGGCTATATTGTTAGGCAGGAGCATACGACTAATTCCAAACAAAAGATAATGCTCAGAAAAGGTGTAGTTCACATTTGAACTAAAGCATTCCATTTCTGTTGCAAAACGCTTCAAAGTTCTTTCTCTTGCCATTAAAACAAATTTTAAGTTATTTGATGTTTTCATTTTAAACTATGTTTTTGAGGCAATTTTAACTTTAGAGAGTGTAATATGCAGTTTAATGCCCTGATAGTCATTTTTTTTCTGACCCTAGTTTTATCTAGAGAGAAAACCAAGGAAGTATAATGATTCTTCAAACTGTGATTTACTACAGTCCTTGTACTTTGAAAACACTAGTTTAGCCAAGCACTCAAATTATCCTAGATTTCTGACCCTGGGTTAGAGTGGGAAAACTTGGTGGGTAGAAGCCTTTACTCTTGGACAGTCTGAGAAGAAGATGCCTGTGCTGATTTATTGCTTTGCATATTACTTTTTTCCTTCCCTGTTCTTGCAGACAGAATAGGTGTTTTGAAGTGATGTCTCTGCTTCTCCCCTCCCCCCCTAAAAAGCAGAGGTCATATCAATTTGTAATGCTGTATTTGGAGTCCATTGTGATAGTTACAAGAAAAAGATAAAAAATGTATTTCCAATATTCCACAATTCTGGTTTTTTAGAAAGAACACATTTTCAGGAAACAGTCAAAATTTTTAAATGTATCACACACAATTATATAATGTAATTATGACTATGTTATAATTCAGGGGTCAGGAACCTATGGTTCACGAGCCAGATGCGGCTCTTTTGATGGCTGCATCTGGCTCACAGACAAATCTTTAATAAAAAAATAGTAACGTTAAAAATATAAAACATTCTCATGTATTACAATCCATTCATTTCCTACCACTCATGTTCATGGTTGTGAGTGTCTGGAGCCAATCACAGTTGTCCTCTGGGACAACACCAAATTTTTATTGGATAATGCATAATATACCTGGGTCATTGGGAGGTCAGGAAGTAAACTTCCTGCCTTTTAATCAAGTAGTCAGCTAGCTAATTGCAGAAACCCTTTTGACGAAGAAGATGACTAAAAGAAAAAAAGATGAGGATTCTCGTACTTTTCAGCAGAAATGGACAGAGGAATTTGCCTTTGTGGAGAGAGCAGGTTCTGCAGTGTGTCTAATATGCTATGATAAAATTGCATCGACGAAACAGTCAAATATAAAACAGCACTTTGACACACACCATGCTACATTTGCATCAAAATATCCAGCGGGAGACAGCAAGAAGAAAGAATGTCAAGAGCTACTGTACAGAGTGCAAGCTAGTCAGCAGCAACTCCATGTTTGGAACCAAAAAGGTGACTGGAATTTGGCTAGCTTTGCTGGTTCTTTAGCAATTGTGAGAAATGGAAAGCCATTCACAGATGGGGAGTATGCCAAAACATTCATGCTTGATGTTGCCAATAAAATTTTTGATGACTTTTTGGATAAAGACAAGATAATCAAATGAATAAAAGATGCTTCTGTTGGCAAGAACTGTTTACGATTGTACCATCATGATGGCAAATCAAATTGAGGCAACACATGTGAAGGACATAAGTGTAGCACCATTCTTTTCTCTCGCTTTGGATAAGTCAACAGACATAAGCCATTTATCCTAGTTCAGTGTGATTGCAAGGTATGCTGTCGGTGACACACTATGTGAGGAAAGTCTTGCTGTTTTTCCTATGAAAGAGACAACAAGAGGGGAGGATTTATTCAAGTCTTTTACTGGTTCGCTAAAGAAAAAAAATCTACCAATGGATAAACTTATTTCAGTGTGTACCGATGGTGCTTCATGAATTGTGGGGAAAAATAGAGGATTTGTAGTGCTTCTTCGTGAACATGAAGAGACCTATCCTAAGTTTTCACTGCATTCTACATCAGGAGGCACTTTGTGCTCAGATGTTTGGCAAGCAGCTTGGTGAAGTGATGTTGCTGGTCATTCAGGTGGTTAACTTTATTGTTGCCAGAGCTTAAAATGATCGCCAGTTTAAAACACTGCTGGATGTAGTTGGGAATAATTATCCTGGTTTGCTTCTGCACAGCAATGTGCATTGGTTGTCAAGAGGGAAGGTGCTCAGCCATTTCGTGGCTTGTCTGAGCGAAATCTGTACTTTTCTTGAAATGAAAAACATCGAGCATCCTGAGTTAGCTAACACTGAGTGGCACCTGAAGTTCTACTATCTTGTGGACATGACTGAACATCTGAACCAGCTCAATGTGAAAATGCAAGGCATTGGAAATACAGTCTTACCTCTTCAACCAGCAGTGTTTGCATTTGAAAACAAACTGGAACTCTTCATCGCCAACATTGAAACAGGTCATTTACTACACTTTGAAAAACTGGGAAAGTTAAAAGATGCATGCACAGCAAGTGACCCTGCTCAATATCTTGATCTTCAGCAGCTAGCGGGCTTCACATCTAATCTCCTGAAGTCATTCACAGAGCACTTTGGAGAATTTTGTGAGCGCACTCATCTTTTTACATTCATCACCCATCCACACAAGTGTGCAGTGAACAGCGCCAACCTGTTACATCCCTGGTGTCTCCATCAGAGATTTTGAGCTTTAAGCTGCTGACCTGAAGGCCACAGACATATGGGTGAATAAGTTCAAGTCACTGAATGAAGATTTGGAAAGACTTGCACAACAGCAAGCAGAGTTGGTGAGCAAAGACAAGTGGGGAGAAATGAAAAAACTTCAACCCGTGGACGAGCTGATTGTCAAAACTTGGAACGTGCTTCCTGTCACATACCACACACTGAAGCATGTGAGTATTGCTGTACTGACAATGTTTGCCTCTATGTATGCATGTGAGCAGTCTTTCTCACATCTAAAGAACATTAAGACCCACCTATGATCACGTTTAACATATGAAAGTCTCAACGCTTGCATGAAGCTTAACCTCACCACGTATCAACCAGACCACAAAGCCATCAGCAAAACCATGCAGCACCAGAAGTCACATTAATGGTAAGAAGTACTTTATTCATCATTGGTTAGCAACAGCATAACAATGTTATTAAAAAGAATTCAGAAGGCCCTGGCCGGTTGGCTCAGTGGTAGAGTGTCGGCCTGGCATGCAGAAGTCCCGGGTTCAATTCCCGGCCAGGGCACACAGGAGAAGCACCCATCTGCTTCTCCACCCCTCCCCTTCTCCTTCCTCTCTGTCTCTCTCTTCCCTTCTTGCAGCGAGGCTCCATTGGAGCAAAGATGGCCCAGGCGCTGGGGATGGCTCCTTGGCCTCTGCCCCAAGCACTAGAGTGGCTCTGGTCGCAACAGAGTGACACCCCGGAGGGGCAGAGCATCGCCCCCTGGTGGGCAGAGCATCGCCCCATGGTGGGCGTGCCGGGTGGATCCCGGTCTGGCGCATGCAGGAGTCTGTCTGACTGTCTCTCCCCGTTTCCAGCTTCAGAAAAGTACAAAAAAAAAATTCAGAGACTTAATGTACTTTAAAAGAGTTGGTCTTACATAAAATGCACACATTTACTTGTATTTAGTGTTAAACATATTGTATGGCTCTCATGGAATTACATTTTAAAATATGTGGCATTCATTGCTCTCTCAGCCAAAAGGGTTCCCGACCCTGCTATAATTTGAAAAGAAACACATAAAATGGAAGGCAAAAATTACTGTAAGTGTGATTAATATAATGACTGAACTGGAAAAGTTAAATTGGAATTAGACTTGCTGAAGTAGACACATCTGTCATACGAAGTCAAGTTTGTAGAAATACAAATATTACTATTTTTTATTGAAAATCCTTCAGTGGCTTCTTATTTTGTATAAAAATTAAAAATTTATATATTACATTTTTATGTATTATAATTTTATGCATCTGAATTTTACAAAGTTCCCCATATTTTCTGCCTATTTACAGGATTGTCTTTCCCCATGCTTTTCTAGCTGTGCTGCCGTCATTGAACTTTAAGAATTACCCCATGAGTCTTCCCTTGTTATGAATTTGCCTGTCTTATTATCTTTAGTGGGATTTTTTATTCTAATGTTCACTATCCCATCCTTGCTTAGTGTAACCTCATATCTCTAATACCTAGCACAATTCATGGTAAGTTTTTAAATCTGTGTTAAGTAAATAAATTACATATATATGTATCTATCTGTAAATATATATACATAGTATTTCTATATATACAATTATGATTTCAGTAATCAAAAGTACCAATTTATCCTTAAGATTTCAACTTTTATATCTAAATTTTCTGGGTTTGGATCTAGGCTCTATCACTATCTAACTAACAGAGTTTAAGGTATTACTTCCTTTATTACATTTTTATCCTAGTTGTTTTATTGATGAAATGAAGCCAATAATATACCTGCCTCATAGATTTTGAAGAGTAAAAGTAAATAGTTTAATTTGTGTGAAGTGCTTAGAATGATACCTAGTATATGCTGAGTGTTCAATAAATGGCAGATACTGTATGATAATACAAATAATAATACTTCTCTTGCTATTTTATTGTTTCCTCAGAATATCCTTCCATGTCTACCTCCATGCTTAGCCATGCCTTCTTATATAATTTTCAAAAATCTTGTAGTTTTCCTTTGAAGCGTTTGTCACTACTTTAATTATATATATGTGTGTGTCATATGCTTAGTATCTCACCTAACACAATGAAAGAATGTACAAACATTAACTCTATTTGTTTTGTTCAATATATATATATATATATATATATATATATATATATATATATATATCTCTTCAGTGCTTTACAGACTGCCTCATAAAGCCTGAATAAATGTCATTAACTATATGCATTAAACTTCAACTAGTCACAAAAATACCAAGCAATTTTCAAATTTACCTCAATAACAATACTAAGGTGAGAATAATGTATCATACTGTATTTAGAAATTTAGTATTTTATAACAAAGTGAATAAGAGACATAAGATCTTAAATATCATTAATTTGGTGGAAAAAATTTATCATAACATGATCTGTAATTTTCTACCTAATTATTATCATTTTACTTTTCAAATTATGTAAATTTGTGTCATTACTAACCCCCCACTATGGTGTACAGAGATGTGTTGTAGAATTCAACACCTGAACCTGTATAATTATGTTAACTAGTGTCATCCTAATAAATTCAATTAAAAAATTAAAAATAATTAAAAAAAGAAATACCACTCCAATATTATTTACTTCTGCATGGGATTACAATTTCTATTTAAAAAACAATTCCAAAATTTAGCAGCTTAAAACAATAATTATTTATTACTCCTAATGAGTCAGCAGGTTGGGTAGGAACAGCTAATTGGTTGCCTCATCTCGGGCTACCTACTCCATGAATCTCTCTTTATCATTGGATAATTTTACTAGCCTGAGCAAATTTTTAAAATTGTAATTAAAAATAAATAGCAGATAACAAAATCTCCTCTTAGTCATTTTAAGTATACAAATTCAGAACATTGTTGATAAACAGATCTCCTGAACTTTTTCATTTTGCAAATCTAAAACTATAAAACTATTAAACAACTTTCTTTTCCTTCCTCTTCTTCAGTTTCTGATAGCTATCATTTTACTTTTGTGTGTGTGTGTATTTTTCCAAAGCTGGAAACGGGGGAGGCAGTCAGACAGACTCCTGCATGCGCCTGACTGGGATGCACCCAGCCTGCCCACCAGGGGGCGATGTTCCGCCCATCTTGGGGCGTCGCTCTGCTGCAATCAGTCATTCCAGTGCCTGAGGCAGAGGCCACAGAGCCATCCTCAGCGCCCGGGGAAACTTTGCTCCAGTGGAGCCTTGGCTGCGGGAGAGGAAGAGAGAGACAGAGGGGAAGGAGAGGGGGAGAGGTGGAGAAGCAGATGGGTGCTTCTCCTGTGTGTCCTGGCCAGGAATCAAACCCGGGACTCCTGCACGCCAGGCCGATGCTCTACCACTGAGCAAACTGGCCAGGGCCTCATTTTACTTTTTATTTCTATGAATTTTACTATTTTAGATAACTCATATAAGTGGACTTATACAGTGTTTCTCTTTTTGTCACGGCTCTTTATACTCTGCATAATGTCCTCAAGGTTCATCCACTTTACAACATATCAGAATTTTTTTTAAGACTGAATATTTTTATTTTATGTATAGGGGTGGGAAAAAGTGGGCTTACAGTTGTTTGTATGGAACATAATATAATACAAGAATAAACTGTTTTACATATTTACAACTGTAGACTTGCTTTTGCCCACCCTGTATATAACACTTTTGTTTATACATTCATTCAATAATGAACATTTTGCTATTTTGAATAGTGCTGCCATAAACATAGGTGTGCAAATATTTTTTCAAAGCTCTTTCAATTATTTTTTTTTCTTTTTTTTCTTTTTTTTTTTTTTCTTTTTTCTGAAACTGGAAACAGGGAGAGACAGTCAGACTCCCGCATGCGCCCGACCGGGATCCACCCGGCACGCCCACCATGGGGCGATGCTCTGCCCACCAGGGGGCGATGCTCTGCCCATCCTGGGCATCGCCATGTTGCGACCAGAGCCACTCTAGCGCCTGGGGCAGAGGCCACAGAGCCATCCCCAGCACCAGGGCCATCTTTTGCTCCAATGGAGCCTTGGCTGTGGGAGGGGAAGAGAGAGACAGAGAGGAAAGCGCGGCGGAGGGGTGGAGAAGCAAATGGGCGCTTCTCCTGTGTGCCCTGGCCGGGAATCGAACCCGGTTCCTCTGCACGCTAGGCTGACGCTCTACCGCTGAGCCAACCGGCCAGGGCCCCTTTCAATTATTTTGAATGTAAACTCAGAAATAGGATTGGTATAATATAAGGTAACTAAATTATTTTTAATTTTTGAGGAAACTTCATACTGTTTTCCAGAGTAGTTGCATCATTTTATAATCCCACGTGGGATACAAGGGTGTAAGGGTTCCAATTTCTCCACATCCTAGTAAACACTAATTATCTCTTTGATAGTGGTTATCCTAATAGGTATGAGGTAATCTCTCATAGTGGTTTTGATTTGTTTTCTCTAATGATTAGTAATTTGGCCATTTGTATATCATCTTTGGAGAAATGTCTACTTAAATCCTTCACATATTTTTAATTGAGTAATTTAAATTTGTTGTTGGATTATAGAGGTTCTTTATATATTCTCAATATTAACCTCTTTTCAGATATGTGATTTGCAAACATATCCTGCCATTCTGTTTAATTCTGTCGATTGTGTCCTTTGATTCACAAATATTTTTGCTTGATGTAGCCTTGTTTGTTTATTTCTATATTTGATGTCTGTGCTTTAGGTGTTATAGCCAAGAAATTATTGCCAAAACCAATGTCATTAATATTCTTTCTATTTTTTTCTTTTAAGAGTTGTATAGTTTTAGTTCTTGTGCTTAGATCTTTATTCTATTTGCGGGTAATTTTTGTGTATGCAATAAAGTAAAAAGTCCAACTTCATTATTTTTTATATGAGTACCAGTTTTCCCAACACCATTTATTGAAGAAACTATCTTTCTCATTAACTACCCTAGACAACCTAGTAGAAGATCATGTGACCATATATATGAGGGTTTATTTCTGGCATTCTATTCTTTTCTATTTGTCTATGTCTTTATGCCAGTAGAACAATCTTTTAGTTTCTGTTCCTTTTAAGATACACTTTGAAATCAGGAAGTATGAGTATTCTAACTTTGTTCTTTTTCAAAGTTGTTTTAACTATTTGAGATTTATATAAATACATTTACATCTAACCCAGGTTTACTCTCAAATAACTCTATACCACTTTATGAGTCTAGTGAGTACCTTATAATAACAAAATAATCAGCTTCTCTCTCCTGTATCTTGTATCATTACTCTCACACATTTTACTTATATATAAGTACATATAAATATAGATATATACACATAAGCATACATAATTGAAGACATTCTTATTTTGAATAAACTGTTGTTTGTTATAGTAATTAAGAAAAAGAAAAATTAAAGTTTTTATTTTACTTTTACTTCTTTCTACTTTGATGCCCTTCTTTACTTTAAGTTGATCCAAGTTTCTGACCGATATTGTTTTATTTCTCTCTAAAGATCTTTTAACACTTATTACAAGGCAGGTGTTTTGATAGCACATTTTCTCAATTTTTGTATTTTGAAAAAGGCTTTAGTTCATCTCTATGATTGAAGGATAATTTTGCTGGGTACAGAATTCTAGATTGCTTCTTCTTTTTCTTTCAACACTTTAAGTATTTCACTCCACTCTCTTCTTGTTTGAATACTTTCTGAGGGGAATTAAGTTGTAATTCTTACTTTGTTCATCTACAGTTATGAATTTTCCCCTTTAATTTATTTTAGAGTTGTTTATTTATTTTTATGTCATTTATTCTGGTTGATGTTCTCTGAACTTCCGAGATAAGTAGTTTGGTTCCTGATATTAAACTGAAAAATTCTCAACCATTATTATTTCTAACATATCTTTAGTTTCTCTTTTTTCCAATATAAATTCTGGTATTTCCATTACACATGTAACATTTTATGTAGCTGATCTACAGCCCTGGGATATTTTGTGCTGTTTATTTATTTTAGTCTTTGTTCTCATTTTAAGTATTTACAAGTTCTATTAATATATTCTTTAACTCAGATAGTTTTCCTCAGCGATGTTCAATCTACTCAAAAGCACATCAAAAGCATTCTTCATTTCTGTTACAGTGTTTCATCTCCAGCATTTTTTGGGGGGGGGTTCTTTCTTAGGATTTTCATTCCTCTGCTTACATTGTCCATCTATTATCGCATGTTGTCTACTTTATTTATTAGAGCCCCCAACATATTAATCAAAGTTGTTTTAAATTCCCCATTTGATAATATATATAAATGATCCTGCTATGTCTGGTTCTAATGTTTACTTTATCTCTTGAAATTATTTTGGCCTTTTGGTAGGCTCTGTGGGTTTTTTGGTTTTGTTTTGTTTTGCTAGCTAAACGTGACTAAAAGTGTATTGGTGCTCTAGGGTCTTGTGATTTCCCAGATGAAAATCAAAGAAGATGCCAGAAACTGAGGCAGAGTCTGTTGTGTTGGTCAGGAGTGAACACAGATCTCCTGCATGGCAGGCAGGCATTCTACCACTGAACCATCCTAGGCTTTTGTACACTTGTGAAGTAGAAATCAAGTGACTTCACCACAGAGTAGTACTAAGGCACAAATTTTATTATAAGTAGCTTCAGCACCAAGGGAGACAGTGTTTTTTTACTTTTTAAAAGAAATATTTTATCATTATTTTGGTTTACTTTTATATATATACATAAATATCAACTAAAGTTTATCATATCATAACTATATCAACTAAAGTTTATTTTCAGTATTATATTGTATTAGTTTCAGGTCTACAAAATAGTGGTTAGGCAACCACATACTTTAAAAAGTATTACCTCAATATTTCTGGTACTCACCTGTAAAATATTATTGATTATATTGCCTATGCTATACTTTATATCTCCATGACTATTTTATTTTTTAAAATTTTATTTATTCATTTTAGAAAAGAGAGAGAGAAAAAGAAATAAGGAAGGGAGGAGCAGGAAGCATCAACTCCCATGTGTACCTTGACCAAAAAAAGCCAGGGTTTCCAACTGGCAATCTCAGCATTCCAGGTCAACACTTCATCCACTGCACCACCACAGGCCAGGACTATATCTCTATGACATATCTGTACTTCTCAATCCATTCACCTTTTCCACCCAATTCCCCTCCCTTCTAAGAACCCTCAGTCTGTTCTCTGTATGTATGAGTCTATTTTTGTTTTTATGTTCATTTATTTTGTTTTTTATATTCCACACATAAGTAAAATTGTGTGTTATTTGTCTTTCTCTGAGTGACTTATTTCATTAAGGATAATACCCTCCAGGTCCATTCATGCTGTCACAGATGGTAAGATTTTACTCTTTTTATTAAATTAATTTTAATGGGGTGACATTGATAAACCAGGGTACATATGTTCAGAGAAAACATCTCTAGGTTATTTTGACATTTGATTATGCTGCATTCCCATTACCCAAAGATTACTCTTTTTTAATGGCTGAGTTATATTCAATGTACCACAGCTTTTTTTTTTTTTTTTTTTTTGTATTTTCCTGAAGCTGGAAACAGGGAGAGACAGTCAGACAGACTCTCGGGCATGCGCCCGACCGGGATCCACCTGGCACGCCCACCAGGGGGCGATGCTCTGCCCCTCTGGGGTGTCGCTCTATCGCAACCAGAGCCACTCCAGCACCTGGGGCAGAGGCCAAGGAGCCATCCCCAGCGCCCGGGCCATCCTTGCTCCAATGGAACCTCGCTGCAGGAGGGGAAGAGAGAGACAGAGAGGAAGGAGAGGGGGAAGGTGGAGAAGCAGATGGACACTTCTCCTGTGTGCCCTGGCCGGGAATCGAACCCCGGGACCTCTGCACGCCAGGCTGATGCTCTATCACTGAGCCAACTGGTCAGGGCCAATGTACCACAGCTTTTTATCTACTCATCTATTGATGGGCATGTGGGTAGCTACCATAGCTTGCTTATTGTAAATAATATTGCAATGAACATAAGGGTGCATATATTCTTTCAAATTAGTATTTTGAGTTTCTCTGGATATATACCAAGAATTAGAATCACTGGGTCATAAAACAGTTCTATTTTTAAGTTTTTGAGGTAACTCCATACTGTTTACTACAATGGCTCCCACCAATAGGCCACAAATGTTTCCTTTTCTCCACATCCTTTCCAGCACTTGTTTGTTGATTTGTTCATGATAGCCACTTCATTAGGTGTAAAGTGATATCTCATTTTGGTTTTAATTTGCCTTTCTCTAATAATTATTGACATTGAACATTTTTTCATATGTTAATTAGCTATCTGTCCTGTTTAGAGAAGTGTCTATTCAGGTTTTGCCATTTTTAAATTGATTTATTTGTTTCTTAGCAGTTAAGTTGTTTAAGTTCTTTATACATTTTGGAAATTAACCCTTTATTAGATGTATCATTGATGAATATGTTCTCCCAGTCAGTGAGTTGTCTTTCAATTTTGTTCATGATTTATTTGCTGTTCAAAAACTTTTAAGTTTGATGTAGTTCCATTTGTTTATTTTTCTCTTTTGTTTCCCTTTCCCAAAGAGATAAATTAGAAAGATGTTGATAGAAGAAACGTCTGAGATTTCACTCTGTATGTTTTATTCTAGGTTTTATATGGTTTCTATCTTACATTAAAGTCTTTAATTATTTTGAGTTTATTATTGTGTATGGTATAAGAAAGTGGCCTAGTTTCATTTATTACATGTATCTGTTTAATTTTCCCAGCACCATTTATTGAATAGACCATCTTTATCCAATTGTATGTTCTTGACTCCTTTGTCAATCATGAATTGACCATATAGGTGTGGGTTTATTTCTGTGTTCTCTACTCTGTTCCATTGAGCTATAAAACATTGTCTGTTTTTATACCAGTACCATGCTATTTTGATTACTATGGCCTTGTAATATAGTTTTATATAAGCTAAAATGATTTCTCCAACTTTGTTCTTTCTCAAGATTTCTGTGGCTACTCATTCAATGTATTTTGTTTCTATATAAGTTTTGGATTATTTGTACTAGTTCTGTGAAATATGCCATTGGTTTTTTGATAGGAATTTCTTTTGCCTGATCTGTGGTGGCACAGTGGATGGAAAATCAACCTGGATTGCTGAGGGTAATGGTTAGAAACCCTGGGATTGCCTGGTCAAGGCACATATGAAAATTAATGGTTCCTGCTACTCCCCCTTCTCTCTCTCTCTCTTTCTCTCTTTTTTCCCCTCTCTAAAATGAATAATTTATTCATAAAATTTTAAAACAAACAAAAGAATAATTGATAGGAATTGTGTTGAATCTATAGGTTGCTTTGGATAGTATGAATATTTTAATGATGCTACTTTTTCCTATCCATTAATATTTTATATGCTTTCATTTATTAGTATCTTCTTCATTTCTTTTATCCATATCTTATAATTTTTTGAGTACAGGTCTTATACATCCTGTTAAATTTATTCTAGTTTTTTTTTAATACAACTGTAATAGGTTTCTTTCCTTTTTTGTTTTCTTTCTGATAGTTTATTATTGGTATATCAAAGTGCTGTTGATTTCTAGATATTTATTTTGTATCTCTTCCTTTACTAAATTTATTTATCAGTTCTGGAAATCTTTGTGTGTGTGTGTGTGTGTGTGTGTGTGTGTAATCTTTAGGGTTCTTTATATACAGTATTATGTCATCTTCAAATAATAACAGTTTTACTTCTTCCTTTCCAATTTGGATATCTTTTATTTTTTCTTCTTGCTAAGGAGACAGCTTCTAAAAGGAGAGAGAGAAATATTGTACCAGAAAAAAAGTCAGGGAATATTTTTTAAAAAGTTGAGATGGTAAGGATGACATCTAATGTTGATGTTTAAGCATATGAAGGTGTGGACTCTTTGGTGCTTCTGCAGTATGACTACATGCTTCTTCATGCATCACATGTCTCATTAACATGTTGACTCTCCTTCCAGGGATGTGTTTTTAATCATTTAAATGAGAGAAAGTGATGGAAAGGACAGTTTTGCTAGGGTGCATGCATGAGTGAAAGGCACACAATTTAAGTCTATCAAAGTAAATTTTGCAGATAGCAGTGTCCTTCAGTCTTGCTGCTAATTGGCTGTACAGAGAAGGGAAAACATTTGGGCAATTAATAGGTTCCTGGCTTCCTGCCAGCTGGACCCAGGGAGTAGTGTGCCTATCTCAAAAGAAATTACTTTAAATGGATCTTTAGTAATGTGGTGGTAAAGTTTAGGGAGAGAACTACTGTATAATGTTATGATTAAGTCTCAGTCTCTCAATGAGCCAAAGCCTCTGGACTATGAACTTTATAAGTACCATATTTATTACATTTTTTATCCCCTTAGATGAGATAAGATGCTGCAGTGAGCTGCAGTTGGGTATGTCCCTTTTCCTAAGTGAGTTAGGCTCTGATAATACTACAACAGTTTGGCCTCTGGATAAATACTTTCCCCTAAGAGCAGGCCTTGTTAAGAAAAGTAGAATACTCTGGGATTTTTCAAAATTGTTTGTTTTCCCCTCCATCTAACAGAAGCAATAGGGGATTTTCCTCTGATATTTACAGTGGGGACCCAAACTCCTGAAAGTAAATCTTACAATATCAGGCCTCTTCCGTGACTGATTCCCTCAGGGAATTTTGACTCTCAGAATTGTCCTCATTGAGCTTCCAACAATTCGTCAATTATAGCTCAGGTATCTCTACCCGTGTTGGACGGATAAGATATATTTTGCTCAACTGTTAAAGATGGCCACTGCCCATGTGGGGTGGCTGATTGCCTTCTTTCTTGAGAAAGGGTTTGGTTATGCTAATGTGTGCTGGAGGAGGGTGTTGTCCCACTGAAAGGTTTTAAAAGGAGGAGCTAGGAGGCCATTTTGGGAGAGAGTGGCCATGTTTTTGTAGAGAGGAAGAACCCATGGTGTAGCAGGGCAGTGAGGCTACATGAAGGAGGCAGCCAAAATGGTGGAATGGTAAAGGAGAAGCCAGTTTGTGTAGGAGAAAGAGAAGCCAGTTTGTGTAGTAGAAGTGAATAAGACTGGTGAGGGGAAAGCCTTTGATTCTAGGAAAACTCGGATGAGTCAGTGGCTTTGGAAGCCCTGAATGGAAAGGGAAGTGTTTTCTGCTGTATGTTTTTACTCACTTGCTGAGTGAGAGTCTAGAATAAAGGAAAATGAGCCACCAGTTTTTGGCTCCGCAATTTCATTACTGTCTGTCCGGATCAAATGTGATCCTGCAAGAGCCAGGCGGCTGTGATGGTGGCCACAACTACTGGCTTTACACCCAGCATTGATTCTTGTAGCTATTACTGGTTTCCACTGGTGAGTGTCTGCTCTGGTAAGCAATTACTAATTCCTTATATAGTTTCCTGTCTCTCTTTTCTATGTTGGGGCAGTGGTTCATACTGTGTCCTCCCTTGTCTTTTAGACCTAAGAAAGGTTGGTGATTTTCCCATCTGTTCAGCTTTTTACCTATTTTTAGAATAGTATGGCCACCTCCAAGTCCTTGTAAGTAGAAATAGAAACCAAACTCAGCAGCTTTATTTTCCTTCTAAATTCTGCTTGTAAATTGGCCTGTTTTATTTCTCAGTTTATTCTCGCTTAGATAACCTAATCATTTATTGCCAGAGAAAGTTAGTTCATAATTTTAACATTCAGCCTGGCAACAATCTGACTCAATTTTTTAAGTCATTTTTTTTCAGTTATTGTGTGAGTCACAGATAGGTGTGTGTGTGTGTGTGTGTGTGTATGTATGTTTATGTATATATATATATATATATATATATATAACTAAATATATATATTTAAGTCTTCGGTAATAGTTGTATTATATTTTTCTCCTGTCTTCACTTGCTTCTCACTTCCAAAGTCAGTGCTACAAACTTTAGAATTTTATTATGATATCACTTTGTTTCTTGATTCTCAATTTAGTAATGTTGAAAATTGATGCATAATAAACACTCCTAAATTCAACTAAAGGTTAGGTGAGCTAGTGTATCTGCCCCCTATTTCTCATACTTCTTGTACCAATAGACTAGACTACACAAGTCTTTCTTAGGATGACAGCACAGCTTCAGAGAAGAAAAATCAACATACTTCTGTTTCTAAACCTTTTGTCACTTCACATTGGCTATCTTCCAGTAACAAATGCAAACAACATGACAGATCCTAAAGGTAGTCTCTGCCCATAAAGGTAGGAAATGTTTAAAGCAAATATTTCTTTTCTTTTTTTAAATTTTATTTTTTATTCAGTGAGAGCAGGGAAAGCAGAGACAGATGCCCACATGCATCCTGACTGGGATCCACCTGGCAACCCCACTAGGGGCTGATGCTTTGCCCATCTGGAGTACTGATATGTTGCTCAGCAACCAAGCTCTTCTCAGTGTCTGAGGCAGAGGCCATGGAACCATATTCAGTGCCTGAACCATACTTGCTCCAATCGAGCCATGGATGCAGGAGGGGAGTGGAACAAAGAGAGAGAGAGAATCAAGAGAAGGAGGGGTGGAGAAACAGAGGGGTGCTTCTCCTGTGTGCCGTGACTGCTAATCAAACCCAGGATATTCACATGCTGGGCTGAAATTCTACTACTAAGCCAACTGGCCAGGGCAAACAAATATTTCTAAGTAGTTATCTAATCTGCAACAATTTTTTTTTACATTTTATTAAATAAAATCTCTCTCTTTTTCTATTTCTCCTTCTTTCATTTAATAAGTACACACACAGCTACCAGTAGCCATGTACAAATTAGACATAAGGCATTTCTTCTTATGGATGGACACATTTCTAATGTACACATTTTGGTAAATAAAGTGAGTTCTACATTTTAGATTGTTTTATACCCTCTTGCTGATAGGTCCTTATGGAGGTGTAAATATCACCAGCAAATGTAGGTATCTTATAGGCATACAAATCTAACAACAGAAATTGCAAGTGTATTCTGACAAATGTGAGGTGGTGTCTCATTGTGGTTTTAATTTGCATTACTCTGATAATTAGTGATGTTGAACATTTTTTCATATGCCTATTGGTCATCTGTATGTCCTCTTTGGAGAACTGTCTGTTCAGTTCTTTTTCCCATTTTTTAATTGGATTGTTTACCTTCTTGGTGTTGAGTTTTACAAGTTCTTTATAAACTTTGGTTATTAACCCCTTATAAGATATATTGGCAAATTTGTTCTCCCATTGTGTGGGTTGTCCTTTTATTTCATTAATGGTGTCTTTTGCTGTGCAAAAAATTTTAATTTGATATAGTCCCATTTGATTATATAATCCTTTATTTCACTTGCCTGTGGAGATAAATCAGCAAAAATATTGCTATGAGAGATATCAAAGAGTTTACTGTTTTCTTTCAAGATGTTTATGGTTTCATGACTTACATTTAAGTCTTTTATCCATTTTGAGTTCATTTTTGTGAATGATATAAGTTGGTGGTCTGGTTTCATTTTTGGCATTTACCTGTCCAATTATCCCAACACCATTTGTTAAAGAGACCTGTCTTTACTCTCTTGTATGCTCTTACCTGCTCTGTCAAATATCTATTGCCCATAAAAGTATGGGTTTATTTCTGGGTTCTCTGTTCTGTTTTATTGATCTGTATGCCTGTTCTTATGCCAATACCAATCTGTTTTGATTACAATGCACTGCTGGTGGAAATGCAGACTTAAGCAACTACTATAGAGAACAGTATGGCTTTCCTCAAAAAATTAAAAATGGAACTGCCTTTTGATCTGGCTACCCCACTTCTAGGAATATCTCCTAAGAATATAAAAATCACTGATTCAAAAGAAGATACGCACTCCATGTTTATTGCAGCATTGTTTATAATAGCCAAGATCTGGAAACAGTCCAAGTGTCCATCAGTGGACGAATGGATTAAAAAACAGTGGTATATATACACAATGAAATACTACATAGCTGTGGCAAAGAAGGAAATCTTACCTTTTGTGATGGCATGGATGGACCTGGAGATGATTATGCTAAGTGAAATAAGTCAGTCAGAGAAAGACAAATATAATATGATCTCATTTATATGTGGAATCTCATTAACAAAGTGAACTGAGGAATGGAATAGAGGCAGAGGCAGGATCACAGGGAGCAGAGGGACAGCTGTCAGAGGAAAGGGGGATGAGGGGACAGGATCAGAGAAGGTGAAGGAATTAGTGAAATTATATATACATAACACATAGATACAGATAAAAGGATAGCAAATCTCAGAAGGAAGGGGGAGGAGGTTTCCCCCCTTAAGAGAAGGGGGCAGAAGGAGTGCATTGGGGGACATTGGGGTGGTGGATGAAGGTGTTATATTGAGTGGGACACTTGAAACCATGTTAACACAATAAATTAGTAAAATTTTAATTTTTTTGAGTACAAGTGTATTTTTACTAGTTCATAGCTGCCTAGAGTTATAACTTGTGACTTGTATATTCCTATGCCATCGTCTCTAAACTCCATTTTTATGTTTTTTTCTTTGTTTTTTATATTTTTATTTTTTTGCATCTGCATCACCAATAACACATTCAAACTAGGATCTTTTACATTGAGAGAAAATTATGCTCTGTTACTATGGAAACTATCTGCTCTTCCTGAAAAGCTTTTAAGTCCTCTTTTTAACCCTCTCTCTCTGCATGTTTTACCCCTTAGATTCTTTAACTGAAACTTTGTATCTGCCTTTGCTCTGACTTTGAGTGCAGATTGATGACCTTCATATTCCTAGTACAATCATTTCTTTGATCTGAAATTTTGCTTTCTTTTCCAGGAAAAAGAGAAGAGTTTAATCATTTGTCATTTCCACTATCTCTTTAATTTCTAAATAGCAATTTGTCATAGCCTAAATAAATCTTTTAGAGGCATAAATATTTAAGTAAATAAAATAATTGCCAGTCATTGAGTATAGATTATATGATTATTTTCCCTCTTTATTTAGGACTATGATAAAGTATTAATCAGAGCTTTGAAGTCAGCCAACAAAGATCCTGAAGTCCGTGATTTTCCCTAAGGCTTTTGTCAGCGATGTAAATACTGCCATAAATTGTACCAATGAATAGTTTAAAGGATTCATGACACTCCAAGTATTAAAACCTAAGAATGCTCCAGTAGAGTGTTTTTGTCTATAAAAAACATAGCTGACCTGGGAATAAGATGAGAACAATGTATCCATTAAGATTTTTAGAAAAAGAATGAATCCTCTATCTTTTGTATATAGTGTTTATTGGTGAATGTTCTTGGAATATGAGAACATACTCTGAATTTAAAGATCATTTTCAGTTAAAAATCAACACTATATGAATAGTGATAGTCATATGGCTGATAGGGACAAGCTAGAGAGTGTTAATATACATACTAAATAGATTTGGGATATGCTTTTTAATTTTTCACATTATTTGGCATGGTGACTTACTATTTAGAAAACACAAAAGAATGCCTTTTGGTTTCTTCAATGGTCAATTTCATGTGTCAACTTATGTTGTCCAGTTTTGTAGCTAGATGTTAATCAAGAAAAGAGCAAAGAATACCAGATATTATTAAGCATAATAAATTAGGGAGCTGAATCAGATAATATGCCACTTCACTAGGAAGTTACAGCATTCATAAACTCCCAAAGGTATCACAGCATTGCTCTACCAAGGGAATTAATTAATTAATTAATTAATATTGCCACACATACCCCTTGTAGGGAAGAAGGACAAGCTTTCCATCTCTCCAGGGTACAACAGGCCATTATTCTGATTACTCAGGAAAAGCTAAAATAGTAAAGGAGAAATTTTTCTGCTAGGTGTATGCCCAGTAGAAGCCAACTGGGGGAGGTAAGGACATGTGCAGTAGAAAGTAAGATGGTGACCATAAGGGATAGAGCCTATCCTGGAAAGAAGATCGGATTGCATAAAGGACTCAGAACCCTGAAAGATCTAGAAAATGAATTGGTTGTGGGAAGGACCCAACACAAGCCCACAAAATGATTAGAAAATAGATTGATTAGTTTGAAAGGGTTCCTGGTTCTACCCAAACCCACAATAATATAATCAGCCTAGCAAAGGCAAGCTCTCTTTCTCTCTCTGTAACATGTACTTGCCCTGTTCCTTTGGACATTCTCCATAGCATCCATGCAGCTCCAGCAGTTGCCTATGATCCGACAGCTGTGGGACTCCAAATGCAAGCTTCAAGTTCAAGCCTGGGTACAGCAACACAGTGCTTACCAAAGTTCAGCCAGGAATAGGTTAAGCTAGCAAATGGAGGCAAAAGCTAAACTGGCCTAAGCTTTGGTATAGACTGACCCAGTGGCACAGAGTCTCTGGACTCTGGTCTTTCATCTGGGCTTGATAAAGACAAGGCTGGATATTTTCCACATGGAGACAAAGGGAGATGAGACATCAAAAACCTGGGGCACCCTTCCATTTCTGTCTCAATAAATCTTACACAAGAGCTCAACTTCCCATGCCTGGATCCACCAGAATGCTTTCCTTGTGACTGCGTGAAAGGACCTCATTTCTACTGGCAACATAATGAGATGAATTTAAGTAAAGGAGACTATCTTCAATAATGTGAGTGGGCCTTATCTATTCAGTTGAGGAGAAGACCTTACAAATGAATAGTGAGTTCTCAAGAAGAAAAAAGAATTTCGCCTCAAAAATGTAACATAAAACTTGATTTAAATTTTCAGTCTGTGGATCTGCCTTCTAGATTTGGAATTCAACACGGCGATTTTTACCCTTACCTTAGGTTCCATTCTGTCATTCTGCCCTTCAGATTTTAGACTTCTCAGCCTTTAAAATCTCATCAGCCAATTTCTTAAAGTAAATAGCTAAATATCTCTATATATTTATATATTACTTGTTCTGTTTTTCTTTTCTGTTGTTTTTTTTAGAGAACTATTAAAGAAAAAAACATATCATGACTCTTCTTAAAAAGGACAGAAGACTTTGTTTAAGACTGTTGCAGTATGGGTATTGCTTAAAAATAGGGGAGAGCAATTTGCCTCAATTCCAAAGAGGGAGATAGGGATAGATAGAAAATTACAAAAAGAGACATGAAAGGTAGGATAGGCTTCTTGATAAGCTCTTTAAAAACAAACAAACAAACAAAGCAAAACAAAAAAACAAAGAAAACCACATCATGCTTGCTACAACTGGATTAGGCTAGTTGAGCCCAAGGTTGAGGCCTACTTGAGAAGGAAACTCAGAGGAGTCTAACTAAAACTCAGTCAAGGAGAGTCTTCATTGGAAACTTTAATTATAAAGTGAATGCTCTTCTCCAAAAATATTTTACTAAGTACCTAATAATTATGAGTGCATTTTAGCTACATTTTCTGGAAAAGCATGAAGTATGACATAGAATATGAATCTTATTTAAAGAGTTTGTGAGTATGCACTAATGTTTCAGAACTCGAGGACTTTTACAGATAATTGGCTAAACATAAAAGTATTTTAGCATCCATGAAATATAAACTTGCCTATATTTACTCTAAAGGTAAATATAGGATAACTTTATTTTTTTTCCAAGCAGAGTATATTTTATTTTTTAAATTATTTTTTATTTATTTATTTTAGAGAGGAGAAAGAGAAAGATAGAGAAAGGGGGGAGGAGCAGGAAGCATTAACTGCCATATGTACCTTGACCAGACAAGTGCAGTACTCTGAACCAGTGACCTCAGTGTTCCCAGGTCAATGCACCACCACAGGTCAGGCCTAAATATATGAACCAAGTTTTCAACTTATTGTGTAGTATGGTTAATGGTGTTCTCTTATTATTTTGCCTAATAATAACATTCTGTATTATTGAATATTTCTTTAAGCGGCAGCAGCTGGCTTTCTGCTGTATAAGTGCAATCTTAGCTACTTGCATCATTTCGAAACTCCTAGAACTGGAACTGAAAGTAAGAGCAGATAAAACTTTATTAGCAAGTACACAAAAATGTATTCACTCAAATATAGGCACATAATTTTGAGAAATAGTTTAATAGTATATATGAAGGCCAACTCAGTAAGTACTGAAGCTGTAAATACTCATCTCTGCAGTATTATCTGTAACAATGAACCATTTCTACTATCAAGATGAGGGGTTATAATAGTGCCAAGGGATTTTATGTAAATGAGTCTCATAGGTATTATAACAGTAGATAATAGAAATGCCTTTCTCACTTGGTAAATGACTTTCTAAAAGGCCAGTTGTAGCACTAATTCAATTATTGCAAATCTGAGTTTCTTTCCTCTCTCCTAGATATTATGTCTTTTTTGTATCCTTGATAACAGGAAAGTTTTTGTAAAGTGGTAATGGAAAAAAAAACATTATGATTGGTTGATATGAGGAAGTGAGAAATAGAATATATTTTATTATATTGCAAATTTGTCACTGTCCTTTGAAGCGATGGAGGTTATTTCTAAGACAACAAATGACCAAGAAGCTTCATGTGCATTTATTACATTATATCTTATAAGAATACATGAATAGATGAGTTTTCTCAACCAGGTACTGTCCTGTGCAGTATTTCAGATCCCAAATATTTGCTGAAACATAACAGATCTTCAGATCTTTGTAAGTGATATTAGATGAAATCCATCCACAAGACTTACTATATAAACTAGATTACTGTGAACAATTCCACTAAGATAAAAACCCTTAAAATCCAGTCACCTTTATACTAAAAACAGTGAGTTTATTTAATATATTAACTTACATCATGATCTTCAAATAAATATAACTTGAAAAATTTCATAGGCTTTATTTTTCTTTATTATTATTATTGTTTTTTTTTTTTATTTTGAGAGTACGTTTTTTTAAAGCTGGGGACAGGGAAACAAGAAAGGGCTTAGAATCAATGAATCAACAGGAAAGTCTAGGAGGGGCTGCTCTGTCTCACTGGAGAGTCAGAGAAAAGGGGTCTAGAGACAGGTTCAAGGGATTAGCCCAGAACTGCCGCCTGTCCATTGCTCTCTGGTTTCAAGTCTCTTGGGGTCTCTTAAAGTTTAGGAAATGCATGCCTGAGACAGAAGAAGAGGAGGAAGGGGAAATCCTATAGGAGGGGAAGCATACCCATAGGCTTTATTTTTAAGCAGACTTTCTTGTGGTACTTTCTCATGACTTAAATGATATATATATATAGATTACATTATTATATCCAATTAGTGGTTCCCTTGTCTGTAAGAAGGTGACTTGTTCCTCCCAGGTGTTATGTAACTAGCAGAACCTCATGTGAAAGGAGGATATATATATTCTTGCTCCATTGACTTGAGGCTTGGCTGTATGACTTGTTTTGTCTACTGGAATGTCATCAGATGTAAATATAGACATAGTTGGAGGAAAAGCTTTAAGAATCATCTCATGGATTGCCCATGTTCCTTTTCTTCTGTCAAGAGGCCATGGTTGAGATTGTTCTTTTAACCTGGATTGTCCAAAGATGAGGAACCTGAAAAAACACTGCAGGTAATTCTCAAAAGCCAAGCACCATGAGAGAAAATAAACTGGTTTGTTTTTTTCTTTTTTTTGTAGATTGCTGATTATTGGTTTATTTGTTACTATGATATAATTTAGCCAAATCTGTTAGCTGCATATACTTTGGGAAAATTTTATCCTAAATGATGTTTTTATACTACATAGAAATAAAATTTATATATATCATATTTAATTTTTTTTTTTGTATTTTTCCAAAGCTGGAAACGGGGAGGCAGGCAGACAGACTCCCGCATGCGCCCGACTGGGATCCACCCGGCATGCTCACCAGGGGGTGATGCTCTGCCCATCTGGGGCATTGCTCTGCCTCAATCAGAGCCATTCTAGCGCCTGAGGCAGAGGCCACAGAGCCATCCTCAGCGCCCGGGGAAACTGCTCCAGTGGAGCCTTGGCTGCGGGAGGGGAAGAGAGAGACAGAGAGGAAGGAGAGGGGGAGGGGTAGAGAAGCAGATGGGCGTTTCTCCTGTGTGCCCTGGCTGGGAACTGAACCTGGGACTCCTGCACGCCAGGCTGACGCTTTACCACTGAGCCAACCGGCCAGGGCCTACATATTTAATTTTTAAAGTATAGCATCACTGTTACTACAATCAGCAAAGTGTATATTAATGTTATACATTTATCTTAATATTTTGGGCTCCTGTTATCACACAGGGTCAAGGAGATACAATCTGGCTTCTGGTACATTCAAGACAAATAGGAAATATCAGTTTTGAACAACGTTAATACATTATACAAATACAGACTTTTATAAACAATATTCTTCATATTCATATAATTATTTTAAAAATCTATTTATAATAAAGATTCCATAACAGTAGTGAAGATGGCATTATTTTACATGATTATATAGCAATAAAAAATTACAAGGCATATAATTTCTAACTAAATATTAATAATTGATATGCTTATTATATAAATATATACAGGTACCTACCACATCATTCTAAAAAGTGTTACTAATTTACTGGTCTAATGGTAACTTTGACCTCTCTCAGCCTTCACAGAATTGGAGAGAGTTAAGGTCTTGCTCTGGATTAGGTTTTGGTCTAAGGAATTGTGGCTGCTTTGATCTTCTATCAAGACCACTAAGACTTTCTCCATGGAAGCAATAAGACTATATTGCATTGTTATCTTTATGTTATTATTAGTTATGTGTTACCATTTACACTTAAATTTCCTTCTAAGAACTTTCTCTTTGTTTTTGCAACTTGATTAATTGACTGAAGAGGCCTACCTCTTAGTTTATGTTGGCTTTTGACATATCTTTCTCATTAAACTTACTCATGTTTAGCTTTTGATTTAAAGCAAGAGACTTGTGACTCTTACTTGAACACTTAGAGGCTATATTATAAGGTTATTAACTGATGTAATTTTAATGTTGTGTTGTAGGGAATAGGGTGACCAAAGGAGAGGGTGAGAGATGCAAGAATCTGTTTGGTAGAGTAGTCAGTACACACACAATGTTTATCAGTTAAGTTTGCTGTTTTATACAGGCATGACTCATAGCACCACAAAACAATTACAACAGTAACATCAAATATCACTGATTATAGATCACCATAACAAATGTAATATTGTATAGTTTTGAAATATTGTAAGAATAACCAAAATGGCACAGATACAAAGTGAGCAAATGCTGTTGGAAAAATGGTGCCAATAGACCTGCTTGATGCAGGGTGGCCACAAACCTTAAATAAGTAAGAAATATAATATCCATGAAGCACAATAAAGCAAACTCAGTAAAATGAAGTATGCTTGTACTATAAAACTATCTTTATGCCTTGCTCTAAAGTTGCCTGTGTTATTATCACTGTCATAAAAAGTACGCAAACTTGGCAGCTTAACCCACATCGACTTATTTTATCACAGCTCTGTAGTTTGGGAATCTGACATGGGTCTCACCAGGCTAACATTACTGCAGACTCTGAGGAAAAACCACCCTGAGGTCATTAGCCCAATTCATTCCATTGCAGTCATAAGACTTATGGCCCCATTTCCTTTCTAGCTGTCAGCCAGAGATCTCCCTTAGCTACAAGAAGCTCCTTGTAGCACATGGTTCCCTGCAACTGAGAATCCACAATGGCAAGTGGAATCCTTTTTGTACATGGAATCTTTTGGGGTTTTTTTTTTCTGCTGCAAAGGTTTCCGAAGCCTCTTTATTAACTTGGAGATCGAGGAAGTAATGTACCATAAATTTAATATAAAGAATAGTAAAAAATTCTAGTTTTAGAATTCTAGTGATAGAAGATCACTTTTATTTGGTTATGTAACAATGGGACTCAAGTATTACTACAATGGATAATTTTAAATATTCTATTCATATGCTGCATTTGGCTTTAATGTGTTATTAGTAAAGACAAAAAAGATAAATAAGTATATATGTGAACAGAATAATTAGCAATCTTTTCAAAAATTCTTATTGAATTTTTGGAGGGAGATTGATTTGTTATTCCACTCATTTAAGCATTTATTGGTTGATTCTTATATGTGCCCTGATGGGGGATAAAACCCACAACCTTGGCATATTGGTTAGATCAGTGTTTTTCTGGGTTAGATGCTCTCAACAACTGAGCTATGCAGTCAGGGCAATGATCATGATTAAACCACTCAGAAACTTTGCACCTGAAAAAAGAAAATGTGCAGGATTGCATAAACAGAAGTGATAAACTGCTAAAATTTTTCAAAGAAAGGTGGACATTCTTCTCTGTTTGTGTAATTCTGTTTTAGAAATGTACAGTACCCTGCTTTGATAATATTTGCAAGAAACTATCACAACACTAGCCCATATATAATTTTTTTAAAAAATCAATAGATCTGTTTATGTCTTTGTTTACTTTCATTAGCATTTTCATCACACATCAGGGAAAAGTAACATAGAGTACAGTGGTATCTTGAGATATGAGCAGACCAACATATGAATTCTTTAAGATACGAGCTGTGACTCAGTCTGTATTTTTGTTTGGGATCCAAGCAAAATTCCAAGATACGAGTCGTGATTCGGGAAGCTGCCACTAGTTGGTGTGTTGGCGCATGGGTCCAGTATCGACAGCACAACACCAGCATCTCGTTCTTTCTCACATGTCACCCGCAGAATCAAATCAAATCTCATGCGCTGTACTTGTTCTTGCATCATTTTTGCATTTTTACTAACTATTTTTGTGTCCTATCATGGGGCCAAAGAAAGTGAGTGTAAAGGATAGTGGTGAGAAGAAGAAGAGAATGATGTTGATAGAAGTAAAGCAAGAAATAATAGAAAAACATGAGCGTGGTGTACGAGTGTTTGAACTGGCAAGGCTGTATGACTGCAGTACATCTACAATTTGTACCATCCTTAAACAAAAGGATGCCATCAAAAGTGCAAATTCAGAGAAAAGAACTACAATTCTGTCTCAATTAAGGACAAATATTCATGAAGAAATGGAGAAGCTTCTGCTGCTGTGGGTGAAAGACAAAGAGCTGGCAGAAAATACAGTGATGGAGACTGCAAAAAGGCACGTATTATTTACAGCGACTTGAAGAAGAAAGGACCATCAACTTCAAAAGAGGCATATGAAGATACATTTAAGGCAAGTCACAGCTGGTTTGAAAATTTCAAGAAGAGATCTGGCATCCATTCAGCGGTGAGGCATGATGAAGCTGCGAGTGCTGACGTTAAGGCAGCTGAGGAGTATATTGCATGTTTTGCTGTTCTTACTGCAAAGGAAGGCTACATCCCTCAACAAGTGTTCAACTGTGAGGAAACAGAATTGTTTTGGAAAATAATGCCCCAGAAGACTTTCATTACCACAGAGGAGAAGAACCTGCCAGGCCATAAACCCATGAAGGATAATCTGACCCTTGCTTGTGTGCAAATGCTAGCAGTGACTCTAAAGTAAAGCCACTGCTAGTGTATCATTCCAAAAATCTTCGAGCCTTTAAGACTTACAAGATTCTGAAAGAAAAACTACAGTTTATGTGGTGTGCCAATGCTAGAGTGTTGCGGTCCAGCCACGATGAGTCTATTATGGGGTCTTCGAATGGGAAAAGGTGTGGAATTGAAATAAATGATAGGGACTTAAAGATATACATTGTGTTCGTAAAGTCATGGTGCAATTTTGACCGGTTACAGGAAAGCAACAAAAGATAACAAAAATGTGAAATCTGCACCAAATAAAAGGAAAACTCTCCCAGTTTCATACCTATTCAGTGCAGTTCGATGTGGGCTCATGCACAGATTTTTTTAGGGCTCCTTAGATAGCTATCCCGTATAGCCTCTACAGACTCATCACTGACTGATGGCCTACCAGATGGGGTTTCTCCACCAAACTGCCAGTTTTCTTCAACTGCTTAACCCACCGAGTAATGTTATTCCTATGTGGTGGCGCTTTGTTATAAACGCGCCAATATTCACGTTGCACTTTAGTCATGGATTCAAATTTAGTGAGCCACAGAACACACTGAACTTTCCTTTGAACATCTTGACTGACATGGCCGTGGGCTACTCTGCTGTATATATGCTGTTACGTCATCATCTACACATGCGCACATGTTGCCACACCATCCTACAGAAAATGGAAGGGTTTTCCTTTTATTTGGTGCAGATTTCACATCTCTATCATCTGTTGTTGCTTTCCTGTGACTGGTCAAAAGTGCACCATGACTTTACGGACACACTGTATATATACAGATGGGTTCAGGAGGACACCACGGCCAACAGTCTCTACTGTTCCTTAGCCGTAACGTCCCTGCTCCCAGAAACACATCCACTTTTATTCATAGAAAAAATGTGGTCCATCAACAATTCAATCAAATTTCCAAGGCAACTCAAAGACAACCCCCAGCATACCATCCAAATCTACTTTACACTAATAAGAAACTAGCTTCCAACCTCCTCTGGAGAACATGGGTGAGACAAATGAGACTCAGGTGCAGCTCTTTGTTAACTAGGCAAATGAGGTGGGGTTTGGGCCCAGCACCTCTGTCCAGATTCCAAAAATACCCTGTTTATTTATTTGGTCCCAACACTAGGGCATGGGTTACGCAGCAGTTTTTTATTGAATGGGTAAATCTCGTCTTTGGTCCTGTAGTGAAGAAATATCTTCAAGAAAATAAACTCCCGATGAAAGCATTACTAATCCTTGATGATACTCCAGCCCACCCACCTGGTCTTGAAGATGATGTTCTTGATGAGTTCAAAGTTGTGAAAGTCCTCTACTTCCTACCCAAAATGACTTCAATCTTGCAAGCTATAGATCAGCAGGTCATTTTCAACTTTAAAAAGCTTTACACAAACACTTGTTCTGCCACTGCTTTGAGGTGACTGAAAATACAATTCTAACCCTTCGAGAGTTTTGAAAAGATTACTACAACATCATGATATGTTTACACATTATTGACTTGGCATGGCAAGAGGTTACAAGAAGAACCTTGAACTCGGCATGGAAAAAGTTATGGCCTGATGTTGTTTCAGACAGGAACTTTGAAGGATTTGAACCAGAGACCAAGACCGGGGTAGAAGTGTTGGAGGAGACTGTGTCCCTTGGAAAGTCGATGGGTCTGGAGGTAGATGAGGGTAATGTAAATGAGCTCATCGAGGAACATGAGGAGGAACTCTCAACTGAGGAGTTGAAGGAGCTACAGATGATGCAACATATGGAGCTTCTGCAAGAGTTTAGTAGTGAGGAGGAGGTAGAGTTGGAGGAAGTGATTTCTACAAGTGAAATTAAACACATGTTTGCAATGTGGGAGAAGCTTTCAAATTTCATGGAAAAGAAACATCCAGAAAAAGTTTCAACTGGTCTTGCTTCAGCACTTTTGAATGACACTTGTTTGTCACATTTCCATAGCATTTTAAAAGGCAGGCAAAAAGCAAACTTCTTTGAATAGATTTTTATTCAAAAGTCCTGCAAGTGAAAGTACCGAAAGTGCAGCCAAAAATGCAAAAACAGGTGATAATTAAATAAAAAATATGTAATGTTAAGCTTAGGTTAAGTTTAAAGTTAAAAAAGTGCACTTTTTACAATTAAGTTTTTGTGGTTTCATTTTAAGTAAAGAAAGTACAGTTTTAGTTTACATTTAGTATTAAGAAAGTGCAGTTTTAGTTTACGTGTCTACAGTGCCTGTATCCCTTCCCCCCTCCTTCCTCCTCCATCATTCACCTCCGTTAGTCGCACTCATCTGTCTCCAAGGTAAGAATACAGTACTAAATAACATTCTTTTATTTTATTTCATATATTTTGTTATGCATTGGTAAAGTATACATGTGTGTTTCTTAATTAAAAACATGTCTTTTTTCATAATGTAGGATGATTTGGGGATGTTTCACAGGGCTGGAATGGATTAAATCTATTTTAGTTATTTTAAATGGGAGAAATTTGTTTGATATACAAGTTGACTGACTTACGAGCTTGGTTACAGAATGAATTAAACTCATATCTCAAGGTACCACTGTATTGCATTCCTTAATTCTCTACCATATAACACAAAACCTACTACATTCCTTTATTTTAAATTAAACTTTGAACAAGGTAACTGATTAAAAGAAGATAAGCAAAGGAAAAACATATTTTCTGTCGTATGATCAGAGAAGTGTGAAAAGAGCTTTATTGAATACTGAAAGCATTTTTAATTTTGGGGTTTGGTTTTTTGTTTTAATCAAATCAGTTTTATAAAACAATTTCTCCCAAGAGATAATAAATGACCTTGCTACTTATTCTTTAGAAGA
Source organism: Saccopteryx bilineata (assembly GCF_036850765.1). Classification (NCBI taxonomy): domain Eukaryota; kingdom Metazoa; phylum Chordata; class Mammalia; order Chiroptera; family Emballonuridae; genus Saccopteryx; species Saccopteryx bilineata. Next base: position 99,397,670 of record NC_089493.1, read on the forward strand.
ATGTAGATGATATTACAGAAGCTGAATTTGAATTAACTGACAAAGAAATTTTGTTCTATGACCTGTGTGATTCAGATAGGTTTAAAGCACCTATCAGTGTGACTAAAATACAAGGTCTAAGCAAGTGACAATTACAAATTTGGTAAGAATCTGACCTTTCTGAACAGCACAATCCTAATTTGTTTTTAATGAGGCAAATTTTCTTATACTTTTATTTCTTTGGTTAAATGTCTATAATGAATTAAAATAAAATTAAGCAAAATCATCTTTAGTATTTATTATCATGATAAATTACTTTACAAATATCCTCAAACCAAACATGCAATTACACATAACAAATGAAGACAATTGGCTATCACTTCAAAGCTGAATTACTTTCGCCTTCCAACAAAATGTAATTAACATAGTATCTTTTTAAAATATTATACTATGATTATCACCATAAAGTCCTAGAATAAATCTTACTATCTAATGAGCACTAATCACTTGAAATCTAGAAAAGTTGATTCTAGGCAGAAAAGGCACAAAATTATAATCAGTTATTATGTTTCAAAATATTATTTTACAAAAAATACCTATATAGTAATACTTAGAAATAATTTGTGCTATCATTCTTGGAAAATGTTAGGGAGAAGAGGAGGAAAAGTGGAATCAATTGAAATGCAGGCAAAATTTTAGAATATGTGTACACATAGGGTATCCTATCTTCCTCTGAAACTTACCTCTGCTATACACAAACACACATATAGAAATTATGACAAATTGTTGCTTGAGTGTATATAAAAAGTCAGATATAGATATTTATATATGTTATGAACATCACCCAAGTATAAATGAAAGCAGGCATGGATCAAGGACTTCTAGGTCTAGCTTAACATAATGTTTCTGGGCCCATATTTTTTGTTCTGAAGCCGTCATGTCTACATGCTATAAAACAATAACATTTTTTCTGAAAAAGAGTCATATCAGCTTTAGTGAAGGCTAATACAACTTGCAATGATTAGCCCCCAATTTTGGTAATCATGTTGGAAAAAATTGAATTTAAAAGAGGAAATAATTTATCTTTCATAAAAGAAAGAACAGGTTTTCCAGGGGTGGGAGGATTTCAAGTGCATTGTTTGCATATGTGTGTATGCATGCAGGGTGGTACATATTATAAGGGAATTTTTCACTCTAAAACCTCAAATTCAACACATTAAAGTATTGAGTTTTGTTATCATCAAGTATAATAAAACATATCAGATATCTAGAAAATTTTTAGTGTTCAAATCTGAAAGACATTGAGTTCCTATAAAAGCAATGTCTTTAGGGTGCCTAGACTTGTGCCAATATTGTTGCCAAGGGAACTAGAAAGATCTTACACAATCAGGCCCTACAAAGATTGTAACAATAAAAGGAATTTGACATCAGTCACTATTTTAAAATAAGGTATTTGTGTAATATAATTTAAAAATATAGAGGCACCCATGTGCCACTTTAACCCAAGAAATTTTTCAGCAACATCTTCTACATACAAAAGTTATTATCTGAAATACAAAGTATGTTATTCATTCTTGGTGAACAAATAAATTTCTGTGACAATCAGTAATGTATTTGAGATGCTCTTAATCTCATTACATAGTACAGTGATCTCTTAAAAGATAATCCTTCTCAACAGATGAATAGATTGCTCTCAAGAGAAAATTTCTCACTTAAGATATAATAAATCACCATGGATTCATATAGCGCTAATTTGAAATTTAAGAAAATTGGTGTAGTGACAAACTGAAGGTTATTTTCTCTGTGTATTAAATTAATCTAATAAATGCCAAGAAAAAAAATGAGCAAAAGACTGACATGTGAAAGCTTAAATCTTAGAATAAGTTTGGCAGTAAGCTTCTTCTAATAAGTTTTCTTTACAATATCCTTGAAGTCTTTTTATTTATTTATTTTTGTCTTCACTTACTGATTTCTGTTCCTTACAAGCATTGCTTATATAAAACCTTATTTTTGGTAAGGTTTTCTGAAAAAAAGGGTCATATCAGCTTTAGTAAAGGCTAATACAACTTGCAATGATTAACCTCAAATTTTGGTAATCATGTTGAAAAAAATTGAATTTAAAAGAGGAAATAATTTATCTTTCATAAAAGAAAGAACATGTTTTCCAGGGGTGGGAGGATTTCAAGTGCATTGTTTGCATGTGTGTGCATGCATGCAGGGTGGTACATATTATAAGGGAATTTTTCACTCTAAAACCTCAAATTCAACACATTAAAGTATTGAGTTTTGTTATCATCAAGTATAATAAAAAGATCAGATATCTAGAAAATTTTTAGTGTTCAAATCTGAAAGACATTGAATTCCTATAAAAGCAGACTTACTTCTCTGTCAGTAAGTCCTTTAAAATAATACACCAGAAAGAAGAAAAAAACAGCTTCTGATCAAGAATGAAAAACAAAGATATAAATAAATAAGAAAAAGTTTAGAGAGTAATTTTACAATTTAGTATATCCAAGTGATAAGGAAAAAATATTAAAAGGTTCTTAACATTATTAGTATGAATAAGAATTCAAATTAAACCTATAAGAAGATGCTGCTGTATCAGCTCCAACCCTAAGTAATTGATATATAAAAAAAGAATGGATATACTAATTGTTGGTAAGATTATAGAATAACTGAAAATCTCATAAGTAAAAGCTACAAGTGAATTCCTGCATTCACATTAGAGAACTATTCAATTATTATCGAAAGCTAATATACAGCCATTAAAGTCTTAGATATACACTCAAAGGAAAGAAGTGCATATTTCCATGAAGGATACATAAAAAATGTTAAAACAATTTTATACATTATAGCTAAAAACTAGAAACAGTCCAAATATTTATCTAGTGGGAATCTATAAATGAACTGTAGTATATTCATAAAATGGATCTAGCCCAGTAATAAAAAGTGTACTAATGGTACAATATGAATAAGTTTTTTAAGCAAACTTATTTTGAGCAAAAGATACTAGATACATTTTGGTATATTTCTATTCATATAAAGTGCAAGAAAAGATAAAACTAATCTGTAATTATCAAAGTCAGATAGGGTTACTGACAATGGGCAAGGGAACCTTCTGAATATGATGGCGGCGCTCAATGTCTGCATCTCCATGGTGGTTATCTAGGTGCATGCCTATGTAAAAAACATGTGGTTATACATTGAATTTTGTACATCACACTATATGTAAATTTGATATAATTAACAAGAAAATGCTTTAAAATCTATACATCATGAATAACTTTATGAAGACAAATTTACAAAAAGAAGTTTAACCATTTTAGAAAAATACATTTTGAAACAGAGACATAAAGATTAATTTATGTATGAGATTTAATTAGTTCTGTAACTATTGAGTAATTGAAATACTATTTTAAAATTTTTCCCAGTGAAGCTTGACCAGTGAATCCTACCACAATACTAAATAAATAATACAAACCGAGGGGACATTATCTAAATCATTTTATGAGACCCACATTATCTTTACATCAAAACTTAAATAAATCACAGTATGGTATATTACATGCCAATCACATATTTTAAGTAGAGATCTGTTAGGATTATATACAAAAAGATAAAAAATCAAGACAAAGACATTTGAAACATGACATTTATAAAACATGGGGATTTAGAAAATCATTATTTATGTTGTTGGTTATTAAATTTACAAATGACTTGTAAGTTGGATGTTGATTTATGCATTGCTGCTGAGAAAGAGAGAGAGAAAAAGGAAGAGACAAAGAGAAGCAGAGACAGAAAGACACTGAGGTTTGTTATTTTTAGCTCAGTTGTTTAACCATGAAAACATCACCCAGTTCATGTCTTTTTAACAAAAACTTTTTTAACTTTTAAATTAAATGTATTGGGGTGAGATTGGTTGATGGGACTGTATAAGTTTCAAGTGTACATTTCTATGATACATGATCTGTATATTGTATTAAGTGCCCATCACCGAAAGGCTAACCATTTTCACCAGTTGTATCCGTAACTGACAATGATTGAAAACCCCTGTTCTCTTATTTGCAAACAGAGGTGTTTTAATGAATGGGCTGGGGGTGGGGTGTCAAAATGCAGATTGAAATTTGCAAAAGAGAAAATGGGAAATGAAACAGAAACAGGAGATAGAGATGAGGGGAGGAAAAGATTCGAAATAGTGATAGGGGACAGAGATGCTTTACAGATGAGGCAAAGAAATCGGTGATATGGTGACCCAGGAAGACTTCAGTGAAATCATATGTGAGGAAAAATACCAAAACAGTGTGAGTATACAATTCGAGCGACTATACAGAGGATATTCTAAGGAGAAATAGCAGCACATGAAAAGGCTTTGAGGAAGAAAAATGAATGACATGTTCAAGACAAGGTAGAAAGGCCACTGTGAGTGGATTGGAGTGAGCAGGCTAGAGGGCCTTAGAAAATGAGGCTAAAGACTTTGGCAGAGGTCAGATCATATAAGGTCATTTGGATATGTTACAGACTTCAAATGTTATTCCATGATGGTTAAAAGCAACTTATGATCTTTTTTCCTTTTAATGTATCTCACTACATATGTAATAAATGATAAGGAAACAGAGAAATTGAAAGTGGAAATAGGCAAGGTTAGATGCTGTTATTATAATCTAAGGGAAAGATAATTGTGGCTAAGAAAAATAATTAAAAAATGGAAATGATTTAATAGAATTAAAAGTTTAATTTGATAGTTTTTTTTTTTTTTTTTTTTACAGAGGCAGAGATAGACAGGGACAGACAGACAGGAACAGAGAGAGATGAGAAGCATCAATCATCAGTTTCTCGTTGCGCATTGCGACTTCTTAGTTGTTCATTGATTGCTTTCTCACATGTGCCCTGACCGTGGGCCTTCAGCAGACCGAGTAACCCCTTGCTGGAGCCAGCGACCTTGGGTCCAAGCTGGCGAGCTCTTTGCTCAAGCCAGATGAGCCCGCGCGCGACCTCGGAGTCTCGAACCTGGGTACTTCCGCATCCCAGTCCGACGCTCTATCCACTGTGCCACCGCCTGGTCAGGCTAATTTGATAGTATTTGCTAAAGGATTGGTTGGGGGGAAAAGGTCATAAACAAGAGTAGCTTTTTGTCATAAGCATCTGGGACAAAGGCAATGACAATACCTTTGATGGGAGAGTGCAGTGTAGGAGCAGTGTTAAGGAGGCAAAAGAGGAAGTATGTGTGTGTGCTGCATGCTACTGAGTTAGACCCAAATTCTAGCGAATCTATGAATGAGTGATGTCCACAATGTTCTGTCCTCTACAGCCCTGCTCATCTCTTATAGACCCATGACTATGGCTTTTCTGATGGAGTTAATTTATCTCATATTTTGTCTTTCTTTTTCTCCTGCTGCCTTCTATCTTTCTCAGAGTGTTTTCTTTTCTCTAGAATCATGCCTTTCTGTGTTGTGCTAAAGGACAGCTTTAGTTTCATCATTTTTGCCTCAAGGGATATTTGCAGGCTTAATTTGCTATAGGACCCACTAGTTCATCTTTCTTGTCATCCAGAATATATGTAGAGCTCTCCTACAACACTGTATTTCAATAAAAATCATTTTTTCCTATCAGCCTCTTTACTGTCCAACGTTCACATCTGTACATAATAATTGGGAATATCAGGGTGTAAAGGATCTTAACCTTGGTCTCTAATGACACATCTTTGTTCTTGTTGATTATTTCTAATTTTTCCATTGCTGTACTTCTAAATTTCAGACTTCTCCTTATTTCTTGGTGACAGCCTCTATTTGAACTGATGATGAAACCAAGATAAGCAATATCTGTAACAATTTTGATGTCTTTATTGCCTATGTTAAATTTGTGTATTTCTTCTGCAGTCATGATTATTTTCTTCTTAATGTTCAAATGTAATCTTGTTTTGGCACTTTCATTTTTCAATTGTATCAGATATTATTCCAAATCATTGCTGCTTTCTGCCAATAAGATGGTGCTGTTTGCATATCTTAGGTTATTGATATTTCTTCCACTGATTCTTATTCTTCCTTTCTCTGAGTTTAGCCCAGGTTATTTTAATATGATATGTCCTGCATACAGATTAAACTAATAGGGAAATTGCATGCACCTTTGTGGTATAATTTATAGCAAAGCATTCTGTATCTCCATATTTGTCCTGACAGAGGCTTCCTCTCCAGATGTTAAATATGAGATATCTATTAAGCATTAGAGGCAAAATACCAACCAGCAGATTATATATGTTAGTTAGAAACTGGCAGGTGAGATCAGCCTGGAGGTCATCTAGGGAACCATTAATTTATTTGAACAGTATGAGGTTACCAAGGAGTAGGTGTAAATAGAAATGGGAAAAAGCACATGATGGATCCCTGGACTCTCAGAATTGTTGAAAGATAAGCAATAGCACAGGCTCTGAGAAACTTACTAAAGAAGTAGCAATAAAACCAGGAGAGCAAGGCACCTTATGGGCTAAATAAAAACGTGCATATTTTGCTTTTAGATATAGGGGCTATGGGCTCCCTAAGGGAGCTTAAGTTTCTGGAACTTAGCATCAGTGATTTGCACACAGTAGATACTCAATTTATATTTAAGTAATGAAAAAGTGGATGTCATATAATTATAGAAGGCATAGCTTTAAATTCAAATGAAGAACTAAAAATAGTACGCAAAGTATCTTAAGAGCTTAATGACCTAGGTCATATGATAGATCTATATGAAGATGTGCAACTCCGGGAGAAGGATATAAAAGAGGAAGACTGAAAATTGTAAAAGCAAATTTCAAACATCTCACAGTTTTGCCTTTGGCTAAACCTGGGGCTGTGACTGCTAGATTTAGGGGGAAAAATAAGATAGCAAGTATTGAAACTTTGGAATATAAATTACTAGAAGCCCAGATTATTGTAGCTTTTCTATGTATGATATATTTGCCATGTTACTTGTCAGTATCTTAAAGAGATAATAAAGCCTTCCTTTTCTGTTTTGACATGTTCAGAATGTATCATAGATTCCTGAAGGTTAGTAGGTGATGTTTTCAATAATATATACATAGTAAATAACCCTAAATTTTATAAGTATGCTTTTTTTTCCAGGCAAACATATGATTAAACTAGATTTAGCCTAAAGCAAAATTTCACTTATGATGTATTGATATTTTTGGTTGGTTGAATCACGGCAGGAGAATTATGTTAGAGAAGCAGTTTGTGTCATTGTAGTGAAACTTAATCCTGTATTCAATAAATGACAAGCAACACTTGTAATTTACTTTGCTATGCCCCAAAAAGATGGGGTCTTATCAACACTATATATATATATATATATGTGTGTGTGTATATATATATATATATATATATATATATATATATATATCTCCTTCCTTTGGGACAATATTGAAGAACATAAATGCTTCAACATACTACATATAATAAAAAATAAAGCTCTCTTTTAATTAGTAGTCTAGAAACATTATAATTTTTTTTTTTTTGTATTTTTTGAAGCTGGAAATGGGGAGAGACAGTCAGACAGACTCCCGCATGCACCCGACTGAGATCCACCCGGCACGCCCACCAGGGGCGACGCTCTGCCCACCAGAGGGTGATGCTCTGCCCATCCGGGGAGTTGCTCTGCCGTGGCCAGAGCCACTCTAGCGCCTGGGGCAGAGGCCAAGGAGCCATCCCCAGCACCCGGGCCATCTTTGCTCCAATGGAGCTTTGGCTGCGGGAGGGGAAGAGAGAGACAGAGAGGAAGGAGGGGGGGAGGTGGAAAAGCAAATGGGCGCTTCTCCTATGTGCCCTGGCTGGGAATCGAACCTGGGTGCCCCGCACGCCAGGCCGACGCTCTACCACTGAGCCAACCGGCCAGGGCCTTAAATGTTTTTATATCAATAAATAACTATATAAAACAATATAAATAATAAAAATTCATCTTTTAAACTGTCTCTAGAAGGGTTAAAATATAAACAAAGGAATTCATTCTTCACTGTTGTTACATAACAAAATTAAATAATTCATTATCAGTGAATTATAAAATCTGTAAAAATTTTTCCTGGACTTAGTAAAAATAAATATTTTTAATGTGAAATTAATCAGTTGTATTTTAGTGGTATATATTTATTATCTTAAAATGTAGGTATGCATGTATCAAGTGAAGTAAATAGTACTTATTTACCTCATTTGGATAAAATAGGTAGCCATATGCATACATTTAAAAGCATAAAGAGTATGTAAGGGAAGGAAATAGGCTTTAGAATAAGATCAGCTTTTAACTGTAGAATCACTGACTATAAAACCTTGAGCAATTAATTATCCAAATTTTTATTTCCTCATATGTTTTAAATGGGAGAAAATTATACATATCTCTCAGTTAAATGAAGATAAATTAAACTGTAAAGATTGACTAGAATTATTCCATACATTGGTGGAACATAAAAACGAGACTAAGAGACATGGACAAGAGAGTGGTGGTTACCAGGGGTGGGGGGAGGGAGGACGCGGGAGGGAGGGAGAGAGTTACGGGGAGGGGGAGGGGCACAGAGAAAACTAGACAGAGAGTGACGGAGGACAATCTGACTCTGGGTGAGGGGTATGCAACATAATTTAATGACAAGATAACCTAGACATGTTTTCTTTGAATATATGTACCCTGAATTATTAATGTCATCCCATTAACATTAATAAAAATTTATAAAAAAAAAAGATTGACTAGAATTAACTAAAAAAATATGTGTCTTATTAGGTATCAGACTTCTTTTGGGATTGCAAAGCATTAACATTTTTTTAAATTGAAATTGACTTTATAGTTTTTCTTGTAGAATATTTTTCCAAGGGAACTATGCAAATAAAATCTTGGTCTATAGAGTATAAAAATTCTATTCACATGTCCTGAAATCAGTAAATGAAGGTTAGTGTATATTATTAAAAAATAATCTTGAATTCAACTGAGATTTTAATTATTATTCAATTACTAATTGAGCCTATGTGAAAGCACAGTTTAGACACTGACTGTGCACAGGGTTTCCAGATAATAGACATAACAACCAGTTATGTTTATTTGGTTTTTTTGTTTTTGTTTTTTTTTATTTTTTTTACAGAGACGAGCAAGAGTCAGAGAGAGGGATAGAGAGGGACACACAGACAGAAATGCGGAGAGATGAGAAGCATCAATCATCAGTTTTTCATTGTGGCACTTTAGTTGTTCATTGATTGCTTTCTCATATGTGCCTTGACCGCAGGCCTTCAGCAGACTGAGTGTCCCCTTGCTCAAGCCAGCAACCTTGGGTCCAAGCTGGTGAGCTTTGCTCAAACCAGATGAGCCTGTGCTCAAGCTGGTGACCTCAGGGTCCTGAACCTGGGTCCTCCGCATCCCAGTCCGACACTCTATCCACTGCGCCACCGCCTGGTCAGGCACAACCAGTTATATTTGAATTTCAAATGTATAACATATATATTTTCAGTATAAGCTTATCTTCATACAAAATCAGGGACAGGCACGATATTACCAGCCTACCGGCACTGGTCCATAGGACTAGAGTTTGAAAACCACTGATCTCAGGCATACATATCTAAAAAATTATTTCTTGTTTTTCTGAAATTCAAATTTAACTGGGTCTTATGTCTGTGTATTTGCTCAACCTGGCAGCCTAATTGTGAAAATCTCAGATTTTAGAAACACTCAATGCAAGATGGTGCTGTAGAATATCTACAATATTGCAGGCAATGGGCAAGTCTGATTGTCAATTTTCCTTTTTCCTCCTATTAGTGGAGTGTTCAAATTATTGGGTAATATTTGCCTTATTTACCCAAAATAGTATAGTAATTCAAAATTATCTGTAGATATGCATGTCTTGATTGATTTTAGGAAATCTAAAATTTTGTAAAATACAATTAAAATATTCATCTTAAGTCTCAGATGTTATTCACTGCCATAAAATCCTCTTATTTTAAAAGCACTATAAGGCTAATCTTAAATATTATGTTATAACAATTCTCCTAGTAGTAATATATAATTTTGAAAGTTCATTTACCAAGAGTTCTGAACCAGGAGCCTTTACCTATAATTTTTTTTGAATTTTTGTTTCTTGCTATTATTAATAAAGAGAATATAATCACTTCACATGATTTTAAAGTGATCTTCCAAACTAAGTTCTTAAAAATACATAATTCTCTAAAAGATATTGTCCTACTAGAAAAATTAATAGTGTGATAGCCTTTAAGTAAAATTTTACATTATATAAATCAATATAAGAAGTACTTGAATTTAGGCAATTTTTAGCAGTGTTAAAAGAAATTTAAGAGGACCTAAAAATGGAAAGATATTCATTGTTTTTTCATGGACTGGAAGCCTTAATATTAAGATGGAAATATTCTCTAAATTGATCTAGAGAATCAGCAAAATTTCTGTTAAAATCCCAGCTGAACTTTTTGCAAAAATTTTCTAGATGATCCAAAAATTTATATAAAAATTCAAGGAATTCAGAATAGTCAAAATAGTATTGAAAAATAACAAAGTTGAGGACTTATCCTTAGTGATTTCAAACTTTCTTCAAAACTACAGTAATCAAGGCAATGAGATACTCATCTAAGAAGAGCTATGTAGAGCAATGAAAAAGAAGATTTTCAGAATATTTATGGTTGATTTTAGACAGGAAGTCAAGACCATTCAATTAAGAAAATAAAAGTCTCTTCAACAAATAGTTCTGGGACAGCTGAATATCTTCATGCAAAAGAGGAAAATCTGATACCTACCTCACATTATATGCAAAATAGAAATCAAAATAAATTATAGACCTGTTTTGTATATAAAACTGTAAAAATCTTAGAATAATAAGAGTAAACCTTTGAGATATTTGAATAAGCAATGATTTCTTAGATATGATTTCAGAGACAAAAACAGTAGAAGATAAAAAAATAGGTAAATTGAACTTTATCAAACTTTAAATCTGTGAAATTTAAAAAACACCACCAAGAAAGTAAAAGGACAACTGACAGAATGGGAGACAATATTTACAAATTATACAGGGATTATGTAATTTGTATCCACAATATATTAAAAAGTTCTACTGCTGAACATTCTAATTTGAATAAAGAATTGAATAGATATTTCTCCAAAGAAGATATGCAAATAAACAGTGAGTACATGAAAAGATTCAACATTGATCGTCATCTATTAGAAAAATGGAAGTTAAACCCTAATGAGGTATAATTCAAACCCATTTGGATTGTCTTCATAAAAAAAATATTGAACAATAATGAGCATTGGCAAGGATATGGTGAAATTGTTGCCCTCATAAATAATTGATGGGGATATACAATGATGCAGCCACTTTGGAAAATAGTTTGGCAGTACTTCAAAAAGTTATATATAGAGTTACCATAAAACCCAGGAGTTGTACTCCTAGGAATATACACAGAAATAAAAATATATGTCCATACTAAAACTTGAATACAAATGTGCATTGAAACATTAATAATACTAGCCATAAAAATGGAAAATTTTTTAAATTTCTAAAAATTAATAGGTAAAAAAGAATCCATGCAATGGAATATAATTAGCTAAAAAACGAATGTGCTAATAATATGTGGGACATGAATGAACTTTGAAAACATGCTAAGTGAAACAAGCCAGACACAAAGCCCCATATATTATATGATTCCAGTTATATCTAGAAAAGGAAAATAATAGGGGCAAAAAATAGATTTGTGGTATCAAGAGATAAAAGAAGGGATAATAGAGAATGACCGCTAATGACTATTGGGTTCCCTTTTGGGCTAATGAAATATTCTAAAGTAGACACCAGTGATAGTTGCACATTTCTGTGAGTATACTAAATTCCACTGAATTGTACACCATAAAGTAGTGCATTTTATAAGTGTATTTTCCCAAAACTCATACAAATAGAAAAGAATGATTTTGGAAATGAAAGTTGTTGACCTGACTGACTGGCTAATTTGAATTTTTAAGAGATGCTGACATACATTACAGTTAAGATAGGCATGTAGAAGTTCACTTGAGGTTTTGGAAATCAGTACATCTATAAAATTCTTGTACAGCAGGATACAGGATCAAACTAAACTAGACTACTTTACCAAACACTAGAGATAGTGCTGGCTCCAGATCATCTTGCTGCTGTTGACTGTTTGTGTTTTGTTTTGTTTTTCATAGCACTATATCTTTGAACTTTAAACTAGTATTCTCCTATATGAAATTAGGAATGTTTGCATTCCTATATGGGTGTTTGTATTCTAGAAGAGCATAGTGTAATATGAAATAAAAAAATAAAACTATGTTTATATGTTAATAAAAACTAAAAATTAAGCTTTGATAATATGTAATATGGGCAATTTACTGAAATGCTTGTGTCATACATGTGTTGAAGATCAATTTAATCCCCATCATGATGGTATTTTGGGCTGGGGCCTTTCATTGATAATTAAGTCATAATTTGGAGTCCTCATGAATGGGATTATTGCCATTATAAAAGGAGACATGAGAGAAACGGTATCTCTCTCCTTCATATGAGGTTACAACAAATAGGAGTTCATCTACATCAGGAAGAAGGCCCTCACTGGGAACTGAATTGGCCAACACTTTAATCTTGGATATCCTTGTCTCCAGAATTACACAAAATAAATGTCTGTTGTTTAAGCCACTCAGTCTATGATATTATGTTTCAGCAGCCCAAATTGACTGAGACACAGGACAACACTAGTATCCTCTTCATGCTATGTGTAAGAAACCCTCTAAATTTATAAATATCTAAGTGGTATTTCTACAAAAAAGAGCTAAGAGTGATTTTCCAAGTTTTTATTTTTGTCTCAATGTTTTCTGATGTAATGTTATACAGATATATATTAACTACATGAATTATATTATCTAATTTTTTAACAAAGGATTACCAAGCAGAAAAGTAAAACAAAATATCTCAGAGCAACAATGTGGGTTAGAGGAAATATTAACAATGCAATTAAAAGGAAACAGCAAGAACAGTAAGCTGAACACTATTATTCCTAGGAAGAGCTGTCAGCCACAATTATAAAGGTTAAATGATGAGATTGCAGCATAACATTTAAAAGTATAAAATGTAACTGCTCTGTGTTATAAATGTGACATCTTAATCAAAGAGATTCTAAATAATTTTTCAAAAAATAACCCTCATATTGTAAAAAATATATTTTAGAAATATTTTAGCCCTGGCCGGTTGGCTCAGCGGTAGAGCGTCGGCCTAGCGTGCGGAGGACCCGGGTTCGATTCCCGGCCAGGGCACATAGGAGAAGCGCCCATTTGCTTCTCCACCCCTCTGCCGCGCTTTCCTCTCTGTCACTCTCTTCCCCTCCCGCAGCCAAGGCTCCATTGGAGCAAAAGATGGCCCGGGCGCTGGGGATGGCTCTGTGGCCTCTGCCCCAGGCGCTAGAGTGGCTCTGGTCGCAATATGGCGACACCCAGGAGGGTCGCAACATGGCGACGCCCAGGATGGGCAGAGCATCGCCCCCTGGTGGGCAGAGCGTCGCCCCCTGGTGGGCGTGCCGGGTGGATCCCGGTCGGGCGCATGCGGGAGTCTGTCTGACTGTCTCTCCCTGTTTCCAGCTTCAGAAAAAAAATGAAAAAAAAAAAAAAAAAAAAAAAAAAGAAATATTTTAGAAATAGCTTCATTATTATATGTTAGTATGGCACAAGGAAATACAAGGATGTCATCATTTTAGTAAATCTAAAATTGAAGAGTTGAAAGACAGAAAATATTTTCCTTTTTTTCTGTTCCCTTCTTCCCTTTCTTTCTTTCCTTTTTCTTTCCTCCTTCTTCCTTTCTTTCTTCCAGTGTAAGGAGGGGAGATAGTGAGGTAGATTCCCATATGCATTCTGACCAGGATCCACCAACATCTTGGGCCAATGCTCAAGTACTAAGCTATTTTTAGCACTTGAGGCTAACACTGGGACCAACCTAGCTATCCTCAGCACCTAGGGCCACACTCAAAGCAATTAAACCACTGGCTGTGGGAGGGAAAGAGGTAGAGAAGGGGGGGAGGGTAAAGGAGCAGATGGTCATTTCTCTTGTGTGCCCTGACCAGGAATCAAACCTGGGATGTCCATGAGCTGGGCCAACACTCTACCCACTGAGCACCGGCCAGGGCCAGAAAATATTTTCTAAATTAAAAAAAATCTAAACAAGGTGATTTTGCCCAATCATAGCAGATGCTTTAAATATGATTGCGTGGTCACCTCTGTCTTTCTTCTGCCTCACTTCTTTGCCACCAGGCCAGTATGTCCCTTGCTTTTTTAGTCTGTGTGCCAGGTGAGAAGACACATGGGTCCTGGTGAATTCCAGTAGAACCATAGCCAATAAGAAGCTTTCATATAATGTGAGCAAGGAATAACTTTGTTTTATGCACCAATGAAATAATGTTTTTTTCTTTTTTTGTATTACTGCAAAAGTTGATGAAGTATATTTCATTTAACTTTAAGTTTCATTAAGTGTCCATATTTTAAATAAATGCATACAGAACAAGGCTTATCTATTATGCTTAGAACTGATTCTGTCTTTAGAGGTGAAGAATATGATGTTGCAATTATACTATGATAGGAAGGAATTCTAAAAATAGATGATTAAATTTTTACTGGAATTTTTGTGTGTAGATCACTGTAGGGATTAAGTATTTTATATTTCTGTTATTTCTTTTAGAGTGTGAAACAAGAGATGCTGTAAGAAATATCTATCCTTCCCTGCTACCCTGAAATTGAGTAACTGTGCTGAAAAACTTTTGTGTACATCATTATGCTTGGGATGATGAAGAAAATAGTAATATTCAAACAGTATTCAAAGAAAGTGTTTTTCATAAAACATCCTATAGTTGAAATGTGTTTACTCATTGGTCACAGTCAGATCAGCAAAAGCTGCTTATTCAGATCTCACTGGCCCACTAACAGAATTGTTTACCCACAGTTTCATTTTATATTATATTGCCAGTTGATATTAAGGGCCATTATAAGAAAAAAAGTCTCATGAAACTCATTCTACCTGTATCTCTTTTAAAAATAATTTGAAGATGTTCTTTATTACACAGCAGAGAAATTTCTGCGTGTAATTTCTATAAAAAAATATACTTCTCATTAGCAAATGGTATGTTTTGATCTTCTCTTTGCAGTAAATTTATCTAAACCAGTTCCCTTTATACTATATACATATTTGAATGTAAAAATCTTAAAGCTAAATTTGTTGATTTTAAGCCATATTTTACCCATTCTTCTATGTCATTCCATTCTTATTTGTTATTTATTTTAATTTCATTTTATTTATCATATCATATTTTAAATATAGAAATTCATTTAAAAACTCTCTGGAACAAATTATAGCATCAATGTAGAAATATCTATTTTTATAATCTGACATAAATCAAACTTTAAGTGTTTTCTCAAAGTACTAAAGTGATAAAATAATATATCTTCAGTTTCCTCATGTAGAAATAGGATTACCAATTATATAGTATCTAAGGCTTTTTTTAAGCTCAAATAATATAAGACTGTATAAACTTCTTAAGCAAATGCTGCAATAACCCAGTCTTTTCCATCCACATCTACTAACAGTGTGCCCTACTATAGTAGTAAACATTTCTTATATATACATTATCTTCTTCATCACTTGGTTCTCAGTAAAACCATGCCTCTCATACTTTCATATGCATATTCATCACCTTAAAATCTTGTTAAAACGCAGTCTCCAACTCCATGGATATGGGGGTGGAGAGTAGGAGATTCTGCATTTCTTACACAATGATACTATAACTGCTTGTCGGCAAATCACAGGTGAAATGGATTAGACTCAACTAAATGTTGTGGAACATAATTTGTTGTTAGTTTCCTGAGCAGAAAGAATTTTATAGATGTTCTAAAATGAAAAAAATATATCAGGGACCTGCCACCACATCTGCAGTCTGATATTCCAAAAAACAGTTAAAAAAAATACTGCATTTAACTATTGATTTGAAACTACCTTGTTTTCCATAAAGTAACATTTGCATAGTATAATTCATAAAATCAAGCTTGAGCAGGTAGTGGCTCAGTGGATAGTGTCGGCCTGGGACATGGAAGACCCAGGTTTAAAACCCTGATGTCACCAGCATGAGTGTGAGTTCATTTGGCTTAAGAGCAGGCTCATGAGCTTGAGTGCTTGGTCACTGGCTTGAGCATGGGATCGTAGACATTACCCCATGGTCAATGGCTTGAACCCAGAGGCCGCTAGCTCGAAGCCCAAGGTCACTCACTTGAGCCCAAGGTTGCTGGCTTGAGCAAGGGGTCACTCGGTCTGCTGTCGCCCCTCAGTCAAGGCACATATGAGAAAGCAATTAATGAATGAAGAATTGATGCTTCTTCCTCTGTGTCTTTCCTTATCTTTCCCTCTCTCTGTCTCTGTCACAAAAAGCAAAAACAACAACAATATGCAGCACAGAAACTTAAAGAATTCATAAATAAGTAAATATTCTTTACTTTGAGAAAAAAGGAACAAAAAAAGGAGTTGCTAGCACTATAATCAGAGTTTGAGTTACTAAATTCCAGTATGCTATAAAAAAAAGTTTTGGAATTTAGATTGTAAAGTTAGCTTAAAGAAGACATGATTGTTTATGCATTTTGTTTTGGTTTAAACGAATCTGTTGGCATTCTGCAAGGAGAAACAGAGACAAATGGTTTAAACAGACCTCTGCAGTGTGTTTCAGTACACTGCCATAAAACAAGTTAGATGAAATTAAGCATGCAGTAAGATGGAAAAAATTTGCTGGCGTTATCACAAGTGCTTACCATAAATATATTATAGTACATGCAAAAGACTTCAAGGAAAACTACTGCTATCAAACTGTGAATTTATTTCATCCATACTTTTCATACTGACTGCTTTTGTTTGTTTATTTTGGTTGCTTTGTTTTGTGTGATTATCATTCACACTTGAAATATGCAGACAAACACACCATTAATTCTGTTCGTTATTTGCAAAGCATTAATGAGGAATTATGTAAACACTGATGTTTTTAATGAAGACAGCTTTCCTTTTAGTGAATTTACTGGGTCTGGGGGATTGGAGTGTTTCATGTTATTAAAAATAAATCTATAGAAAAAGTATATCTGCCTTGACACTAGATTGTGATTTTCTTAGGGGGATTTACATTTTATTCATCTTTGGAACCTCATGGCCTAGTATAACTATTGGTGAATAATTACTTGCTAAATCATTGCTTCTTCCTGCTGCATCACATAATAAAAAAAATCTTAAGTCACATTAATGTTATATTAAACTCAGTGTCTGTTATTTAGAGTAATATCTAAGCCTGATTAAAGGAAACTATAACAGTGATATAGGAAGTGAGGATAGAAACACATTACCATATAGTTTTTATATTACAGAAACAAGAGTTGTATGACCAATGGAAAGAACAAACTGTTTATTTCTCTTTTTTATTTCACAAAATATATAGAAGCACCCTTGACTGACAACAAATAGTTTATACTATTTTTATTATAATTGGGGTTTTAATTCTGTTTATTTATTTAAACATCAAAAGGCTTATAGGTCCAGGAAGTTTAGACTCCTCTTATAGTTATACAGTCAAAAATTTTGTCTGTCCTAATTTTATTAATAAATTTTTCTTTCCTCTTTATTATTAATATTAATTAAATAGGCAAAACATTCACATATTTGTGCCACTGATTTTTAAAATTATTTTAAAAAGCTATTTGTGCCAATTATTGGACCAATGAATAAGACGTGAGTCTGTCTTCATAATGTTCATAGTCTTGTGAATGCTATCGGACTTTTTATTGCTTTCTGAATTTGTAGTTCATCATGTTTCCAAAAGTAAGTCTCATTTCATGATTCACTCAACTTTTTGTTTTCTTAATATTTTATATTTCTTTGTATTTGCATTCTAACAGTCCCAGTAATTTTATACTTTTAATTCACATTGGCCTTTGATATTTATTAAGTACTTCAACATTAAGCATAAATTCAGCAGAAATACTGTAGACTAGTGGGTAAGTAGGTCTCTAACAGGGCTATATAAAATTTGATTCACCTAGAAAGCACTTAAAAATATTTATGCATGACACTTTTAACAAGAATGCCCATAATATATATGAAGAAAATTACAAAGTACCCCTTAAAGATACAAAACTACACTTGAAAAATTAAAAACACCCATACAATTCTTGAATAATAATGAATATAACAGATATTATCTATAAAGTTATTTTAATCAAAATTATGAATATTGATTCATTAATGAAGATCAAATGGAAAAGAATAAAAAATTCTAAAGTGCATTAAAATGCATTTAAGCATTTTGTATATGAAAAGATAGCAGACAAATGAATAGAAAATGATGGTTTTTAAAGTTATTAGATAATTAGATAATCATATGGGAAATTAAATTTAAATTTTGATCTGATTCAGATACAATATACAAAAATAAATAATTCATAGATTGATTAGAGATTTCCAGAGAAAAGTAAACATTTATGATTACTAGAAAAATTAGGGAAATTTCTCTACAAAATGGCTGTGGGAAAATATTTCAAAATAAGGCTCAAACTCAGTAATAATAATACCAAATACTAACAAGTGTTACTAAACAGAAATTTAATAAAACACATATAAAAATACAGCAAAATTAAAAAAATTAAATACTTACAAAAAATTTTAATGCTGTCACAGAGTTAATATGCTGAATATAATTTTTAAAAAGTTTTTAAATGAGCCTGACCTGTGGTGGCGCAGTGGATAAAGCCTCGACCTGGAACTCTGAGGTCGCCGGTTTGAAACCCTGGGCTTGCCTGGTCAAGGCACATATGGGAGTTGATGCTTCCTGCTCCTCCCTCCCCCTTCTCTCTCTCTCTCTCACTCTCTCTCTCCTCTCTAAAAATTAATAAAAGAACATTTAAAAAAAAAAGTTTTTAAATGATATGAAAATGTATAAGTTATAGAAATTTAACAATATATAGAATCAGTTTACAGAAATTGTTCTCAATTATAAATAGGAGAAATATACATTAATATTACATTAAATACTATATCTCAACCACTGAGTCATTTGACAACATACTTTATTTCTTTTCTTTTCTCCTTTTCTTTTCTTTTCTTTTCTTTTCTTTTCTTTTCTTTTCTTTTCTTTTCTTTTCTTTTCTTTTCTTTTCTTTTCTTTTCTCTACCAAGTGAAATGAGT
Organism: Saccopteryx bilineata; assembly: GCF_036850765.1. Lineage (NCBI taxonomy): Eukaryota > Metazoa > Chordata > Mammalia > Chiroptera > Emballonuridae > Saccopteryx > Saccopteryx bilineata. The sequence continues at coordinate 99,416,854 of NC_089493.1, forward strand.
AGAGATAGAGAGACAGACTCCCACATGTGTCCCGACCGGGATCCACCTGACAACCCCCATCAGGGGCCAAGGCTCTGTCCATCTGGGGCCATGCTTGCAACTGAGCTATTTTTATCATCTGTGGTGGAAGCTCTATGGAGCCATCCCCAGCAACCAGGTGGAGGAACTCAAATCAATTGAGTCATGGCTATGGGAGGGGAAGAGAGAGAGAGATAGAGAGAGAGAGAGACAGGGAGACAGAGGGAAGGGGGAGATAGAGTGGAAAAACAAATAGTCACTTGTCTTGTGTGCCCTGCCCTGGAATCAAACCCAGTTTATCCACACACTGGGCTCACACTCTACCACTGAGCCAAATAGCCAGGGTCTAACAACATACTTTCTTGATGAGCTAATGGGAAACAAGTAAGGTTTTACAGAATGTTGCAATACAAAATGTTGCATCCTTCTATGGAGATGAATTAGGCTATATTTAACAAAATTACAACTGTATTTACCTTTTAACCCAGTAATCTTACCTCCAAGAATTTATTCTAAAGACACACTGAAAATTCAAAATAGCTAAAGGCTATCCGTTGCTGTGCTATTTAAGATAGCAATACAATGGAAAGAACCCAAATGTTCATCAGTAGTGATTATGTACAAGAAATTATCACACATATATATCACAGTACCAGCTTTAAAAAGGACATTCTCTAGAAAATTCTTTGGGTTGATCTCCAGGATATATGATTTAAAAAAAATGTAGAGTGATGCCAGAGGAATATCAGCATAACAGATCCCCTTTGTCTCTCTACTTGAAGTTTTATAAATTTGAACAGCTGTAATTTGACAAAGGATCCCATGTTTATGCCTGAGAGACCCATGCATTGAAACATCTAAAGGTGGCAAGTGGTAGCAAAAAGGGAAAGCAGGAAGGGAGAAGGGCTGACGTGAGCCACAGATGCAGCCCTGCAACCAAGACTCAGCCCAGAGAAGAGAATTCATTATAAGCTGGTGCTGCTTTTAGCCAGCTGGAGCAAAGAAGTTTGGGGGCATGCCTGTAGGAGTGAGCAGTATAAGCAGAAGTTGAGCCAAGAAACCAGAGCAAGGACACATCAAGTGGGTGCGGCCATGGTTGTTGGGCAGTTGACATTCCAGACAAAGAAAAAAGCCATGGAGTCCTGCCACCCTGTATCCTCCCAGAGCTTGCCTCCTTGCACCTTTGGTGTCAGGTGGTGGAGCATATTATCCGCAAACCTGAAAACTGGTACTATATAATTGCTCTTTTCCCTGAGCAAAGAGTGCACTCTGTGGCCAGTCCAGGAGTAGGTGCACAATGGGGAGCCCTGTAGCACTCTAAGATCACCATCCCCAGAAGACAAAACAACAAAAAAGCTGGCAAATTCTCCCAGCCACCTTCATGCATCATGGTTACACTGATGGCAATGTCTGGCTTTCAAAGACAGCACTGGGATTTCACAGAGCTAAAAAACTTGTGATTCTCTAGCACCTACTAAAAAATAAGAGAAAGACCCATTTGTGTTAATGTGCTAGAGAAATGTCACTAATACAGAGATGCCTAGAAAGAGAATGAATTCATTAAATACCATGAATATACAAGTAAGTGAGACAGCTCAGAAAGAAACTTTAAAAATATCCAGAAAAGAAATTTAAAGACATGAAAATATGTAATATAAATGACAGAGAATTCAAGATTGCAGTTCTGAAAATACTCAACAAAATGTAAGAAAACAGATGGGCAATTTGAGGTGCTCAGAAATAAATCAAAGAACAAAATAAATACTTTACCAAAAAGATTGAAACTTTAATAAAGAACCAAAAGAGGCATACAGTAGCAAAACAGAAATTCTGGAGATGAACTTAATAAAAAAGATCAGGAATGAACTAGTGAGCATAAAAACAGAGCAAACCAATAGAGGAAAGGATTAGTGAACTGAAGAAAAAAATCTAAAAATGACACAGAAAGAAGAAGAGAAAAACTTGAGCTAAAAAAAATGGCACAGTAAAAGAACTCTACAAGAACTATCTGACTCCATCACAAATATCAATATAATAAAAATAAGCACAATAGAAGAATAACAGAGAGAGAAGGAAATGGAAAAGAGAGCTTATTCAAGCAAGTAGTTGAGAACTTCCCAAAACTATGAAGAGACAGATCCTCAAATCCAGAAAGCTAACAAAATACCTTATTATCTCATTCCAAAAAAGACTTCTCCAAAGCACATTGTATTTAAACTGTCAAAAATTAATGACAAAAAAATGAATTCTCTAGGCAACCTGGGAAAAAAAGAAAGCAACCTATAAAAGAAATCGATTAGATTATCATCAGACTTCTCAGCAGAAACTATAATCCAGAGAGAATGGACCTAAATTTTCAAACTACTGAAGGAGATATTACTAGCCAAGAATAATGTATCAAGCAAAACTATCCATTAAAAATGAGGAAGAAATAAAGACTTTTCCAGACATACAGAAGCTGAGGGAAATTATCACCAGAAGACTTCCATTACAGGCAATACTCAAAGGGGTTATTTTACATGAAACAAAAAATAAAAGGTTATAGAACTATGAGTAAGATTACTAACAATGTACAGTATAAACAAGAATAATTTATGACAAAAAAAAACATAAAAAGGAAGGAGGTAAAGGTCTGAATTTGAAAAAAAGGATAGACATTAGATGTATTCAAAAGAAAAAAGATTATAGTATATATGAAACTTTCTTTTTTTTATATATAAACACCCAGGGTAATCACACTCATACACACATGTACACACCCAGAAACAAATAAAAAATGACACATAACTTAAAAAAAGAGGAAACAGAGAAAGGAAGTATGAAATACCTCTAAACAAAAACAACTACAGACAGACACAAAGTGAAAGAACCAAAGGTGTCACGGAGCTACCAGAAAACAAATAATAAAATGGCTATTAGAAAACCTCATACATCAATAAATACCCTAAATATAAATTGACTGAATTTACCAATAAAGAGGCATACAGTAGCAAATTCTATCAATAAACAAAACCTAGCTATATACTGCCTTCAGAAGACACATCTAAGCTGAAAAGACAAAGTTAAACTCCAACTAAAAGGATGGAAAATGATTCTTCAGGCAAATAACATTCACAGAAAAGCAAATGTAGCCACACTTATAGTTGACAAACAGATTTTAAGATAAAAAAGATAAGAAGAGACAAAATGGACATTTTATAATGACAAAAAAGGATACTATATCAAGACAATATAATGCTTTTTAATATATATGTATCCAATCAGAGAGCACCAAAAAATATAAAGCAACTACTAACAGAACTAAAGGAGTAATAGACAAAATCACAATTATAGTTGGGGATATTAATACTTTATTGAAAGTTCTAGATAGATCATCCAAACAGAAAATTTATTAAAAAAATATTATTCTTATGTGACACATTAGACATGGATATAACTGACATTTACAGAGCTTTTCATCCCAGAACATCATATTATACATCCTTCTCTAGTACACATGGAACATAATAAAAGATAGACCAGATATTGGGTCACAAAACCAGTCTCATCAAATTTAAGCAGATTGAATTTATATCTAGCATATTCTCTGATGAAAATGCTTTGAAATTTAAAACAGATTGCAAAGAAGAAGTAAAGAAACCACCCACGAATATGTGGAGATTAGACAACATACCAATAAAAGTGACTGGGTAAAGAGAAATAAAAAGAGAGAGCAAAAGATATATAGAGACAAAAGAATGACAATGCCACATATCAAAACTTCTGTGATGTGGTAAAAGCAATAAGAGGGAAGTTTATACCTTTACAGGCCTATCTCAAGAAAGAGAAATCCCAAGTAAACAACCTAATACTACATCATAAAGCACCAGAAAAAGAACAAAGGCAGCTCAAAGTCAGCAGAAAAAAGAAAATAATAAAAATTAGAGCAGAATTATATAAAATGGAAAACAAAAAGACTGTATAAAAATTAATACCACAAAAAGCTGATTCTTTGAAAAGATTAATAAAATTGAGAAAACCCTGGCTGGTTTTACTATGTAAAAACAGAAAAGACTCAAATAAGTAAAATTAGAAATGAAAGTTACCACAGACATCACAGATGTACAAAGGATACTAAACTACTATGAAAGACTATATGCCACAAAATTCAATAGCTTAGAGAAGAATGAATAAATTCTGATATATAGTTAACCTTCCTAGAATAAATCATGAAGAATTGGAAAACCTAAATAAACCGATAAACACTGAGGAAATTGAAACAAATATTAAAAGCTTCCCAGGTGCAGGGCTAGTACTCAGTTGGTGAGTGCATCATATTGATACACCAAGGTTGTGCATTCAATTCCCCAATCACGGCACATACAAGAATCAACCAATGAATGCATAAACAAATGAAACAACATGTTGATGTCTCTCTCTTTTCCTCTCTAAAATCAATTTTTAAAAAAATTCTAAAAAATGAAAGTTCAGGATAAGATGTTTCACTAGTGAATTCTAAGAAACATTCAAAGAATATTTGACATCTATACTCCTCAAACTCTCCCAAACAAAATAGGCGGTACTTTCTAACACATTTATGAGGCCAACATAACCTTGATTCCAAAACCTAGGAAGAATAACTTAAAAAAAACAACTACAATTCAACACCTCTCATGAATGCAGATTAAAAAATCCTAAGCAAATATTAGCAAATTAATACAACAGTACATTAAAAATTAACACATTATAATCAAGTGGAGTTCATTCCATGACCACATGGTTAAACATATGCAAATTGAACAATGTAATAAACCACATTAATAAAACAAAGGATAAAAATTATATGATCTTACCAATAGATGCAGAACAATCATTTGATTAGCTACAACATCCATTTATGATTAAAACACTCAATAAAATGGATACAGAATGTAAGTACCTCAACATACTAAAAGTCATATATGACAAATGCTCAGCCAGTATCATACTTAATGGTGAAAAACTAAAATTTATTCCTCTAAAATTAGGAACAAGAACAGTGTACCCACTCTCACTATCTTATTATACATAGTCATGGAAGTCCTAGCCAAAGCAATCAAGCCAGATAAAGAAATAAAAGACATCGTAATTGGGAAGAAAAAAAATGTTTTATTTTTTGCAGTTGACATGATTTGGTATATTGTAAATCCTAAAGATAACACTGAGAACCTATTAGAAACAATAAACAAAAAGTGTAAATTGGCAGAATACAAAATCAATATAAAAAAAGCCATTGCATTCTTATATACTAACAATAAAATTTCAGAAAAGAAGTTAAGAAAAACAATTTCTTTAGCAATTGCAAATACAAATATAAAATATCTAGAAATAAACTTAACAAAGACATAAAAGACCTACATACTGAAAACTACAAAGTATTAATAAAAGAAATTGAATAAGACACAATAAAATGAAAAAATATTCCATGTTCATGGATTGGAAGAATCACCATAGTTAAAAAGAACATATTACCAAAAGCAATATACAGGTATAATGCAATTTCCATCAAAATCCTAAGGTCATTTTTTTAAAAAATAGGACAAAAAACAGCAATAAAAAACAACATCAGAATTGTATGGAATCACAAAAGACCTTGAATAGCCAAAGCAATCTTTAGAAAATAGAATGAAGCCAGAGGTGTTGCTCTACCTGAACTCAAATTGTATTACAAAGCTACAATAATCAATACAGTGTGTTATTGGCAGGAAAACAGATATACATACCAATTAACAGAAAACAGTAACCAATTTTACTCCAGAAGTAAAGCCACATGACTATGGGCAAATATTTTTTGATATAGAGCCAAATACACACAACGGAGAAAAGAAAGCCACTTCAATAAATAGTGCCAGGAAAATTGGAAAGCCACATGCAAAAGAATGAGACTAGATTATGCCCATGTACAAAATTAATTCAAAATGGATCAAAGACCTAAATATAAAATTTGAAATAACAAATTACACAGAAGGAAATATAGGTACAAAACTTATGGACCTTGGTCATAGAGAATATTTTATAAAATTGACCCCAAAGGCTAGGGGAGTAATGGTAAAAATACATGAATATACTATACCAAACTAGAAAGTTCTGCACAGCAAAAGAAATTAAACAAAATAAAAAAGCAACCAACTAAATGGGCAATGATGTTTGCAAACAACAGTTCAGACAAGGGGTCAATACTCTAAATATATTAAGAACTCATATATTCAATACCAAACAAGCAATCTAATTTAAAAAATGAGCAAAGGACTTGAACAAACACCTCTCCCAAGAAGACATACAAGTAACCAATAAATATATGAAAAGATGTTCAATTTCACTAGCTATTAAGAAAATGTAAATAAACTACAATGAGATACCACCCCACACCTGTTGGAATGGCTATTGTCAACAAGACAGGTAATAAATGTTGGAGAGGTTGTTGACAAAAAGGAGCCCTTAATCACTGCTGGTGGCAATGTAAACTGGTACAACTACTGTGGAAAAAATTAAGAATATAGTTACCATATGACCCAGTACTCCCTCTTTTGGCTATCTGAAATACTCAGTCATTTATTCACAAAGATATATGCAATCCTATGTTTATTATAACATTTTTCACAATAACCAAGACATGGAAACAACAAATGTATTTCCAATGTTGACAGAGAATTGGATAAAGAAGAAGTGATATATATATATGCTATGAAATAATACTTAGTCATAAGAAAAGATTAAATACTGCCATTTGTGGCAACATCGATGAACCTTAAAAGTATTATGCTAAACAGCCCTGGCCGGTTGCCTCAGTGGTAGAGCGTCGGCCTGGCGCGCAGAAGTCCCAGGTTCGATTCCCGGCCAGGGCACACAGGAGAAGCGCCCATCTGCTTCTCCACCCCTCCCCCTCTCCTTCCTCTCTGTTTCTCTCTTCCCCTCCTGCAGCGAGGCTCCATTGGAGCAAAGATGGCTCCGGGCGCTGGGAATGGCTCCTTGGCCTCTGCTCCAAGAGCTAGAGTGGCTCTGGTCACAACAGAGCGACGCCCCGGAGGGGCAGAGCATCGCCCCCTGGTGGGCAGAGCGTCGCCCCCTGGTGGGCAGAGCGTCGCCCCCTGGTGGGCGTGCCGGGTGGATCCCGGTCTGGCGTATGAAGGAGTCTGTCTGACTGTCACTCCTCGTTTCCAGCTTCAGAAAAATACAAAAAAAAAAAAAAAAAAAGTATTATGCTAAACAAAATAAGTCAGTCAGAAAAAACTAAAATTTGCATTATTTCACTCATGTGGGATATAACACTGAAACTCATAGACACAGACAACAGTATGATGGTGAGTAGCTTCCAAATAAGGTTCTTTTTTTGTCATCTATGAAGTAATTGAGCTAAAATCAGTTTATAAACCCAAACTCATTGTTCTCCTTAGGACTTTCATGAAGAATTGACAATTTCATATAGTGAGGGAAAAATCAAAGAGTAAAAGCCTTAAAATAAGTTAGTGGTATGTTCAGTGCTTTCCTTATAAGTGGTGAGAAAAGGAGTATATGTTCCTTGTCATTTCAAACCAAGTAAAAAGATCTTTCTGGCAACATTAGGAGATAACGGCCAGTGTTGGTTGAAGTTCTGGGGTGTATGGATTCATAGAAAATTCTGCAGGGACAAGTCTAAATATACATAACTATGGCAATAAAGTCTAATATGGCAAAAATAACAAATAAAAGAAAAGAAAGAAGAAGCAAAGAAAAAAAAACACTGCTAGAAAATAGTTCTTCTTCAATGTATGATAGGCCTTCATACTTACCAAAGAACAAGTGTGAATCTGCCTGGAGATATAAGAAGATTTCTATCTAAGAGTATCATTTGGAGGGCAAGGATATCTCAATGCAATGGCAAACTGCCAAATGTCTTGGACTAACAGTATTGAAAACTCTGTTAGCTAGAGAAAGCATGAAAAAAACAACAAAAACTATAGCTGGAAGTTTCTATCAGCAGTTTTGTTCAAGAATCCACAAACAAAAATGCCCAGAGAGATTCAGCAACTGACTACCTGGCACCTATAATACGTTAGCACCCAGGCTAGAAAACCTTCCCTGCTCTTCTCCTAATCCATCTAAGGAGGGCCAAGATGTTGACTGGTGTGGTGTTTTGGAATTAGAGCACAATAACCTGCTATAAATGCCCCTTCCCCACTTCAGGCTCTCAAGCTTATGTTAGGCTTGAGGTGCAGATAGGAAAAACTTTAAAGTTTTTATGTGTTTAGAGCATTAAAATGACACAGGACAGTGCTTTTCATTTATTAACCCAAATCTATTTTTTGTGTGTGTGTGATTAAATATTATTTGAAAAATAATATGTCTTACTCGAGATATCGTCCAAGTTTGGTATACATAGTGACCACAAATCAGATTTATAAAAAGAAAAGAAGAAATAATTAAATTGTATTGTGTTCATTATTTAGAATTGCTCATTTAAAATATTTATAACTAGCTATAAATATGTAAGTATAAAAGATAACACCTTGCTTATCTAATATCTATTTATGCAATCTCTAAAAGAACCAAAGAGAATGACAAAGCTTTAATTTTACTATTTTCATGAACTAAAGTAAAAAATTAAATACCCACTAAAATATCTCAGAATTTTTAATATAAAAACATTGTATGTGTTTTTATTATATTTTATTTTATAAGTCTCCATATGTGTGCAGGAGAGAGAGGGAGGGAGATTGAGACTTCATGAGAACACATTCATACATTGAAGAGAAAGAAATGTGGAAGAAAATAAAGTGCATCTGGACCCAAATCTCATGGAGTGACAGAGAATGAGCTTTCAGTCTTTTATCATGAACATTCACAAAGGGTTGACAGTGGGTCTGATCTCATATATATGAATCTCTGAACTACTGTTCACAAAGACACAGAAAAGGATCAACCATAGAACAGCAGAGGAGCCATGCTGGCATTCAATGAGTGCACTAACTGCTTTTTTTACAGTGTTCTTCAATGTGTTACCTCTGTCATGCTGAGACCTGCATAAAAATGAAATGTCATACTTCACTACCCTTCCAGTCAGTGGTACAGTTTATTTTCTTGTCTTCTGATAGAGTTCACAAATTTAATAACTGTCTTTTATCCTGGTCTCTATACTCCCTTTCTGCTTCCTATTCAGTCTTCTCTCTCTGCAGGCTTGCGGGAAATGCCTCATTTTAGATTTTCTGAAAGACATAATAGACAAAGAAAAGCAAGAGAGAAGAGGATATTATCTATCATTTGGAAATGGACAAGGGGCAATCAAACCATTTTAATAAAGGCAGAATGGAAAAAAAACTCCTTGCTATTGTGGTATTTACCATGTTATTTTGGATGAGACAATTTAGGCTGAAATAAATTGAACAGTTTGTGTTGAAAAGTATATTATGATTCCTCTGATCAGTACTCGCTTTGAAAAAAGAACTAATCCAACCCTTAATCAAAAAAAATAATAAGGTTATTTTCAGGGAAATACTGATAAAATGGGACTGATTTTTCAGCTAATTAACAAATACAGTGATGAATTTGAGTGTTTCTGCTTTGATGCATGTGGCTCTAATTAATAATGATTTTGCAGGTCTCCACATGTTTCCTAAATGACAATGACAATATCGTTAATGAAGTGCATTATCATTTAGATTTTTGGGAAGTTGGGAACTAATAAAGTTCAGGCAGTATTTCTGAAGAAATATTATCTGCTTGTGGAACGAATAATGCTTCATTTACATTCTCACTAAGAACTGACTAGGCAGCACATTACATTTGAGTTGCTTTTAAATATGCAGGCAAGCGCATTACTAGAAAACTGCAAGAGTGAGTTTGTAACTAGACATCTTTGTTCTTGTCCCATGCTCTATACCTTTCACTTCTTTGATTAAAACACAGCACATAAGAATGAATCATTGTTAATCTCAGAGAAAATGGTTTCTAACATTGAATTATTTAAATACTAATATCAAGCCTTTTCCTACAAATAATCAACTGGAATTTTTAACTAGATGATGTTTAATCCTCTTTTTAAACATGAAGTGGCTCCTATTGCTGCCATAGTTCTTTTTGCATCCAATAAGTAAACATCGAAGTATGTACCTTAGAAGAATTGTGAGATTGACAATTGCTGGAATTAATTTTCTACCATATTCTATTACTCTGTGGTATTAGAATGCAGAAACATAATGTTAGCTATGTACTCATAAAAATTCTAATAGTAGATACATTTGATATGAATGTATTCTCATTACAATCTCCAGAATTTTATCAGAATATATTTCATTCCATTTTATTTTTTCACTTGCAATACTAAAGACAACAGATTTTGTGACAAAATGGTGAGCTAGCTCAGAGTTATGTTAGTCTCTCAGTGAAAATATTCAAAATGTTAATAAATAGATATTGTCATGTTAGACTATTAAGAAGTTCTTCTTAAGTCTTGGTGTGCTTAAGGATCATTTGAACTGTCTATTAAAAATATACCTGGGCTTTACCTCTATAGATCTGGATTAAATAGTCTGGCAGAAAGCCCCATATTTTGCATTTTAATCATCACTCCTTTTGTGATTCTGTTATACTTACAAAAACACATTTTGAGATTTTGCTTTTAATTATAATAGCAATACTTTCAAATATTCTATAATCAATATCATTATATTTTCAATTCTTCTGAATTTGACTGTAAAGTATATTTTATTTTATCTTTTCTTTCCTCTAGTTTTTCTCAAAACTGCTCCTTATCTTCCTAATATAACTTTTGTTTTATAAGCACATTTTCTTTTGTCCTTATACACTTACAACACCTTCACAGGGTTGACTTCCCTATGCTATTTACTTCATGACAGTGCATTATAAATATTTACATTAAAATAATTCTTAAGTTTATTTATTACCTGTTGAACTACATTGCCATCAAAGTTATATGTAGATTAACACAGTAGCTTTAAAATGTTGTGACTATGACTCACAGTAAGAATGCTTTTTACATTGTGATAGTATATACCTACATATGTTACTGAAACACACAGGCAAAATATGTTTCACAAAGCAGTGCTTTCTCTAACTATATGTCATTCAATTCTTCTATGCTGTTTATTCAGTAATTTAAAAAATTATTGGTAAAAAAATTACTAAATTGAACCACAAGTGGGTTTTGAATTACATTTTGAATATTGGTCACTGATTTCATCGAACTCCTTCAAGGGTAGCTTTCTGTAAAATGACTTTATTTTTAGTTGCTACTTATTGTTCAGGAACTAATCTCAGAGGTGTGTACATTTATTTTCTGATGAAAGAGAAGGTTCAGTTTTGTCCTGGTTTTGCTGAAGCCAGGGGTACAACAAATATATATTAGTCCATACCAATTTACTCTGTTAATATTATATATAGTAGAAATGATCAGAATTATATCCTTAAAGAGATTATGATTTTCTTATTCATTAATAACCTTCATACTTTTGATTGTTTGTTATTTTTAGCACTTTAGTTTACCTGAAGTCAATACCTACATCTATCTATTTTTAATAATAAATACTTTCCCCAAGAAAATCAGGACCATAGACATCCTCTCACCAGTATTTCATCGAGTGTCAGAGTTTAGGGTAGCAGAGAAGCCAGCTGTTCCTCTGCTTCATGAGTAGAAAAATGCAAGTTACCTCAAAGAGACTGTAAGACAAAATAGAGCCAAACGCTCTGAAAAAGAATATTAAATATTAAAAGCAGGATTTTAAAATAGAAATAACATTTGGAAAAAAGAAATAACATATAAATTATAAAATTAACTGGATTTGGTGTCAAGATTTTTTGTGTGTGTTAGTCTGTTGTAGATCCTTGGATCTACCACTCAGTAACTCACAGTTTTTATCCTTCATGGACTTGAAAATTGTATTTTTAAACATGAGTCCTTGAAGTAAAATCTGTTAAAACAGTATCTTTCATATAATAAATATATTTTAGCAGGTGATCTAAATTGACAATAGACTTTCCATTTCTAAATTTTTAAATTTTATAGTCATGGTTTACCTTTGTTTTCTTTTTCTAATTTGACTTTTAATACTTATAAATTTATGGCATGAGCTGGTAAAAGCAGTTTCTTCTGGCTGATTCTTCAAGTCTCTCAAGTTGTAAGTGTTTTTTTGCCTTTCCCCAAAAGTTTTTGTGTTGATTATTTTAAACCTAATTTTTAAGATCTAGACTAGCTGTTAACATTATATATAACCATTCCTATAAATTTAACAGGAGAACATTTTATGTAATGGAAATATTGAACCTATATGCAGTATAACTGTATTTTTCATCATCTAAAAATGAATTATAAGACAAGATAGTTCTGGTATTTCCACTGGTAGGAAATAGAATTCTTTGAATAATTAATTAGTTTAAGTAATACATTGTCGACATTTACTTCAGTGAGCAAAACAAACAATAAAAGCAAAAAAGTAAAAAGGCATCTTTTGAAACACTGAGTCAGTCAGTTGATATAAAATCATTTTTAAGAGTCATATCAACCTGACCAAACGGAGGTGCAGTGGATAGAGCATCTGATTGGGATGTGGAGGACCCAGGTTCAAAACCCCAAGTTTGCCGACTTGAGTGCAGGCTCATCGGACTTGAGCACAGGCTCACCAGCTTGACCAGGGGGTCACTGGCTTGAGTGTGGGGATCATAGTCATGACCCCATGGTCATTAGCTTAGCCCAAAGGTCACTGGCTTGAAGCCCAAGGTCTCTGGCTTGAGCAAGGGGTCACTCGCTCTGCTGGAGCCCCTGGTTAAGGCACATATGAGAAAGCAATCAGTGAACAACTAAGATGCTGCAATGAAGAATTGATGCTTCTTATCTCTCTCCCTTCCTATCAGTCTGCCCCTATCTGTCCCTCTCTCTGACTCTCTCTGTCTCTGTTAAGGAAAAAAAAAACATATAATATTTACAAATAAAATATTTATTTTTCTTAACTTTTGCCCTCATGAAGCAAGTATAATGCTTCCTCAATTGTTAAAACCAAAAACACTTATTCAAAATGTTACCAAGAAAAAAATGATATTTAATGAAATTGTCTAATGAATTCATTGTTATACTTCAATAAGATTGTAACAATATATCTCTTGGCAGTAAAACAGTATTTAAAAAAAAACACCTCAGTGAGTAGTTTCTGTATCAGATACATTAATTCCTTATGAGTTTATATACTGGCCTGATATAAAAGGACTTTTCCTTTAGGAAAAATATTAACAAGGATGCAAATAACCTGACCATGGATATTAATGACATATAAATAAAATTTTATGTTTTAATAATTTATGAACAACTGAGTCTTATTGTTAAGTATATTTCTAATAGACCTTTAAATTTTGTTGCAGTATCAAGCCTTCAAGTCATTTCTTTCAGCATACCAAATTCACATGCATTTGCAATTCATGCATTCAAAGTTTTAGGATTTTTTTATTATTAAATTTTCAGAAGACTCAGTAATATTATGAATTTGTCAGAGTAATGCATATGTATATATGGTTGATGAATTATATTTTATGACAACTCTTTCAAGTTTAACTTTTCTTCTAATGGGGTGGGTAGACTTTAAGCTCAAAAACATTTTGAACATGAAGAAATAAAAATTCATTCTAAATCACTATGCATTGAACATTCATTCTCATGACATATTTTCATACAGTTAAAAATGTTTCCACTGAAGAGGAAACAAGGAAACAAACCACTATAAAATAATTCTAAATGGACTGTTTAATTACTCAGCTGTGCACTTACGGATTTTGATCATTTCAGTGGGAAAAACTACAATATGATGAATATGATTTTGGTTAAGGAAAAACAATCAAATCAGAATTATAGTAGCCCTTTTTAAAGTAACCGCTTTTATTGTTTCATATAAATAAAACAAATAATTTTGTTTAGTTCTGATAGTTTAATTGGTGTGGATTTATCATACATTTGTTATTAAAATTTTCCTGAGAAATGAATTAATCCCAGTAGTGGCATCCCAAGGGAAGGGCGATATAAACGATGTGCCACCATGCAAAGAGCAGTGTACTATCAATGACATTGTTGAAAATTGCCAAGTAGATGGTCTTTTAATTGCTTTTATTATTGTGTTTATTTTTTTATCATAAAACACACACCTTATTATATGTACCCTTGGTACTTTTCTTACCTACATTACATAGTTGTTTGTTGTTGTTTTTTGAGAATGTGAGTAAAGAATTTTATATCCAGCAAATGGTCTTTTGAGTAAAAAAAGCACATCTTGTTATCAACATACAAGAACCCAGAGATGAGTGTTACCCTGAGATCTTCAGAGAGTTATAATAATTTAAGAGACATAGACATATGGATTAGTGTAAATATTAAAGCTTTAGTTACCTGTAGAATTCAGACTAAATGAAGCTAAGAGGGAGAAAGGATCCGTCATATGTCATGGTTGTATGTTCTAACAATGCAAATAAAAGCAACTGTAAATAGGAACATCTGCAAAAAAATATTCAACTGTTTTTAGTAATCATAATTGGTGGTGAGTGCATTAGTATTGTTATTTTGGTTCTTTAAAGTGGGATAAAGCAAATAAATAATTTTGAGATATTTTCATCTTATCATCTACTGTGTCCTTGAGAATCAGAATTCTATTTTTTAATTTTATTGTTAATTTTAATGGGGTGACATTGATAAATCAGGGTACATATGTTCAGAGAAAACATCTCCAGGTTATTTTGACATTTGATTATCCTGCATTTCTATCACCCAAAGTCCAATTGTCTTCCATCACCTTCTAACTGGTTTTCTTTGTGCCTCTCCTCTTCCCTAACCCCCTTCCTCCCCCCTTCCCAGTAACCATTACACTCTTGTCCATGTATCTGATCTCATTTTTATGTCCCACCTATGTATGGAATCATATAGTTCTAAGTTTTTTCTAATTTACTTATTTCACACAGCATAATGTTATCAAGGTCCATCCATGTTGTTGTAAATGATCCAATGTCATCATTTCTTATGGCTGAGTAGTATTCCATAGTATATATGTACCAAAGCTTTTTAATCCACTCATCCACTGAAAGACACTTGGGCTGTTTCCAGATCTTCTCTATTGTGAACAATGCTGCCATAAACATGGGGGTGCATTTCTCCTTTTGAAACAGTGTTATGGTGTTCTTGGTGTATATTCCTAAAAGTGGAATGACTGGGTCAAAAGGCAGTTCGATTTTTAATTTTTTGAGGAATCTCCATACTGTTTTCCACAGTGGCTGCAGCAGTCTGCATTCCCACCAGCAGTGCAGGAGGGTTCCCTTTTCTCCACATCCTTGCCAGCACTTATTCTGTGTTGTTTTGTTGATGAGCGCCATTCTGACTGGTGTGAGATGATATCTCCTTGTGGTTTTAATTTGCATTTCTCTAATGGTTAGTGATGTTGAGTATCTTTTCATATGCCTATTGGCCATCTGTATGTCCTCTTTGGAGAAGTGTCTATTCATTTCTTTTGCCCATTTTTTGATTGGATTGTTTGTCTTCCTGGTGTTGAGATTTACAAGTTCTTTATAAATTTTGGTTATTAACCCCTTATCAGACGTATTGTCAAATATGTTCTCCCATTGTGTAGTTTGTCTTTTTATTCTGTTCTTATTGTCTTTAGCTGTGCAAAAGCTTTTTAGTTTGATATAGTCCCATTTGTTTATCCTGTCTTTTATTTCACTTGCCCATGGAGATAAATCAGCAAATGTATTGCTGCGAGAGATGTCAGAGAGCTTATTGCTTATGTTTTCTTCTAAGATGCTTATGGTTTCATGGCTTACATTTAAGTCTTTTATCCATTTTGAGTTTATTTTTGTGAATAGTGTAAGTTGGTGGTCTAGTTTCATTTTTTGCAGGTAGCTGTCCAATTTTCCCAACACCATTTGTTAAAGAGGCTGTCTTTACTCCATTGTATGCTCTTACATCCTTTGTCAAATATTGGTTGTCCATAAAAGTGTGGGTTTATTTCTGGGTTCTCTGTTCTGTTCCATTGATCTTTATGCCAGTTCTTATGCCAGTATCAGGCTGTTTTGAGTACAATGGCCTTGTAGTATAACTTGATATCTGGAAGTGTGATACCTCCCACTTTATTGTTCCTTTTCAAGATTGCTGAGGATATTTATGTTCTCTTTTGGTTCCATATAAATTTTTAGAATATGTGTTCTATATTTTTGAAGTATGTCATTGGTATTTTAATTGGTATTGCATTGAATTTATAAATTGCTTTGGGTAATATAGACATTTTAATGATGTTTATTTCTTCTAATGATAAGCACGGTATATGCTTCCACTTGTTTGTATCTTCCCTGATTTCTTTTATCAATGTTTTATAATTTTCCGAGTACATGTCTTTAATCTCCTTGGTTAAACTTATTCCTAGGTACTTTATTTTTGGTTGCAATGGTGAAGGAAATTGCTTCCATAATTTCTCTTTCTGACACTTTATTGTTAGTGTATAAAAATGCCTCTGATTTCTGACTATTAATTTTATATCCTGCCACATTGCTGAATTCATTTATCAGGTCCAGTAGCTTTTTGACTGAGACTTTAGGGTTTTCTATATACAATATAATATCGTCTGCAAATAATGATAGATTTACTTCTTTTCTCCAATTTGGATGCCTTTTATTTCTTTTCCTTATCTGATTGCTGTGGCTAGGACTTCCAGGACTATGTTAAATAAGAGTGGTGAAAGGGTGCACCTCTGCCTTGTTCCTGATATTAAGGGGATTGCTTTTAATTCTTGCCCATTGAGTATGATGTTGGCTATGGGCTTGTCATAGATGGCCTTTATCATGTTGAGGTATATTCCCTGTATTCCCACTATGTTGAGAATTTTGATCATAAATGGGTGCTGGATTTTATCAAATGCTTTTTCTGCATCTACTGAAATTATCATATGGTTTTTCTCCTTCCTTTTGTTTGTGTGATGAATCACATTGATTGATTTGTGAATATTGTACCAGCCTTGCTTCCCCAGAATAAACCACACTTGATCATGGTGTATGATTTATTTCATATATTGCTGGATCTGGTTTGCTAATATTTAATTGAAAATTTTAGCATCCAAATTCATCAGGGATATTGACCTATAATTTTTTTTGTGTGTGTTGTCTTTGCCTGGTTTTGGAATCAGAATTATGCACACCTCATAAAAGGAGCCTGGAAGTCTCCCTTCCTCTTGGATTTTTTGAAATACCTTGAGAAGGATAGAAGTTAGTTCCTCTTTGAATATTTGGTAGAATTCACTTGTGAAGCCATCAGGCCCAGGACTTTTTACTTTTGGGAAGTTTTTTGATAACTGTTTCAATCTCATTTGTTGTAATTGGTCTGGTTACATTTTCTGATTCTTTCAGATTAATTTTTGGAATATTATATGTTTCAAGGAATTTGTCCATTTCATCTAGATTGTCTAGTTGTTCGGCATACAGTACTTCATAGCATTTTCTTACAATATTTTGTATTTCTGTTGTGCCAGTTATTTCTCCACTCTCATTTCTAATTTTATTTATTTGAGTCTTCTCTCTTCCTTTCTTGGTGAGTCTGGTTAAAGGCTCATCAGTCTTGTTTATCTTTTCAAAGAACCAGCTCCTGGTTTCATTGATCCTCTGTATTGTTTCTTTAGGCTCTATGTCATTTATTTCCACTCTGATATTTATTATTTCCTTCCTTCTGTTAGCTCTAGGCTTTACTTGCTGTTATTTTTCTAGTTCTTTTAGATGCAGGGTCAAGTTGTTTATTTGAGCTTTTTTTTAGCCTCCTAAGGCATGCCTGTAATGCTCTGAACTTCCCCCTCAGTACTGCTTTTGCTGTGTCCCATAAATTTTGAGTTGATGTATGCTCATTATCATTTATTTCTAGGAATTTTTTATTTCTTCTTTGATCTCCTTGTTAACCCATTTGTTATTTAATAACATGCTATTTAGTTTCCAAGTGTTTGAGTATTTTTCAGTTTTTCTGTTTTGGTTGATTTCTAGTTTCATGCCATTGTGATCAGAGAAAGTGCTCGATATGATTTAAATCTTTTTAAATTTGTTGAGACCACTTCTATGCCCTAACATGTTGTCGATCATAGAGAATGTACCATGAGCACTTGACAAGAATGTATATTCTGCTGCTTTAGGGTGAAAGGTTCTGAAGATATCGATTAAAGCCAGTTGATCTAGTGTATCCTTTAAGTCTGCTGTTTCTTTGTTAATTTTCTTTCTTGAGGATCTATCTAGTAATTTTAGTGAGGTATTGAAATCCCCTACTATTATAGTGTTTTTGTTGATCTCACCCTTTATATCCATCAAAGTCTGCTTTATATATTTAGGTGTTCCTATATTAGGTGTGTCGATATTTATAACAGTTATATATTCCTGTTGGATTGCTTCCTTTATCATTATGTAGCCTTTGTTTTAAAGTCCATTTTGTCTGATATAAGCATTGCTACCCTATCTTTTTTTTCATTTCCATTTGCATGAAATATAAATCTTTTTTCCATCCTTTTATCTTTATTCTATGTACATCTTTTGTTTTAAGGTGTGTCTCTTGTTTTCTAATCCATGTAGCTATTCTATGTCTTTTGATTGGATCATTAATCCATTTACATTTAAGGTTATTATTGATATGTAGTTGTTTATTGCTATTTTATTATTTAAAGCTGTATTCCTCTTTTGCTGTATTCTTTCTCCCCTGTGATCTTAACATTTCTTGCAACATTGGTTTGGTTGTAGTAAATTCCTTTTTGTTTCTGGAAAGCTTTTTATATCTCCGTCAATTTTAAACAATAGCCTTGCTGGATAAAGTAGTCTTGGTTGTAGGCTCTTTTTCTGCATTACTTTGAATATTTCTTGCCATTCCTTCTGGCCTCAAGTATTTCTGTTGAGAAGTCAGATGTCATCCTTATGGGGGCACTTTTGTTGGTAATAGTTTCTTTTTTCTCTAGCAACTTTTAATATTTTTTCTTTATCACTTAGCTTTGGTATTTTAATTATGATGTGTCTTGACGTAGATTTCTTTGGGTTTCTCTTTAATGGAGTTCTCTGTGCTTCTTGAACTTGTGAGATGTTTTCCTGCCTTAATTCAGGGAAGTTTTCAGCTATGATATGTTTGAACAAAGTCTCTATCCCTTGTTCTTTCTCTTCTTCAGGAACCCCTATGATGGGGATGTTATTTCTCTTCATGTTTTCAACAGAGCTCTCTTAGAGTTTCCTCAGACATTTTGAGTCTCTCAAATGAGTCTCTGCTTTATTTATCTTGTCCTTTAACTCACTGATTCGATCCTCAGCTTTATCTTTTAATTCCTTCCATTGTGTTCTTCATTTCTGATATTGTGTTTTTCATTTCTGACTGATTCTTTTTTATTATTTCAATGTCTTTTTTTATACTTGCTATCTCTTTATTTAGATGCTCATAATTGCCATCTATTGTTGTTCTAAGATCTTTGAACATCCTAACAATCGTTATTTTAAACTCTGCATCTGGTAGTTTGGTTATCTCTGACTCATTCAGGTCCTTTTCTGGGGATTTCTCTTGATTCATTTGTGTTGCATTTCTCTGCCTTCCCATTTTGTCTATGTATAAGAAGGAGTTGAGTCCACTGGTGTAGCCTTGTGTCCCTAGGTGTGGTCTGTCTGCAGGCCCACCTCCCCCTCTACTGCTGCTGCCTAGATCATTGCCAATGCCAGCCCACTGGGGCTGTTGCTGTGGTTTCTGAGGTCCTCTGATCACATGGTTGGGTGTAAAAGCCTCAGTGACCCCGGCCTTCGCCCCCCCCCCATGGGTGGGGTCATGCACTGTAAGCCTTGGCCATGAGGGCAGGGGTGAGGACCTTTGCTCAGCTGTGGGTTTCCACCTGATTCCAGGCTTTCACTCCACTCCCATGGGAGGAACCCGCTTGCGGGTCAGCTGCAAGCCTTGGCTCCATAGGCAGGGCAGGGCTGCATGCCAATGCTCTGTCATGGGACTCTTCCTGTTTTGTGCTTTCACTATACCCCTACAGGAGGAGCCAGCTCACACATCAGGACGCAGGCCTCAGTACATTGTTTTTAAGATTAAATAAGATGATGTCAGAGTAATGGCAGGGTAGGAAGTGATACCAATAAATCTCCCCCAAAACTCAACAAGATCTTCAACTGGAAACAGAAAAACCTATCCTTGGAGCCTCCAGATGTTACGCAATACACCTGAAGGTATGGTTGAGTGAAAAATTGGCTAAATATGTAACCAAACCCCGAAGGAAATAGGGAGTAAGAAATGCTCTGCCTTCCTCACTAACCTAAACAGGGCGGCTTTCTCTGGGAACTGTGAATATAGAAACTGAGGCGGGAAAAGGGGGTGAAAAGATCCAGGTCATGGCAAAAACGGCCGAACCAGGCTGTGGCACGGAGATCCAAGCTGAGGAAAACTGTTCTTGTTGCAACCGGGGCAATACAAGCTAACACTCGCGCCAAACCCAGACAAAGAAAGACAAGTGGGGCAGCCATTTTACCCGATCTCCTGGTAGACGCGCGCAGATAGTGGGCGAGAGATTTCTTCAAAAGCCCCGGGAGTGGGTGCTCATGTTACCCCACAGAGAGGCAGAGTCAGAGGACTTTGTGTGGGCTGAAAGCAGAATCTCTGGGCATCCCCAGCGCCCTGGGAGAGCCGCGCACAGGAGGGAGCAAGAACTAATTCCAATGGTGGAACTTTTCCGTGCTGGTGGGGGTTTCACTCAGAGGGAAACATGGCAGGCCTGTACCCTGGTCTGCGTGCTCAGATAGTGAGCGAGAGATTCCTCCGAGTGTCTCGGCAGTGCACGCCCGTGTTATTGCACAGAGGGGCAGAGTCAGGGGCCTTTGTGTGGGCCAAAATGGAATCTTGGGCAACCCCAGCGCCTTGCAAAAGCCGTGCACGAGTACGGAGCGAGAGCCAATTCCTACGCTGGAACTTTTCCATGCAGTTGGGGGTTTAACTCAGAGCGTGAGACTGCCGGCCGGATATCCTGGTGTGCGCGCACAGATAGTGAGCGAGAGTTTCCTCCAAGCACCCTGGGAGTGGGCGCCCGCCTGTGTTACCGGACAGAGTGGCAGAGCCAGAGGTCTCTGAGTGGGTGGAAACCCCGCCTGATTATGCTAGCAGCTCTGACTGACTGAGCCTTACCCAGAGCCCTGTGCTGAGTGGAAATAGAGTGGGGAGTTGCCAGCTCTTTGCGCCTCATACTATCAAGGCAGAGGCAGCAGCAACCCCATAGCTGGATTATCAGGCTACTAATTGAGGAAGGAAAGACTAGGAGAAAGGCTCCAGGAACACGGACTCTCTCACTGTCGGAGCCTATAAATGCTAATGAGCTTCGACTGCCAACGAGACTAAAGCACAATACATGACATTGCCATAGAGACTTATCAACTGCAAACCTCTACCTGAGTGTGCCAAAGGGGCAGAAGCCGGGGTACAGAGTGACCGACCAGGAAGAGGGAGAGAAAAGAAAAAGCAAGAAGATAACCTCTCAAAATCAAGAATAATCTGCAGACTTTATAACCTATCCCATTTTATTATATTTGTTCATTTGTTTCTCTTATCTTCATTCTTGATTTTTTTTTTCCTCCTCCAATTTGGCCAATTAACTCTCTACCGGTCTTACTCTCTCCTCTCCTTGAACTACACTACCCATAAGTGTTACATCTACCATTATCTTTTCTTTCCTCTTTCTTTTTCTCTATGGGGGTTGCACTACAAAACCCTTAACTCTCTCTCTCTCTCTCTCCTCTTTTTTTTCTTCTTTTAGAGGTTCCCTCTTTTTTTCTCTCTCTTTCTTTTCTCCCTCTATATTAATTTCTTCATTTCTCCTTTACATCTCCTCTCATTCAAACCTCAATAACAAACAAATTATCTTATCTGAGACACAAACTTATGTTTGTGGCATTTTGGGGGGTTTTTACTTCACCTTTTTAACTCACTAGCAGTTCTCCCATCCCTGGCTCTCCATTTTATCTAGTTCTTGTTCCACTAAATACAATAGTAATTTTTAAATGTCCCCCCATTTTTCTGTTTCCCTGTTATTCCTCTCATCATAACTATTAGTCAACCAATACCTAAAAGCAAATCATTTTATTCTTGACCCAAATTTTTTTCTTATTTGTTTTTTGTGGGTCCATACACCATGTTTTTTCTTTCTCTTTTAATTTGCCCCTTTATTACTTTTCCCCAATTCAGGGCCTCCATTGTTTGTTATAATTCACAGTTCACCACAAGATTTTCTCAAGGAAGAGGGAAGAGGAGAGGAGAGGAAAAAAGGAGGGGGGAATAATTTCCTTTTTTTAAAATTTTTATTTTATTTTATTTTATTTTATTTCATTATTATTTTTTTAAAAAAACCAACTCTTCTATTTTTTATTTTTTTAACTATTTATTCTTTATTAAATCTCATTAATACTATCAACAAAACCACCCTCAGATGCCATTAGGGAAGAGAAAATAGAATATCATGGATACAAAAGAAAGAGAGGTAACACAGCTAGATGAGAAAAAATTTATGGAGAAAAAATTTAATATATTGGAAACCTTGGAGCTAAATGACAGAGAATTCAAAATAGAAATCCTAAAAATCCTCCGATATACAAGAAAACACAGAGGCAATTTAGGGAGCTCAGAAAACAACTCAATGAACACAAAGAATATATGTCCAAGGAAATTAAAACTATAAAAACAAATCAAACAGAGATGAAAAACTCAATTCACGAGCTAAAAAATGAGGTAACAAGCTTAGCTAATAGAACAGATCAGATAGAGGAGAGAATTAGTGAAATAGAAGACAAGCAACTTGAGGCACAACAGAGAGAAGAAGAAAGAGACTCAAAAATTTAAAAAAATGAGATAGCCCTACAAGAATTATCTGACTCCATCAAAAAGAATAACATAAGAATAATAGGTATATCAGAGGGAGAAGAGAGAGAAAATGGAATGGAGAACATACTCAAAGAAATAATAGATGAGAACTTCCCAAGCCTGTGGAAAGAACTAAAGCCTCAAGTTCAAGAAGCAAACAGAACTCTGAGTTTTCTTAACCCCAACAAACCTACTCCAAGGCATATCATAATAAAATTGGCACAAACCAACAGCAAAGAAAAAATTCTCAAGGCAGCCAGGGAAAAGAAGAATACAACATATAAAAGAAGGCCCATTAGATTATCATCAGATTTCTCAGCAGAAACTCTACAAGCTAGAAGAGAGTGGACCCCAATATTTAAAGTCCTGAAAGAGAGGAACTTTCAGTCACAAATACTATACCCATCAAAGCTATCCTTCAAATATGAAGGAGAAATAAAAACATTCACAGATACAGAAAAGATGAGGGAATTTATCATCAGAAAACCCCCACCCCAAGAATTACTAAAGGGGGTTCTTCAATCAGATACAAAGAACAAGAAAAAACAAAGCCACAAGTCAAAGCTCCAAGAAGAACACAATAAAACCAAATTTAAACTGTGACAACAACAAAAAGAAAGGGGGGGAGAAGATGGAGATTAACAGTAACAAAGGACGATGGAGTGCAAAAGTACTCACAAAATAGTTCACTACAATGAATAGGGTAGGAACCCTTTTCATTACCTAAAGGTAACCACCATTGAAAAACCACCAGAGAAGCACATGAGATAAAAAAGATAGAAACAGAGGAAAGATGTATGGAATACAACCAAATAAAAACAAAAGATAGAAAAACGAAAGAGAAGGATCAAACAAGACACAAAACAAACAGAAAGCAAGATATAAAATGGCAATAGGGAACTCACAAGTGTCAATAATTACACTAAATGTAAACGGATTAAACTCACCAATAAAAAGGCACAGAGTAGCAAAATGGATTAAAAAAGAAAATCCAACTGTATGCTGCCTACAGAAAACTCATCTAAGTAACAAGAATAAAAGCAAATTCAAAGTGACAGGCTGGAAAACAATACTCCAAGCAAATAACAGCCAAAAAAAAAAGCAGGCATAGCAATACTCATATCTGATAATGCTGACTACAAGACAGGAAAAGTACTCAGAGACAAAAATGGCCATTTCATAATGGCTAAGGGGACACTGAATCAAGAAGACATAACAATTCTTAATATATATGCACCAAACCAAGGAGCACCAAAACATATAAGACAGCTACTTATTGACCTAAAAACAAAAACTGACAAAAATACAATCATACTTGGAGACCTCAATATACCGCTGACGGATCTAGATCAGTCATCCAAACAGAGAGTCAACAAAGACATTGTGGCCTTAAACAAAACACTAGAGCACCTGGATATGATAGACATCTACAGGACATTTCATCCCAAAGTGACTGAGTATACATTTTTCTCCAGTGTACATGGATCATTCTCAAGAATTGACCATATGTTGGGCCACAAAAACAACATCAGCAAATTCAGAAAAATTGAAGTTGTACCAAGCATATTTTCTGATCATAAAGCCTTGAAACTAGAATTCAACTGCAAAAAAGAGGAAAAAAATCCCACAAAAATGTGGAAACTAAACAACATACTTTTAAAAAATGAATGGTTCAAAGAAGAAATAAGTGCAGAGATCAAAAGACATATACAGACTAATGAAAAGGACAATACAACATATCAGAATCTATGGGATACAGCAAAAGTAGTGATAAGAGGGAAGTTCCTATCACTTCAGGCATATATGATCAAACAAGAGAGAGCCCAAGTGAACCACTTAACTTCGCACCTTAAGGAACTAGAAAAAGAAGAACAAAGACAACCCAAAACCAGCCCAAGAAAGGAGATAATAAAAATCAGAGCAGAAATAAATGAAATAGAGAACAGAAAAACTATAGAAAAAATTACTAGAACAAGGAGCTGGTTCTTTGAAAAGATCAACAAGATTGACAAACCCTTGGCAAGACTTACCAAGGAAAAAAGAGAAAGAACTCATATAAACAAAATCCAAAATGAAAGAGGAGAAATCCCCACGGACACCGTAGATATACAAAGAATTATTGTAGAATACTATGAAAAACTTTATGCCCATAATTCAACAACCTAGAAGAAATGGATAAATTCCTAGAACAATACAACCTTCCTAGACTAAGTCAAGAAGAAGCAGAAAGCCTAAACAGACCTATTAGTAGAGAAGAAATAGAAAAAAACATTAAAAACCTCCCCAAAAATAAAAGTCCAGGCCCTGATGGCTATACCAGTGAATTTAATCAAACATTCAAAGAAGACTTGGTTCCAATTCTACTCAAAGTCTTCCAAAAACTTAAAGAAGAAGCAATACTTCCAAACACATTTTATGAGGCCAACATAACCCTCATACCAAAACCAGGCAAGGATGGCACAAAAAAAGAAAACTACAGACCAATATCTCTAATGAATACAGATGCTAAAATACTAAACAAAATACTAGCAAATCAAATACAACAACATATTAAAAAAATAATACATCATGATTAAGTGGGATCCATCCCAGAATCTCAAGGATGGTTCAACATACGTAAAACGGTTAACGTAATACACCATATCAACAAAACAAAGAACAAAAACCACATGATCTTATCAATAGATGCAGAAAAGACTTTCAATAAAATACAACACAATTTTATGTTTAAGACTCTCAACAAAATGGGTACAGGAGGAAAATATCTCAACATGATAAAGGCCATATATGATAAACCATCAGCTAACATCATATTAAATGGCACTAAACTGAAGGCTTTCCCCCTTAAATCAGGAACAAGACAGGGTTGTCCACTCTCTCCACTCTTATTTAATGTGGTACTAGAGGTTCTAGCCAGAGCAATCAGACAAGACAAAGAAATAAAAGGCATCCATATCGGAAAAGAAGAAGTAAAGGTATCACTTTTTGCAGATGATATGATCCTATACATCGAAAACCCCAAAGAATCCACAAAAAGACTACTAGAAACAATAATCCAATACAGTAAGGTCGCAGGATACAAAATTAAAATACAGAAGTCAATAGCCTTTCTATATGCCAACAATGAAACAATTGAGAACGAACTCAAAAGAATAATCCCCTTCACGATTGCAACAACAACAAAAAAATACTTAGGAATAAACATAACAAAGAATGTAAAGGACTTATATAATGAAAACTATAAACCATTGTTAAGGGAAATCAAAAAAGATCTAATGAGATGGAAGAATATACCTTGTTCTTGGCTAGGAAGAATAAATATAATCAAGATGGATATATTACCCAAAGCAATATACAAATTTAATGCAATTCCCATCAAACTTCCAATGACATTTTTTAAAGAAATAGAGCAAAAAGTCATCAGATTTATATGGAACTATAAAAAATCTCGAATAGCCAAAGCAATCCTAAAGAAAAAGAATGAAGCTGGGGGCATTACAATACCTGACTTCAAACTCTATTATAGGGCCACGACAGTCAAAACAGCATGGTATTGGCAGAAAAATAGACACTCAGACCAATGGAACAGAATAGAAAGTCCAGAAATAAAACCACATATATATAGTCTAATAATTTTTGATAAAGGGGCCAACAACACACAATGGAGAAAAGAAAGCCTCTTCAATAAATGGTGCTGGGAAAACTGGAAAGCCACATGCAAAAGAATGAAACTGGACTACAGTTTGTCCCCCTGTACTAAAATGAACTCAAAATGGATCAAAGATCTAAACATAAAACCTGAAACAATTAAGTACATAGAAGAAGACATAGGTACTCAACTCATGGACCTGGGTTTTAAAGAGCATTTTATGAATTTGACTCCACAGGCAAGAGAAGTGAAGGCAATAATTAATGAATGGGACTACATCAGACTAAGAAGTTTTTGCTCAGCAAGAGAAACTGATAACAAAATAAACAGACAGCCAACTAAATGGGAAATGATATTTTCAAACAACAGCTCAGATCAGGGCCTAATATCCAAAATATACAGAGAACTCATAAAACTCAACAACAAACAAATAAACAATCTAATAAGAAAATGGGAAGAGGATATGAACAGACACTTCTCCCAGGAAGAAATAAAAATGGCCAACAGATATATGAAAAAATGCTCATCTTCTTTAGATATTAGAGAAATGCAAATCAAAACTGCAATGAGATACCACCTCACACCTGTTCGATTAGCTATTATTAGCAAGACAGGTAATAGCAAATGTTGGAGAGGCTGTGGGGAAAAAGGAACCCTCATACACTGTTGGTGGGAATGTAAAGTAATACAACCATTATGGAAGAAAGTATGGTGGTTCCTCAAAAAACTGAAAATAGAACTACCTTATTACCCAGCAATCCCTCTACTGGGTATATACCCCAAAAACTCAGAAACATTGATACGTAAAGATACATGCAGCCCCATGTTTATTGTAGCATTGTTCACAGTGGCCAGGACATGGAAACAACCAAAAAGCCCGTCAATTGATGACTGGATAAAGAAGATGTGGCACATATACACTATGGAATACTACTCAGCCATAAGAAATGATGACATCGGATCATTTACAGCAAAATGGTGGAATCTTGATAACATGATACCAAGCGAAATAAGTAAATCAGAAAAAACCAGGAACGTATGCATTATTCCATACATAGGTGGGACATAAAAGTGAAACTAAGAGACATTGATAAGAGTGTGGTGGTTACAGGGAAGAGGGGGGAAAAAGAGAGGGAAAGGGGAAAGGGGAGGGGCACAAAGAAAACTAGATAGAAGGTGACAGAGGACAATCTGACTTTGGGTGATGGGTATGCAACATAATTGAACGACAAGATAACCTGGACTTGTTATCTTTGAATATATGTATCCTGATTTATTGATATTGCCCCATTAAAAAAATAAAATTAAAAAAAAAAGTTACTTGACATACATATATTGAATTAGCTTTTATTCTATCAAAAATACGAAATGTAGTTGTTTTTCAATACTTAAAGAAGGTTTTACGGAGACTCATGGACACATATAAAAGTGAAGTGGTTACCAGGCAGAGGGGAGTAGAGACGAACCAATATATGGTGCCAGAAAACTATCTGACTTTGGGTGATGGGCACACAACACAATCCACAGTTCACATGCTATAAAAATGTTTACCTGAAACCTATGTACTGTTGTTGATCAGTGTCACTCCATTAAATTTAATTTCAAAATGAAAAATAAAGAGATTAAATAAAATTTGTGTGGACCTGGTTATTTTGATATTGTAGCAATTTTTCTTATTTAAAACATATTAAATCCTAGAAATAATTGTAATCTTAGTATTTGAAATTGCATTTCTTCTGTTATCTTAATATATGTTTTCATAGTAAAAACCAAAGATTGTCTCCATTTGTTCAATTTCAACTATAACAGGGATAGTGATTTGAAATACATTCACTAGATACCTGAGAACAAAACATATTTGTCAATTTCTTTTTTTTTTTTATTTTTCCGAAATTGGAAACGATGAGGCTTTCAGACAGACTCCCATATGTGCCCAACTGGATCCACCCAGCATGCCCACTAGGGCGTGATGCTCTGCCCATCTGGGTCATTGCTCTGCTGTGACCAGAGCCATTCTAGCACCTGAGGCAGAGGCCATAGAGTCATCCTCAGCAACCGGGCCAACTTTGCTCCAATGAAGCCTTGGCCTGGCATGCAGAAGTCCCGGGTTCAATTCCCGGCCAGGGCACACAGGAGAAGTGCCCATCTGCTTCTCCACCCCTCCCCCTCTCCTTCCTCTCTGTCTCTCTCTTCCCCTCCCGCAGCCAAGGCTCCATTGGAGCAAAGATGGCCCGGGCACTGGGGATGGCTCCTTGGCCTCTGCCCCAGGCGCTAGAGTGGCTCTGGTCACAAAAGAGTGATGCCCCGGAGGGGCAGAGTATCGCCTCCTGGTGGGCAGAGCGTTGCCCCCTGGTGGGCGTGCCAGGTAGATCCCGGTCCGGCGCATGCGGGAGTCTGTCTGACTGTCTCTCCCCATTTCCAGCTTCAGAAAAATACAAAAAAAAAAAAATACCAATGACATTTTTTAAAGAAACAGAAACAAATAATCATCAGATTTATGTGGAATCACAGAAGACTCTAAACATCCAAAGCAATCCTAAGAAAAAAGAATGAAGCAGGAAGTATCACATTATCTTACTTCAAATTTTACTACAGGGCAACAATAATCAAAACATCATGGAAATGGAAGAAAAACTGAGATACAGACCAATGGAATAGAATTGAAAAGCCAGAAATAAACCCATATGTATATGGTCAGGTAATTTTTGACAAAGGAGTCAAAAACATACCATGGAGAAAGATAGACCCTTCAATAAATGGTGCTGGGAAAATTGGAAACATATGAAAAAGAATGAAACTAAATTGTTGTTTGTTCCCATGTATAAAAATTAACTTAAAATAGATCAAACACCTAAATATAAGACCTAAAAAAATAAATTACATAGAAGAAAACATAAGTAATGAGCTTATGGACCTTGGTCTTAGGGAGAGTTTTATGAATTTGACCCCAAAGGCATGGAAAGGAAAATCAAAAATAAATGAATTGACTGTAGCAAACTAAAAAGCTCTGTAGAGCAAAAGAACCTCTGAATAAAACAAAAGGCAACCAACTGAATGAGAGAAGATATATGGAAACAAAAGCTCCAACAAAGGGTTAATATCTAAAACATATAAATAACTCGTATAACTGTATACCACCAAACAAACAAATAAATCCAATAAAAAAATAGAGCATCCTGAACAGACACTTCTCCCAAGAAGACATACAAATTGTCAATAGATATATGAAAAGATGCTCAGCTTCACTATTAGGAAAATGCAAATCAAAACTACAATGACATACTACCTCACACCTGTTGGAATGGCTGTCATCTCCTGACCTTTGGTGGCACAGTGGATAAAGCATTGATGTAGAATGCTGAAATCACAAGTTCAAAACCCTGGGCTTGCCTGGTCAAGGCATATACCCTCTCCTCTCCAACTGCCTTTCTCTCTCCCTTCTCTATATAAATAAATAAATAAAATTTTTTCTTTTTCAAAAAAAAAAAAAAAAAAAAAAGAAGAAGAAGAAAAGTGAATGCTATCATCAACCTGACAAGTAAAAAGTGTTGGAGAGTTTCTGGAGAAAAGGAACACTTGTTCACTATTGGTGGGAATGTAAACTGCTAAAGCCATTATGGAAAGCAGAATGATGGTTCCTCAAAAGATTAAGAATAGAGTTACCATATGACTCAGTAACCCCTTCTTTGGATATCTAGTCATTTCTTATAAAACCACTAATACCATTCATGAGGATGCTATCCTCTTGACCTAGTTACCATTGTGTACATGAAGATAATATTTTTTACACTGCAATAATAACACTCTTTAAACCGTAATGGCATACAAAAAAAGTATGTGTCCATCCTATGTCTAGATCTAGGATTCTACTTGTTTCTCTTATCTCTTTCTTCAGGATCTAGAATGATAAAAAATATCTATATATCTACATTATAGGTGACCATGTTAGAGGAAAAGAAAGCACAATGATTTATTTATTGGCCTTTAAAACTTCTGCCTAGAAGTTTTAACATTTTATTGTCAATAAAAATTATATAATCACATGGTCAGTGAGCTCAGATATATCCAGAGAATAACCATAGACTATGGAGAAAAATGAAAAAGGACTAAGGACTAGGAAGAAAAGTCATGGTATTCCTGTACCTATATTACAATTGTATATGGTTGTATGTGGGAAATCTCACTTTATTTTGTTTTATATTTCTTTTATTTCATTTTTCAGTACATAGATATATACATTAAGAGCAGACACATCTGGATGAGATATAAAAATATCTGCATTATTTATCCCTGGTTCAAATGACTATCACTCAAATAATCTGTGACTTCATAATTTGAGCTAATAGGGCTTGATGATTGTTTTGCTATTTTTTTTATTGTGGTAAAATACACATAATAAAATTTATCATCTTAACCATTTGTAGTTGCGCTGTTTAGTATTCCATTCATAATGGTGTGTTATTGTTTTTGCCATCCATCTCTAGAACTCTTTCTACCTTGTAAAACTAAAACTCTATATCCATCAAACAGTTCTTCTCCCTTACTTCAATCCTTGGCAACCACCATTCTACTTTCTGTCTTTATAACTTTGACTACTCTAAGCACTTCATATGAATAGAATCATATAGTATTTGTCTTTTATTTTTCACTGGCTTCTTTCACTTACCATAATGTCCTCAAGTTCTATTTATGTTGCAGCATATGTAAGATGTGTTTTTTATTGTAAGTCTAAATAATATTCCATTACAGGTATAAATAACACATTTTGCTTATCTACTTATCTGTTGGTGGATACTCTGGCTGCTTTCATGCTTTAGCTATTGGGAATAAGATTGCTATGGGTATACATGAGTGTCTTTGAGATGCTGCTTTCAATTCTTTGGAGTAAATACCTAGAAGTGGTATTGCTGGACCCGTATTCTATTTTTAATTTTTTAATAATTTTATTTTTTAATGGGGCGACATCAATAAATCAGGATACATATATTCAAAGATAACATATCCAGGTTATCTTGTCATTCAATTATGTTGCATACCCATCACCCAAAGTCAGATTGTCCTCTGTCACCTTCTAGCTAGTTTTCTTTGTGCCCCTACCCCTCCCCCTTTCCCTCTTCCTCTCCCCCCTCCCCCCGTAACCACCACACTCTTATCAATGTCTCTTAGTCTCACTTTTATGTCCCACCTACGTATGGAATAATGCAGTTCCTGGTTTTTTCTGATTTACTTATTTCACTTCATATAATGTTATCAAGATCGCACCATTTTGCTGTAAGTGATCCGATGTCATCATTTCTTATGGCTGAGTAGTATTCCATAGTGTATATGTGCCACATCTTCTTTATCCAGTCATCTATTGACGGGCTTTTTGGTTGTTTCCATGTCCTGGCCACTGTGAACAATGATGCAATGAACATGGGGCTGCATGTGTCTTTACGTATCAATGTTTCTGAGTTTTTCAAATAAGGGCCTAATATACAAAGAACTCATAAAACTCAACAACAAACAAACAAACAATCCAATAAAAAATGGGAAGAGGACATGAACAGACACTTCTCCCAGGAAGAAATACAAATGGCCAACCGATATATGAAAAGATGCTCATCTTCTTTAGTTATTAGAAAATGCAAATCAAAACTGCAATGAGATACCACCTCACACCTGTTAGATTAGCTATTATCAACAAGACAGGTAATAGCAAATGTTGGAGAGGCTGAGGAGAAAAAGGAACCCTCATCCACTGTTGGTGGGAATGTAAAGTAGTACAACCATTATGGAAGAAAGTATGGTGGTTCCTCAAAAAAACTGAAAATAGAAATATCTTATGACCCAGCAATCCCTCTACTGGGTATTTTTAATTTTTTGAGGAACTACCACACTGTTTTCCAAAACAGCTATACCATTTACATTTCTCCGAACAGTGAATAAAGGTTCCAATTTCTCCATGTTATCATCAACATTTGTTATTTTCTTCATTTATTTATTTTTTATATTTGCTACTAACCTACTAATGGGTATGAGGTGGTATGTCATTATAGTTTCAAATTATATTTGATTAATGATTAGTAATGTTCGGCATCTTACCATGTGCTTATTAGTCATTTGTATTTTTTCTTTTGAGATATGTCTATTTAAGACATTTCACCATTTTTGACTCGGGTTATTTGTTTTTTATTGTTGAGTTTTAGAAGACCTCCAGATATTCTGAGTAATAAATTTTTATCATATATAATATTTGCAAATATTTTCTCTCTTTCATTGGTATGCTTTTTTTTAGTATGATGCACAACTTAAAAATTTTAAATGATATCGATATGTCCAAATTGTTCATTTTTTCTTTTGTTTCCTCTGTCTTTGGTGATATATCCAAAAAAATCATTGCCAAATCCAATGTCATAAAGCTTTTGTGTTATGTTTTCTTCTAAGAGTTTTACACGTTTTGGTCTTACAGTTAGTGTTTGATCCAGTTGGAATTAATTTTTATGTATGTTGTCAAGTAAGTGTCTCACTTCAATATTGTGCATCTGGGTATCCAGTTTTCCCAGGGCCATTTGCTGACAAAACTGGCACTATCGAATGG
Organism: Saccopteryx bilineata; assembly: GCF_036850765.1. Taxonomy (NCBI): domain Eukaryota; kingdom Metazoa; phylum Chordata; class Mammalia; order Chiroptera; family Emballonuridae; genus Saccopteryx; species Saccopteryx bilineata. The sequence goes on from NC_089493.1 coordinate 99,449,968, forward strand.
TTGTGGTACCCTTGTCAAAAACATATGGATGTTAGTATTGGAAATAAAATAATGTAATTTATCTGTGTGAAAATAATATATTTGGTAGTTATTCGGACTGATCATAAATATCCTTCTTCTGAGAACATATTTGCATGTTTCTGCTGTATCTGTATGTGTTTTATCAGGAAAACAGAGTGATGTTACATATTCTGAATATAAAATAATACAGAAATTGAGGTTTATTATGAATGTGGGGAGGACAGGAAAGCAAACCACAGGCAAGTCCTTGTGAAAAGGCAGACAACTGCCACCAGAAGGTTAAGCAGAGCTGAACACCTTGGAAGTACATGCTGAAAAAAGTGTTTGTTAAAAGCTAGCTGGAAACTATTGACTTTTTTAAAGGAATTTATTGGAAATGTCCCTCTACTTATCTCAGTTGGCAGTGATGTAGTGGTTGTTCTCAATTCTCACCAAGAAGCAGCTGTGGATCTCACATCTGCTCACTCTGTGCTTATAACTATTTCTAGGGAATAATGACCCCTTCTTCTCTTCTGCTTTCTAAAAGGGGATTCTAAGACATATAGTTCAAGTTTCTCTACTAATTATCTAGAGGAGCTTTTAAAAGGATATAGTGGTTATACTGAATTGCTAACAAATAATTCAATCATCCAACAAATTTGAAGTGAGACATATTTGTATAATTTCTTTGACTAATAAATTTTTTTAAAAATTGTGTCACTTCTGGGCAACATATTACTCTAAATGTCCCCCACAATCACTTTGTGCATGAGATGATGAAACATGTCAAGGTAGACCTCCATTAACTTTTATCTCTGAGTTATAATAAACAAAGCTGCCCTAAAACCCCACATTAGACACATTGTATGAACAACAAATTACATTTTCTGCCATTAATGGACATTTTGTTGTGTATGTCCTAATTAGTACATACAACAATAAAATCTCAGAAAGTGTGCACACATGAACATTTAAACCTACCCTCCACCTCACACACACCATCTCTGTGGCTTAAAGCAAGACAGGATTATTGATTATTATTTCCCATCATGTTACTGTCAGGTTTGTGAGGGGTCTCTGTGTTGTGTCATCCCCGCTCCAAAACACCCAGAGTTAATGTTGCTAGTAACACTGGCTAAGGGAATAAAAACTGGTTGTTATTGTTTTGGTTTTAGAAATGGCACAAGCCATGTTGACTAAATTTTATTGGACAAAATAAATCACAAAAATGTATTTATCTGCCAAAACACAGGAACTGTAATCCTATCATGAGCCTGGAAAAAAAGATGAACTAGAATATTTATTAATATTTCTAATGATTGCCACGGTGGCATGAAACTCAAAAGATAATAAATGACAATTATAGGTTCTGAAAGTATTTGCATGAGCTAGAAATATAAGCTGGGGTACAGGATATAAAATTCAAGAGCCATCAATTAAAGTTCTATATTCAGTTCTTTCAAATCAACTCTTCAAGTTCTCAACAAACTGAACAAATCAAACTAATAACCAACTAACAAACCAAACACACAAAGCAGTTTTAGTTAAGAACAAACAAATAAAAACCAAAAATCCTGTGCTACTTAAAAAAAAAAGTAATTCCCAGTAGTACGTTATCTTTAAAGAATGAAAGCTATCCCTATTCTTATATTCTTCTGAGGCATCTCTCCCATTTCTGAGCACCCCTTGTAAGAGGTATAAAAATATCCCAGACTGAGATAAAATGAAAGGGGTTCGGACCTATTTTGAGGAAGAAAGGGGATATATTGTTGGAAAAAAACTGAAAATAATTATTCTGTATAATAAATATCTCATAATTTAATAATAATTATTTAAAGATACTTGGAAGAGAATTATACCTGTTCTTTATTCAAATAAGAGGAAAATGTATGAAAGTAACAAGAAAGATTTTAGTCTAGTAGGAGGAAGAATTTTTTTTTTCCTTTCTATTTTATTTTATTTTATAAATTTTTATTAATGTTAATGGGATGACATTAATAATTCAGGGTACATATATTCAAAGAAAACATGTCTAGGTTATCTTGTCATTAAATTATGTTGCATACCCCTCGCCCAGAGTCAGATTGTCTTCCGTCACCCTCTATCTAGTTTTCTCTGTGCCCCTCCCCCTCCCCCTAACTCTCTCCCTCCCTCCCTCCTGCGTCCTCCCTTCCCCCACCCCTGGTAACCACCACATTCTTGTCCATGTCTCTTAGTCTCATTTTTATGTTCCACCAATGTATGGAATCATGTAGTTCTTGTTTTTTTTCTGATTTACTTATTTCACTTCGTATAATGTTATCAAGATCCCACCATTTTGCTGTAAATGATCTGATGTCATCATTTCTTATGGCTGAGTAGTATTCCATAGTGTATATGTGCCACATCTTCTTTATCCAGTCTTCTATTGAAGGGCTTTTTGGTTGTTTCCATGTCTTAGCCACTGTGAACAGTGCTGCTATAAACATGGGGCTACATGTGTCTTTATGTATCAGTGATTCTGAGGTTTTGGGGTATATACCCAGTAGAGGGATTGCTGGGTCATAAGGTAGTTCTATTTGCAGTTTTTTGAGGAACCACCATACTTTAGGAGGAAGAATTTTAAGATATTCTTTAAAGCAAAAAATGAACAATAATAACACTAAGCACCAAAAAAAAAAAAAAAAAAAATTAAAAAGGTAAGAAGGAAGAAAGAAAGACAAGAAAGCATCAAACCAAGCCAGTCCTGGTAGAAAATCCCATTATAGGTGATTAACAAAGAAATTGTTCAGTATAAAACACTGTCATATTAATGTTAAAACACTCTCATTGTATGAGGCGTGTTTTAACTAAAATTGTTAGAGATTGTGTTATTTCATGTTTTCAAAGAAATACATCATAGGTCATGCAGAAATGCAGAATAAATAATAAAATAAAAGGGAGCTTATGTTAAATTTTAAATCATTTTTATTTTTTTGCCTGTCATGATAAGTGGTTTTAAATACAATTATTACATTATCTGGACAGAGAAGCATGAATCTCATATTTTCAAATCTTAATCAGGCTAAAAGATAAATTATATTTTTAGGCAAGTAAAAATATCAGTAATGACTAGTATTCTATTATAAAAGTATATATGAAAATGAGAGGTCAACTTTTTGAAAATTATGTTTTTAAAATTCACATAAAATACTGTTCTCAAATGGTTTAATATATTTGTTAGTTCTTAAAATATGTTTTATCTATGAAACTCATATATTTAGCCTGGAGTACACTTTAAGCAAACAAAAATAATTCAAATATAGACACCACTGCCTAATGAAAAAAATAATATCCATTTTTATAAAAGTAAGAAAACACATTTTAGTAGACTTACATTTTTATTGTTGTGTCTCATAATTACATATAGTAGTTAACTTCACTCTTAATTTTTTATAAGGATGTACACTAATGAAGAGTTCCTTAAAAAGAAATTATGCCCATGCTATATAAATGATCTCTATGCAGAGGTTGAGGTTAAGAATAATATTTTCCTTTACAGAGTTATAAAATGGTTGTACAGTCAGTCTCAAAAAGCCTAATACTCAGGCAGAGTCATAAAATGGTTGTACAATCAGTCTCAGAAAACCTAATACTCAGCCTAATAAATAAACTGTCTATTTAGTTTATACAACATTGACAAAAAGGTCGGTTCTGTTGAATAGTACTACAGGCTTAATACTCAGTACAAAATAATTGTTGAGATTTATGGAGCAGATTTGAAGAGTGTTTATGATAAAAGGGTTGTGGTTATTTCAGGCTGCTATAACAAAATACCAAACTAGGTAGCCTATAAAAAACAGAAATTTATTGCTTATAGTTCTGAAGGCCAGACAGTCCAGGATCAAGGCCCCAGCATGGTTATCTTCTGTTGATGGTCCTCTTTGTAGTTCTCAGAGGGAACCTTCTCCATGTCCTCACATGGTTAAAGGGATAAGGGGTGTCTAAAAACACTCATTCCATTCATGAGGGCTTAACTTATGGCTGAAGCACCTCCCAAAAGCCCTACCTCCTCATCCCATCATGTTGGGGTTAAAATGTCAACATATAAATTATGTATTATTTTTAAAAAACTCAAAGCCTAAAACTCTGCTTAATTTTGGTTCAGCACATATTTGTGTTTTCTATTGGGGTAATAATGAAAACTTAAGTTTTGTTACTAGTAAAGGAAATAGACCATATGAATGTGACTGATTTAATACATATTTAGTGTCAATTTAAATTCTAAGAGTGAAATATGAAGGGGGAAAATATTTGAGTATTTACTCATAATGTAACCTAAAGAAAACCTTAAATGATTTATTATTTTAAAATAAGTAAAATTCAAAAAAGCCAATACTTACACAGACATGACATATGTACAGCACTACAACCATATGCTCAAATTTTCCCACTTCAAGAATTCACAAATGACATGACAGTGAAATTTAAATTGGGTCTGTGCCAACTGGGATAATTATATTTCATAATCTGAAAATTGAAACATTTTAATAAATAGGTTACAGTTACTCCATGTCATGCTTGCTATATGTTATTTACTTATTAACATGTGGAATCCTTAAAAAATCAACAGAAAAAAAGTTGTATATTATATCCAATAAAGAATTAAAAGTATTTACATGATGGTAATCACATGACAATTCTTTAGTTCATAGTATTTTTTTCCAATTGTCTACCTTTGTAGCTGTTGCTCCATTGCTAATTTAGACTGAAATCATTAGGTACTTTTATAAAAATCAGCATAAAAATATATTTTTAAGTAAAAGTATTTTATTTCTTCATTATTATAGAGAACTAAAAAGCCTAAACTGCATTAATCATAAACTTTGCATTGCTATTATTATTTGTGAAATGAAAAAGTGATACTTGGTTTTACCTAAAAGGATTCTACAGTGTTTTGGGGGAATTAAAACTTAGGGCAAAAAACCCACTGCTATTTTGGGAAAGAATGTTAAAATTGCAAGATTCCTTAAATTCGATAGAATGTAGCCTTCTCATTTTGCACAGTGAATAGGAGCAAAAAATAAAAATGCTTAGGGAATTTCTCAAAGTCATTCAGAAATGAATGACCAAGACAAGATAAGAATAGAATCAGATGGGAGGCAGACTGTGGAAGGCAATATTATTGACTGCATAGTTAACAAGTTTCTAAAATGACCTCTCTTCCCTTTGTAACAGGATGACTCACCCTTAAACTCACTGGGTCCTAGTTCCCACCTATACATAACCCTGTTAGGGTCTGAATTATGTTCCCTCCATAATTTGTGTGTTAAAATCCTAACCCCACCCTCAGTACCTCAGAATGTGACTATATTTGGATATTAAGCTTTTAAGAAAGTAATTAATGTAAAATTAGGTTATGTCAGTTGGGCCACAAACCAATATAACTGTTGTCCTTCTAAGAAAATGAAGTTGAGACACAGACACACATAGACGACAGCCATCTTCAAGCCAAGGAGAGAGGCCCTTAGAAAAAATACAACCCTCCCAAAACTTTGATCTTAGGTTTCTAGTCTCCAGAACTGTAAGGAAATGCATTTCTGTTGTTTAAGCCACACAATCTGTGGTACTGTATTATGGCAGTTCTTGCAAACTAAGGTACCTCCTAAAGCATAGAGTTGACATGATTAAATAAAATTATACGTGTAAATCCCTTGGCATATGAAAGGTGATTGATAAGTTTTAGTAATTTTCCCTCTCTAATCCTCCCCCTTCCAAAATGGAAATGAAAAAAGATAAAAAGCCTGAGATGAAGAATGCCCAGCACATCTACAAAAAGTCAATAGCAGAAATTTTGTAGATGAAAATGTTTAATTGTTTCAAACCTGCGGAGAAGAAAAATAGGAAGTTAACCAAAATGATAATTATAATTACCATTGCAGAACCAACTGATAACCTTACTAAAAAGAACTGAATTCACATTTCTGAGTTAATTATAAAATTACATAGGTGAATTTGGTGTCATATTCTTAAATATGGGTTCAAAGAGTCATGAAAGAATTAAATAAGAATCCACACAACTCCATTCTTATTATTTATACTTACTAGCTTCATTATTTATTAGAATATTACATATGAATATTAAGTATCCCCAAAGCATGTGAGCTGAAAAACACCTAAAAAGTAATCTAATATTAACTATTTCAAATATCAAAAAATGTTCAAGACAAGATTTTTTATTTGTACAATAAATCTTATTGACTAATTACTATTGACTAAAGATAATTATCTTTAAAAAATTCTTTTTGTGTGTGCTGTTTCTGGGGGCTTCTAGAGAGCTTTGTGTATTAACTAGGAAAACACCATTAGACTTTGTCTCAAGATAGATTTATTTAAAATAAACAGATACCATTAATCTGGCCAGGCAGACATTTCTGCTGAAGTGTACAATAGCACACTGCTGAGCTATCATGCTGGGATGCAAGATAGAGCTTTGACATTTGAGTTTAGTAAAGTGTATTCCCCCAAGTCACCAAGAGATGAAAAGGTAAATTTGACATATGAAATATTTTGTCTTTATTGTCATCAACACCTTCAACAACAGTGTTCTATCAGGAGGACCAAAATATATGCCAAGGAAGGATGTCCTTTATTTATAGCATGACATTTTTTTGTGTGAAAAGACAAAGAAAAATATAGTAAGCAATAACAGTTTTATTTATTTTTTTAATTATTAAGTGAAAGGTGGGGAGACAGAGAGACAGACTCCCATGTACATCCCAACCAGGATCCACCCTGGCATGCCCCCTAGGGAGCGATGTTATGCCCATCTGGGGTCGAGCTCCATTGCTTGGCAACTGAGCTATTTTAGGTCCTGAGGCGAGGCCATGGTGTCATCCTCAGTGCCCAGAGCCGACTTGCTCAAAAGAGCCATGACTGTAGAAGGGGAGAGAGAGAGTGAGAGAGAGAGAAAGAGGGGGGAGGTGGAGAAACAGATGGTCTTTTCACCTGTGTGCCCTGACCAAGAATTGAAACCCAGGACTTCCACACACCTAGCCGAGGCTCTCCCTCTGATCCAACCCTCCAGGGACACAGTTATCTAAAAATACTAATCTTGCCTTTGTTGGTTTTGTTTTAAAATAAAGAATACTTCTTTAATGTAGACTGAACAAATAGCATGTGTTAAATTGGATGTGCTTTTCTCTGGAAAGGGAAGATCAAAACAAACTAAAACCAAAAAACTAAGATCAAACACAGTATGATAGAATGCTAATTTCAAGTTTGAACAATCTCCGTTCACTGATTATTGTATGATCAGATGGGACCTTGAGAAGGATAAGAAAGCCTTACAATCTGGACCAATGCATGCCAGTTGTTCTTTCAAAGACTTATCTAGGTCTCTGGGGCAGAAGACAACTGTAGTAACTCATTACAATTTCAGGTCATGTATCTTCAACTCTAGGGATATAACACTATTTAGATAGACTAACCTCTTTAGACTTTTTTTAGTGCAAGTGGAAAAAGGAGTTTAGAGACATTTGAGAAAAATGACTTATCTAGGGAGGAATTTGTGTGTCTATTTCTCAAGGTATTTGTGGATTTTGAACACAAAGGAGGAATATAGCAGCTCCTTTCCCAATACATGGCTGAGCTTGTCATATATTGCCATTTATGTATATGTTAAATTATTTTTTAAAAGTTGTGGTAGCTTAAAACAATAACATTTAAATTTAATTCTGATACAATTATAATAGAGAATCAAAAGCAAAAATAATAATATAATAAATTATCTGACAACTCACTGGATAAAGTAGCTAACTGAACACTTTTTATTTTCAATTTTTCCAAAATGTGAAGCAGGGGTAGGGGGCGGGTGGGCGAAGAGGCAGACAGATAGACTTTTGCCGTCATGCCCACGAGGGGACAATGCTCTATCCATCTGAGGCGTTGCTCCACTACAAATTGGAGCCATTCTAGCACCTGAAGCAGCGGCCATGGAGCCATCCTCAGCGCGTGGGCCAACTTTGCTCCAATGTAGCCTTGGATGCTTCCAAGGGGAAGAGAGAGATAAAGAGAAAGGAGAGGGGAAAGGGTGGAGAAGCAGATGGGTACTTCTCCTGTGTGCCCTGGCCGGAAATTGAACCTGGGACTTCCACGCGCAGGCTGACACTCTAACTGAACACTTTTAATTATTTTCTAACCACATCTGCATAAGATAGAGATAACTGACAAATGAAATGCCATTTCTTGAGCTTTTATCATGTGTAAGTCACAGTATCCAGCACCTTAGAAGTTGATCATTTTTTGCCAATACTTCATAGGTGAAAAAACTGTATCTTAGTTGGGGGAGTAATTTACTCAGGAAAATAAGTGTTAGAACTTAGATTTCCAGGTCTGAATTGAAAGTAAAGTTTGTCAGATTAGAGATTTAATGCTTTTAACCAAGATGATTAGATCTAAATCTCCAGGAAATAAATAAAAAAATGATTTAGTTAACCTATTATGGAACAAAAGAAGTTTATTCTTACTTCAGGAGAGGCAGTTTTCTTGAATTTCCTCCAACTCCTCTGTTATGTATATGTATATATTGTTTCCTCTGTTATGTATATGTTACTTTGTTATGTTATGTATATATTGTTTTCTGTTATGTATGAAACATAACAGACACACACACATACACACCCTTAATGCAATTATGGAGGATGATTTACAGTTCACAAGCTAGAGAAACAGAAGAAGTGATAGTATAATTTTCAACCAAAGGCCAGCAAGCTTGAGATCTAGGAAGAGCCAGTATTTCAGTTTGAATCTGAATGCAGGAGTTAAAAAAAATCTTTGGCTCAGCTAGCACGTGGTCCGGCAGGAGTGTTTTATTCAGTGGGGGATCCACTTTTTGTTCTATTCAGGCCTATAATTGATTAGATAAGGCCCACACACATTAGGGAGGAAAATATGCTTTACTATGTCCTTTACTCACTAGTCAATTTACTCATTTAACTGTTAAGCTAATCCAAAAACATCTTCACAGAGACACACAAAAGAATATTTGACCAAATACCTGAGTACCATGTGGCCCATTCAAGTTGATATAAAAATAATCCTTGCAGATAGATAGATAGAGAAATAGATATATGATAGAAGCAGGGAAGGAAGGAAGGAAGGAAGGAAGGAAGGAAGGAAGGAAGGAAGGAAGGAAGGAAGGAAGGAAGGAAGGAAGGAAGGAAGGAAGGAAGGCTGGGAGGGAAGGAGGGAGGGAGGAAAGATTTGCAAACCCAAAGCTGACTTACACACCAGAGAAAACAAAGCTGTACCAAACAGAAACTGGGAAGATTAAAAGTGCTTATTCCTTAGAAACTTCATCAAAAGTTCAAACCATGTATAAATAAGAGGTCAGTGTAATAACTACTATCTCCAATCCACCTTCATTTATAAATTTCTAATTTTCACTCTGATTTTAATATTTTTAGTTAGTGGAAGACAATCTGGCATTGCTTTTCATTAATCAAAGAATTTTTGTGTTAAGTAGTCATTAAGACCAATTCTATTGGAAAGATGAAAGTACTCATGCATTAAAATTTCAATCCCTTTGACATTAGATGCATTGATTTTTCTTAATAAATGTTTATAAATATCAATTTTACAGCATTTTAAAGAAGAGTGTATAATTAAGTATTGACATTCATGCATGCATGTATTAAAAGAGGATTTGTAATTTAAATTTTTTTTAAATCGTCAAAATAAAAAGATTTAAAATATTCCTTGCTATTTTTGATGATATTCATTTACTCTTAAGTTCTGCTTCAAAGCAGAGCATGATTAATTCATTGCAAAAATCCACAGAGGAGTTCTTGCAATTATAATTAAACCTTTTTGTCTTTATCAGATTTTGTGGAAAAAAAAGATGATTGATATTGAACTCAGGGAATTGTCTTATGTGTCAAACATCAAGACACATTTCTTTATTGAGAAAGACACTATCCAATATATATTGGAATAAAATATCATGGATACCCCCATACATTTTTATGAGAAAATATTTCTTCCCTCCCAGTCTTTCTCCATGAATTTTAGTCTTACAGTTTTTATACACACAAACTTTAATTATTTGATGTAAGATAAAGAGAGAGCAGCCAATTTACCTGCCAGTGAAGAAGCTTTAACTACATCCGTCTTCATCTTGGTCCTCAACTTCACAGCACAGAAAATTTGATGTAAGCATTTATCATTTAATTCCATGGAATCAAAAATTAATTAATATTTTCTCTGTTCCCCTTCTCTGCACATATTTCCCAAGAGCTTCAACTGTGAAATGGTCTGTTCTGATATCAATCCCAAGTGAAACAGCAAAGATCTGTGCACTATTAATAAAAATTTATTTATTGATAACATAATTTATCTTATCATTTGAAGGGCTAATATAACTGTATATAGATACTATATACTGTTATGAAGCATAAATATTGGAAGTAAATTGCCTGGGTTTGAGTTTAGTTCTGTCAGTTGCTAGTTGTGTGATCCTTCTGTGTCTTCATTTTATCATCTTTAAAATATGAATAAAATTTGTAACTGCTGTATTAATTATAGTGTTAATGAAAGGCTTAAATGAGTTCATAAGCTAGGCACTTAGTAGAGTGCCTGACTTATAGAAAGTACTGTTTTAGGATTTGTTATTGTATTATTTTATTAATTTGAACAATGCCTTTACTATTATATAATATCAGTTTCTATATATAACCAATTGACATCTTTTAAGGACAGGTTTTGTTAAGCTATTTCTGCAAGAAGAATCCTAGGAAGACATTTTCATGAATTATCCCATTTTGAAAATAAAAAAGAAACTTCCACCCCTAAGCAGATAAAATTTTTGGATCACAGTTATTTGATTTAACCCATAGATAAAAATGAAAGTACATATCCTTTGATTATAAGGTATAGAATATAAATAATAATTTTATAGGTTTTTCTGGTACATGTAAAGTTATTTTAGCTGGGCTGCATTTAGTATAAATTGTATTTCTGTACTTTTTAAGTCAATTGTATCTTATGTTAAAATGTATCTTATGTTAAAATGTATGTATTCAAGTGTCCACTTTTCAATACAAAATCAAGAGATAAGCAAAGAAACAGAAAAGTATAACATATACTCAAGAAAAGTCAATAAAAACTTTTTAGTTGACCCACCTATATGATTTAGCAAATAAAAAATGTAAGGCAGCCATTTAACTTATACACTTACTAATATATATAGTATATTAAAGCTAAAGAAAATAATGTTTGAAAAGGTAAAAGAAAGTATAATATCAATGCCTTTATAAAGGAAGAATTTTAACAGAGAATATAAACATAAAGTAATGGAAATTTTACAGTTGAAAAGTACAGTTTCAAAGAATACATGTTGCTAGCTATATATTTTCTGATCTCAGTACCTTTTACAATGCTACATAAATGAACATAATATGATATTAAACATATAGATAAATTAAACAAAATGAAGTCTAAAAATAGATTTATACATATATGATCAACTACTTTCATTAAAAGCACAATGCTTGGTAATCTCATCTGGAATTTTTAACAAATGCTGCTGAAAAAGATAGATGAATTTATGAAAAAGAAAAAAATTTCTACCTGGCCGGTTGGCTCAGTGGTAGAGCGTCAGCCTGGCGTGCAGAAGTCCCGGGTTCGATTCCCGGCCAGGGCACACAGGAGAAGCGCCCATTTGCTTCTCCACCCCTCCCCCTCTCCTTCCTCTCTGTCTCTCTCTTCCCCTCCCGCAGCGGAGGCTCCATTGGAGCAAAAGATGGCCCGGGCGCTGGGGATGGCTCCTTGGCCTCTGCCTCAGGCGCTAGAGTGGCTCTGGTCGAAACAGAGCGACGCCCTGGAGGGGCAGAGCATCGCCCCCTGGTGGGCAGAGCGTCGCCCCCTGGTGGGCGTGCCGGGTGGATCCCGGTCGGGTGCTTGCGGGAGTCTGTCTGACTGTCTCTCCCCATTTCCAGCTTCAGAAAAAATACAAAAGAAAAAAGAAAAAAGAAAAAAAATTCTTAATTTCTACCTTACACCATACAGAACAAGTTAATTTGAACTGTATCATAGACCTAAACCTAAAAGCTACAACTATAATTTCTTGGAACAGTTTCAGGACACTTTGGGTAGGCAATAGTATTTCAAAAAGGTCAGACACACATTAGACATACAAGAAAAAAAATTTAAATGGATTTACTTATCATAAATATTCTCACTAAAATTTGTCCAAAATTGTACACAGCAATTTTTTTTATGATATTGAAATTGGATACAACCCAGATGTCTAGCAACAGGTAATAAAATTTTTTCAAGTAACAACATAGTAATTATACTGAATATTACTTAGCAATAAACAGGAATGAATTCTTGGCATGCCACAATGTGGTTAAAAATATGTGAATGGAACAAACTAGACCAAGAAGGACCATAGACTGTATGAATCAATTTATATAGGCATATAACTGCAAAGCTATAGTAATACAAACCAGATTAGTGGTTGCTTAGGGTAAGGCATGAGTTTTTGACTGGTAAGGGGTGAAAATGAGAGAAAAATCCTGTATGATGGAAATGGTTTATACCTTAATGTGGCTGTTGTTTACTCTGCAGAATGATCTAGCCTCTCCTCATTGATAATGTCTACCACTCCTGATCTATTCTCCCTTCCTATCTGCAAACTGTATTGTGATTGCAATGTTTATTCATAAAATTATACTATTGTTTTGGGCATATGAGACATTATATATACCTTTCTTTTCTTTTTCACTTTATGTTTTTAAAAGTCAGCAATATTTATATATAGACTAATTTTAATTATTGTATAATATTTTGTTGTGGGAAAGAACAATTCATTTTTTTAAATAAATAAATTTTTATTAATGTTAATGGGGTGACATCAATAAATCAGGGTACATATATTCAAAGAAAACATGTCCAGATTATCTTGTCATTCAATTATGTTGCATACCCATCACCCAAATTCAGATTGTTCTCTATAACCCTATATCTAGTTTTCCTGTGCCCCTCCCTCTCTCCCTTCCCCTCTCCCTTCTTCCCTCCCATGCACCCCCCTCCCTTCCACCCCCGGTAACCACCACACTCTTGTCCATGTCTCTTAGTCTCATTTTTATGTCCCATCAATGTATGGAATAATGTAGTGCTTGTTTTTTTCTGATTTACTCCATATAATGTTATCAAGATCCCACCATTTTGTTGTAAATGATCCAATGTCATCATTTCTTATGGCTGAGTAGTATTCCATAGTGTATATGTGCTACATCTTCTTTATCTAGTCTTCTATTGAAGGGCTTTTTGGTTGTTTCCATGTCTTGGCCACCCTGAACAATGCTGCAATGAACATGGGGTAGCTTGTGTCTTTATGTATCAATGTTTCTGAGTTTTGGAGGTATAGACCCAGTAGAGGGATTGCTGGGTAATAAGGTAGTTCTATTTTCAGGTTTTTGAGGAACGACCATACTTTCTTCCATAATGGTTGTACTACTTTACATTCCCACCAACAGTGAATGAGGGTTCCTTTTTCTCCACAGCTTCTCCAACATTTGCTATTACCCGTCTTGTTGATAATAGCTAATCTAACAGGTGTCAGATGGTATCTCATTGTAGTTTTGATTTATATTTCTTTAATAACTAATGAAGATGAGCATCTTTTCATATATCTGTTGGCCATTTGTATTTCTTCCTGGGAGAAGTGTCTGTTCATGTCCTCTTCCCATTTTTTTATTGGATTGTTTGTTTGTTGTTGAGTTTCATGAGTTCTTTGTGTATTTTGGATATTAGGCCCTTATCTGAACTGTTGTTTGAAAATATCATTTTCCATTTAGTTGGCTGTCTGTTTATTTAGTTGTCAGTTTCTCTTGCTGAGCAGAAAATTTTTAGTCTGATGTAGTCCCATTCATTTATCTTTGCCTTCACTTCTCTTGCCTTTGGAGTTAAATTCATAAAATGCTCTTTAAAACCCAGGGCCATGAGTTTAGTATTTATGGCTTCTTATATGTACTTTATTGTTTCAGGTCTTATATATAGATCTTTGATCCATTTTGAATTAATTTCAGTACAAGGGGACAAACTGTAGTCCAGTTTCATTCTTTTGCATGTGGCTTTCCAGTTTTCCCAGCACCATTTGTTGAAGAGGCTTTCTTTTCTCCATTGTGTGTTGTTGGCCCCTTTATCAAAAATTTTTTGACCATATATATGTGGTTTTATTTCTAGACTTTCTATTCTGTTCCATTGGTCTGAGTGTCTATTTTTCTGCCAATACCATGCTGTTTTGATTATCGTGGACCTATAATATAAAGTCAGGTATTGTAATGCCCCCAGCTTCATTCTTTTTCTTAGGATTGTTTTGGCTATTCGGGGTTTTTTATAGTTCCATAAAAATCTGATGATTTTTTGTTCCATTTCTTTAAAAAATCTCATAGGGATTTTGATGGGAATTGCATTAAATTTGTATATTGCTTTGGTTAATATGGCCATTTTGATTATATTTATTCTTCCTATCCAAAAACAAGGAATATTTTTCCGTCTCATTGTATCTTTTTCGATTTCCCTTAACAATGCTTTGTAATTTTCATTATATAGGTCCTTTACATTCTTTGTTATGTTTATTCCTAGGTATTTTATTTTTTTTGTTGCAATCGTGAAGGGGATTATTTTTTTGAGTTCGTTTTCTAATATTTCATTGTTGGCATATAGAAAGGCTATGGACTTTTGTATGTTAATTTTGTATCCTGCGACCTTACTGTATTGGTTTATTGTTTCTAATAATCTTTTTGTGGAGTCCTTCGGGTTTTCGATGTATAGGATCATATCATCAGCAAAAAGTGATAGCTTTACTTCTTCTTTTCCGATATGGATGCCTTTTATTTCTTTGTCTTGTCTGATTGCTCTGGCCAGAACTTCTAGCACCACGTTAAATAAGAGTGGAGAGAGTGGACAACCCTGTCTTGTTCCTGATTTAAGGTAGAAAGTCCTCAGTTTTATGCCGTTTAATAGGATGTTGGCTGATGGTTTATCATATATGGCCTTTATCATGTTGAGATATTTTCCTTCTATACCCATTTTGTTGAGAGTCTTAAACATAAAATTGTGTTGTATTTTATCAAAAGCCTTTTCTGCATCTATTGATAAGATCATGTGGTTTTTGTTCTTTGTTTTGTTGATATGGTGTATTACGTTAACCGTTTTGCGTATGTTGAACCATCCTTGAGATTCTGGGATGAATCCCACTTGATCATGATGTATTATTTTTTTAATATGTTGTTGTATCCGATTTGCCAGTATTTTGTTTAGTATTTTTGCATTTGTATTCATTAGAGATATTGGTTTGTAGTTTTCATTTTTTGTGCCGTCTTTGCCAGGTTTCAGTATGATGGTTATATTGGCCTCATAAAATATGTTTGGAAGTATTGCTTCTTCTTCAATTTTTTGGAAAAGTTTGAGTAGAATAGGAACCAAGGCTTCTTTGAATGTTTGATAGAATTTACTAGTATAACCGTCTGGGCCTGGACTTTTATTTTTGGGGAGGTTTTTAATAGTTTTTTTTATTCCTTCCCTGCTAATTGGTCTGTTTAGGCTTTCTGCTTCTTCATGACTCAGTCTAGGAAGGTTGTATTGTTTTAGGAATTTATCCATTTCTTCTAGATTGTTGAATTTGGTGGCATATAGTTTTTCGTAGTATTCTACAATAATTCTTTTATATCTATGATATCCATGGTGATTTCTCCTCTTTCACTTTGGATTTTTTTTATATGAGTCCTTTTTCTTTTTTCCTTGGTGAGTCTTGCCAAGGGTTTGTCAACTTTGTTGATCTTTTCGAAGAACCAGCTCCTTGTTTTATTAATTTTTTCTACAGTTTTTCTGTTCTCTATTTTATTTACTTCTGCTCTGATTTTTATTATTTTCTTTCTTTGGCTGGTTTTGGGTTGTCTTTGTTCTTCTTTTTCTAGTTTCTTAAGGATTGAAGTTAAGTGGTTCACTTGAGCTCTCTCTTGTTTGTTCATATAGGCCTGAAGTGATATAAACTTTCCTCTTATTACTGCTTTTGCTGCATCCCAGAGATTCTGCTATGTTGTATTGTCATTTTCATTTGTCTGCATATATCTTTTGATCTCTGCGCTTAATTTTTCTTTGACCCATTCATTTTTAAAAATTATGTTGTTTAGTTTCTACATTTTTGTGGGTAAGAACAATTCTTTGCCCTGGCCGGTTTGCTCAGCGGTAGAGCGTCGGCCTAGCATGCGGAGGACCCGGGTTCGATTCTCGGCCAGGGCACACAGGAGAAGCACCCATTTGCTTCTCCACCCCTCTGCCGTGCTTTCCTCTCTGTCTCTCTCTTCCCCTCCCGCAGCCAAGGCTCCATTGGAGCAAAGATGGCCCGGGCGCTGGGCATGGCTCTGTGGCCTCTGCCTCAGGCGCTAGAGTGGCTCTGGTCGCAACATGGCGACACCCAGGATGGGCAGAGCATCGCCCCCTGGTGAGCAGACCGTCGCCCCTGGTGGGCGTGCCGGGTGGATCCCGGTCGGGCGCATGCGGGAGTCTGTCTGACTGTCTCTCCCTGTTTGCAGCTTCAAAAAAATGAAAAAAAAACAAAAAACAATCCTTTATCCATTTATTTATGGAGTCTAGTTGTTTCCTTTTCTTCATGGTCACAGCTTAGGAGTAAAGTTTCTTGCAGATGTGTGGATGACTCATTTTACATATGTGCAAGAATGTCTCTTAACTGAAAGCTAAATGTATAATTGACCAAGTTTTGGATCACTTCTTCACCATTAGTAGTTTTTACCAATTATTCTTTGAGTCAATTGTACCAATTTACATTCTTATTAGCAATATATGTCAGGTCCCATTTCTTTATTTTGCCTAGAACATGGTTTTATTAGACATTTACTCTTCTGTCACTCTGGTGGCTATGACATAAAGTTTTATGGTTATTGTATGCTACTGATTACTAATAAGATTGGATGTCCATTTGGGTTATTTTTTGTGAATTATATTTTCAAATGTTTTACAAACACATCTTACAATTTAAATGTTTATCATTTCCTAGTGTTTTGTAATTTCTTTTTGTCAGAGACAAAAGAGAGTCAGAGAGAGGAACAGATAGGGACAGACAGACAAGAAGGGAGAGAGATGAGAAACATTAATTCTTCGCTGCAGTTCCTTAGTTGTTCATTGATTGATTTCTCATATGTGCCTTGACCGGGGGGCTCCAGCAGACTGAGTGACCCCTTGCTTGAGCCAGAAACCTTGGGCTCAAGCTGGTGAGCCTTTATCAAACCTGATCAGCCCGTGGTCAAGCTGGAGATTTTGGGGTCTCGTATCTGAGTCCTCCACATCCCAGTCCAATGCTCTATTCACTGTGCCACCGCCTGGTCAGGCTGAAATAATTTTAATATAGCCTAGAACAGGCATTGCCAATATACAGCCCACAAGCCAGATCTGGCCCATGTAATGAGTTTATGTGGCCCATGATTAAATTTTTAATATTCTCCGCTACTTTAAAATCTCAACTACTCAGAAGTGGAAGTGTCTTTGATTATTGGGAATCAAAATATTTAAGAAGATAGTGATATGTGGAAAAGAATTTTATTTGTGACTAATCCAGGGTTAACTTCCAATAATTGGTCAAATAGATTTTGATACTTCTTTATTTTTTAAAAAAATTCCATTATAAAGATTTACAACTTTTGTACTCATCTGTACTCCATATGAACTGTTTGACATTTAGCGGCAATGTGAATCCCACATTTTTTTAGGAGTTTTCCAGTGTGCACCCAAGGTCAAACAATTTGTTATTTTTGTGGCCAAGGATGCTGAATCAAGTGGCATTGTAGCATAGCTGCAGTTGATAACTGAAAACGTGTCCAGGCCATTTGTAAAACAAAATACTTGTTTTATTTGTGATATAATCCCTTCAAGCTCATTTTATTAATTAAATATTGATTCAATTGATTGCGGTACTGTTTGGATATTTATATGGTATGTAATTATATTTTTATTAAAAAGTATTTTTATTAAAATAATATTGTATATTAAAATTTTTTTCACTCACATTTATTCATAAACAAATTACATAATAAAATTTTGTTTACTTAAATAAATCATGTTTGTATATAACATTTTTTAATTTTAATATTTTCTCTGGCCTGTGAAAAAAGTTTTCTTCTAATCTGGCCTGGGGACAAAAACTGTTGGCCATGCCTGGCCTAGAGACTAAGTCTTTGTCAGTTTTATGGGTCTCAAATATCTGTTGCTTTTTATTTGACTCTACTCATAGTTACTTTTAGAATATGGATTTTTTAAAAATTAATAGAATCAAATTTATTTTTAATTAGTGATAGTCAAATCAGGAAAACAAAATTCTGATTCTTGAGACTTGTTTAGAGGTTCCAGCAGGGGAGCACAGCTACTCATATATCCTTGACTGAAGAACGGTCCTCTCCTCTATCAGGGAAGGTCATCCTCTTCGACCGAGCATGTAACTTCGGGGGATAATGGAGCGATGAGGGAGGAAGAGGATGCCTGCCTAGCCAGCCATATCAGCTGAAACAACACTGGCGATCAATGGGGTGACAATTGTTGCAGCCAGATCGCTCTCACAACCTGATACTTAATCTTATACTAAATATTATATTTTTATTCTTCATAATATTTTACTGTGTTTCTGAATCTCTGCTTGAAACTATTGTTGAAAATTGTCTTGATAATTATTACCTTTATTTTTTTACATGTAAAGTTTAAAATCAGTTAGTCAAATTCCATGGATTTTCAAGGTAATTATAGATTAACATAAAAAATTCCCATCTTTATGTTGTTAAAAATGTATTATTTCATTTGACATAGGTATCTTTTTATGTCTTACGTTGGTGTTTGATTTCATGTTAAAATTTTATTTAAAAAAAAAGTCCTGGCCAGTTGGCTCAGCAGTAGAATGTTGGCCTGGCTTGTGGAAGTCCCAGGTTTGATTCCCCACCAGGGAACACAAGAGATGCACCCATCTGCTTCTCTACCCTTCCCATTCTCCTTTCTCTCTCTTTCTTCCTCACCCGCAGCCAAAGCTCCATGAGAGCAAAGTTGGCCTGAGCACTGAGGGTGGCTCCATGGCCTCCACCTCAGGCGCTAGAATGGCTCTGGTTGCATTGGAGCAATGCCCCAGATGGGCTGAGCATCGCCCCCTGATGGGCATGCAGGGTGGATCCTGGTCGGGCGCCTGCAGGAGTTGGTCCATCTGCTGCCCCATGCTTCTCTCTTTGGAAAAACACACACACAAAATTATTTATGTAATTATTTTATATATTTAATATATTTATCATAAATATAATTGCTATTATTTATGCATATCATAATATTACAGTTTCTGATTTGTTTAGATGTGCTTTATATCTAGAAAACTTGCTACTAAATATAAATATTTACATAACTAAATTATATTTTGTATTATTTAACTTAGGAATTTATATCAACATTATTAAGTGGTATTTTTCTTTTTCAAACAGTTCTTCCATAAATTTCTATATAAACTTTGTAAAATAAGCTGAGGTTCTTTTTCTATCTTCTTATTCCACACAGGTTATTTTTTTTGCCAGCTTGGGAGAAGTAACTTATAAAGACATCTAGGAATGATGAAGAAAGAGGGGCCCCAGGTTTTGTAGAAGATTTTTGAGTAGTGGTTTATTATTTTATAGGTCACAAGTCTCTCAGGTTTTATGTTTCTTGTCAAATATATTTTAAACTGTATTTCTACAAAATTCTTAGAAAAAATAGAAACTATTGATTTAAAATATTCATTTCTGATTTTATTTTTATGATAACCAACATTTGTTTCAATCAGGTATGGTAAGACACACAGACATGGAAATGATTGTTATGAAGGATGTTTTCATTATACTTACAGTACCCTAGAAACAGGAGGCACATTGCAGTACACCGGCTACACTGAGAAGCACAGAGTTAGAAGGAGCAAGCATAGAAAAAGGAAGAAATGGATGGCTGGCACTTTTATTCTGGTTTTCATGGGAAGGAATGGCTGAGGCAAGGTAATACAGCTAAGCAGACTTAGATAATCTGAATGTTGGTGGGTTTTGGAATGTAAGGGTGGTCTCTACCTGACAGGTACCTAGCCCTGCACTCAATAAAGCAGGAGACTACTGTCCCAGAATGTAAGAGCCCTATAATAAATGTGGATGAGGGAAAGAGCTTTGGATTTGTTGGTTTACATATTAAAGGCACACTCCTAGGCAACCTACAATATATGCTATCTGTCTAGCAGTTAGCTAAGTCTGGGAGGAGTGGTCACTCCTGAGTTTGCCAGGCCCAGGCATCAGCACTGCAAGAATAGAAAAAATATGAAAATTCAGTTAAATCAGATTTTTAAAAATTTTCTTCTGTCTCTATAGGTTTTTTTAAACTGTATTTACATGTTTATCTCTCTGTTTTCTTTCTCACAACACTACAAGCCCACTGAAGGCAGGAACCACATCTGTTATATTTGTCACCTCACACAATGCCTAATGCACAGATACACCAAACTAGTATTTGTTGAATCTGTTCTGTGAAAAAATGAGAAGCCAAATAGTATTTTCCTTTATACTCTATTATATGTATTTTATTTTTTGCCTTTAGCCTGATATTAATATAATTAACTTAATTTTTTTAAATAAAAAATTGCTCATGCTATTCTTTTTAGTTTCTTGGGGAGTAGGGACTGGAAACCTAGGGTTAAAATATAACAAGCATTTTAACTAGAAGATATTTTGACTTTCATCTTTTGGAACTGACATTGGACTGATTTTTAGAAGCAACCTGGCCTGTAAAACCTATATGTGATGGTAGAGCTGGGGTGAGGGTGAATTGTCAATTCACCTCCAAAATATTTTTTTTTCTAGGAAGGTGGTTGTAAGGAAAAGAAAAGAACTTTAAGGAAAGGGGACATAAGATATTCTTTGGTTTACATCTTTCCTGAATCCCAGCTCTCAGGCTGCTTGGCCTGTTAGATAACTCTACTTCCTAAAAACAGAATTTCTGGTTTTCAAGGGATGTGCAAAGCAGTTTTATTGGAAAGCAAAGGCTTGTTATGGATTCAGTGAGATCTAGACTATTTTAAAAAAATGTATGAAAGAATTATAGAAATGCCAATATTGTAGTATATCATGGTTTGTAACATATTACAGAAGTCTAGAGATTTATTTATTAAAACCAAAGCAAATTGTTTAATTGGCAATGCCAACTAAAAGTGACGATATATTATTCTCTAAAATCCTGGCAAGAACAAAAATCTTTACATAAGCAAAGATGTAGAAAATTTTACTATGCAAGTAGCATCTGGTAAACTTTATGGAATCTTGATGACACACAAATGTGAGTTTTTATAATTGACAAAATTATAAATAATTTACTTTCTGAGATAAAAAAGCAACAACTCCCACCTGACCAGGTGGTGGCACGATGGATAGAGCATCGGACTGGGACGTGGAGGAATCAGGTACAAAACCCAAAGTCACCTGCTTGAGCACGGGCTCATCTGGTTTGAGCAAGGGTCATAGCTTTAGCCCAAGGTGGCTGGCTTGAGCAAGGGGTCACTCAGTCTGCTGTAGCCCCCCAGTCAAGGCACATATGAGAAAGCAATCAATGAACAACTAAGGTTTGGCAACAAAGAGTTGATGCTTCTCATCTCTCCCTCTTCCTGTCTGTCTCTATCTGTCCCTTTCTCTGTCTCTGTCACACACACACACACACACACACACACACACACACACACACACGAAAGTAACAACTCTCTTGCTTATGGAAAATGTGAAACATGGCATGCCTAAGTGAAGAATAGTTTCCCGTATCACATGAATCTTCTTGCCCATATTTTATTGATGGTATTTTTGTTAGCTTCTAATTCAATTCCACTTCTAATAGAAAAAATAATTTATTTCAGTGTTTCAGCACTTAGTATATTATGACCTTCATCCTTCAGTACAAATACATTTATCCCACCTTACAAAGTGATAAGCCCTGTGGTCAGGGAATGGAAGTTAAAAAAAAACAATTCATTCTTTTTTTAAATGGGGAAGATATAGAGTTCCATTCTAGAAATACTGCTTCTTTATGCTATCAACTGTTTTGACATACACCACATGTGATGGTGCTAAAAAGTGATGTAAGTCAGTGTCACTTACAAATGTCAGCAAGCATCTACTTCCTCTTTTGTGTGTGTCTTAGCAATGACACTGGACTTTAAAGAATCTCATAATGTTAGCAGTTTAGCAAGTTAGTATATATTGTTACTATGAGTCAGTCCCTTTGTGGGGAAGATTTCTTCAATTCACTCTGCTTTCATATTCACCTCTTTACTGCATTTGTATGTGCACCAGTTAAATATCTTTGTGAGGAATAGAAGACAAGAGATTAGCTAGAGTTATGTTATGACATGATGGCTAAATGGTTCAGGGATTCCTAATATATAATACTTGCAGTGAATTTTTTGACATGGAATCATGAAGTCAAAGTGATTAGGAAGCAAAAGTCACCGAGACTTAACTGTGGAGTTCTACAGGTTTATTTGCATTACATTGAAACAAGCATTATGCCTGTTTAGCCACTAATTTTTGGAATAGGGATTGGTAAAAATAGAGGTTAGGGAAATGTCTGTCCTCTTCCTGGACATCTTAAGATATGTTTAAACACCAAGGTGGATACACAAGATGGCCCATTTCTGTGACACTATCACTAAACATGATTACTACCAAAAATCTTGTAACTTTTTCTGTACTTGTATAAGCCATCTTCCTGACTACCTAAGACTGACTTTCAAACCTCTTGTTTCTACTTTTTTCATCACTAGCTCTAGTGTCCTTGCCTTAGTTCAGTCACAAACCACTTCTCTTGGGGTTACTCAGTATCCTCCCGCACTCCTACCTATATCTTTATCACACTTTAATAATTTGGTCTTCTTATGCATACTTATCAGATATACTTTGTTCTTAAAATATGATAATCCCTCCTTCTCTCTGTTTTTCAAACTGGGATTCTATACATCCTAATACAGGGGGTGGGAATCTATGAATCGCGAGACAGATGTGGCTCCTTTTTTTTAATATCCACCTTTTTAAAAATTAATTTTAATGCAGTGACATTGATAAATCAGGGTACATATGTTCAGAGAAAACATCTCCAGATTATTTTGACATTTCATTATGTTGCATACCCCTCACCCAAAGTCAAATTGTCTTCCGTCACCTTCTACCTGGTTTTCTTTGTGCCCCTCCCCTCCCCCCAACCCTGTCTCTCCTTCCTCGCCCCCTCCTACCCACACCCCCTCATTACAATCACATTGTTGTCCATGTGTCTGAGTCTCATTTTTATGTCCCATCTATGTATGGATTCATATAGTTCTTAGTTTTTTCTAATTTACTTATTTCACACAGCATAATGTTATCAAGGTCCATCCATGTTGTCGTAAATGATCTGATGTCATCATTTCTTATGGCTGAGTAGTAGTCCATAATATATATGTACCAAACCTTTTTAATCCACTCGTCCACTGACAGACAGTTGGGCTGTTTCCAAATCTTTGCTATTGTGAACAATGCTGCCAAAAACATGGGGGTGCATTTATCCTTTTGGAAAAGTGCTATGGTGTTGTTGGGGTATATTCCTAAAAGTGGGATAGCTGGGTCAAAAGGCAGTTCGATTTTTAATTTTTTGAGGAATATCCATACTGTTTTCCACAGTGGCTGCACCAGTCTGCATTCCTACCAGCAGTGCAAGAAGGTTCCCTTTTCTCCACATCCTTGCCAGGATTATTCTGTGTTGTTTTGTTGATGAGCTCCATTCTGACTTCTGTGAGATGATATCTCACTGTGGTTTTAATTTGCATTTCTCTACTGATTAGTGATGTTGAATATTTTTTGATATGCCTATTGGCCATATGTATGTCCTCTTTGAAGAAGTGCCTATTCTTTTCTTTTGCCCATGTTTTGATTGGATTGTTTGTTTTTCTGGTATTGAGATTTACAAGTTCTTTATAAATTTTGGTTATTAACACCTTATCAAATGTTTTGTCAAATATGTTCTCCCATTGTGTAGTTTGTCTTTTTATTCTGTTCTTATTGTCTTTAGCTGTGCAAAAGCTTTATGGTTTGATACAGTCCCATTCGTTTATTCTGTCTTTTATTTCACTTACTCGTGGAGATAAATCAGAAAATATATTGCTGCGAGAGATGTCAGTGAGCTTACTGCCTATGTTTTCTGCTAAGATGCTTATGGTTTTACGACGTACATTTAAGTTTTATATCCATTTTCAGTTTACTTTTGTGAATGGTATAAGTTGGTGGTCTAGTTTCATTTTTTTGCAGGTAGCTGTCCAATTTTCCCAACACCATTTATTAAAGAGGCTGTCTTTACTCCAATGTATGCCCTTATATTCTTTGTCAAATATCAGTTGTCCATAGAGCTGTGGGTTTATTTCTGGGTTCTCTGTTCTGTTCCATTGAACTATATGCCTGTTCTTATGCCAGTACCAGGCTGTTTTGAGTACAATGGCCTTGTAGTATAACTCGATATCAAGAAGTGTGATACCTCCCACTTTATTCTTCTTTTTAAAGATTGCTGAGGCTATTCGTGTTCTTTTTTGGTTACATATAAATTTTTGGAATATGTGTTTTGTATCTTTAAAGTATGTCATTGGTATTTTAATTGGTATTGCATTGAATTTATAAATTGCTTTGGGTAATATAGACTTTTAATGTTTATTCTTCCTAACCATGACCATGGTATATGCTTCCACTTGTTTGTATCTTCCTTGATTTCTTTTATTAATGTTTTATAATTTTCTGAGTACAAGTCTTTAGTCTCCTTTTAAATTTATTCTTAGGTACTTTATTTTTGTGGTTGTAATACTGAAGGGGATTGTTTCCTTAATTTCTTTTTCTGACTGTTCATGTTGGTGTATAAAAATGCCTCTGATTTCTGAGTATTAATTTTATATCCTGCCACTTTGCTGAATTCATTTAACAGGTCCAGTAGTTTTTTTACTGAGATTTTAGGGTTTTCTATATACAATGTCATATCATCTGCAAATAATGATAGTTTTACTTCTTCTTTTTCAACTTGAAAGCCTTTTATTTATTCTTCTTGTCTGATTGCTGTAGCTAGGACTTTCAGGACTATGTTGAAATAGAGTGGTGAAAGGGGGCACCCTTGTCTTGTTCCTGATCTTAAGGGGATTGCTTTTAATTTTTGCCCATTGAGTATGATGTTGGCTGTGGGTTTGTCATAGATGGCTTTTTATCATGTTGAGGTATGTTCCCTGTATTCCCACTTTGCTGAGAGTTTTGATTATGAATGGCAGCTGGATTTTATCAAATGCTTTTTCTGCATTTATTGAAATTATCATGTGGTTTCTCTCCTTCCTTTTGTTTATGTGATGAATCACATTGCTTGATTTGTGAATATTGTACCAGCCTTGCCTCCCAAGAATAAATCCCACTTGATCATGGTGTATGATTTTTTCCATATATTGTTGGATTCGGTTTGCTAATATTTTGTTGATGATTTTAGCATTTATATTCATGAGGGATATTGGCCTATAATTTTCTTTCTTTGTGTTGTCTTTGCCTGGTTTTGGAATCAAAATAATGCTCACCTCAGAAAAGGAGCTTGGAAGTCTTCCTTCTTCTTTAATTTTTTGAAATAGCTTGAGAAAAATAGGAGTTAGTTCTTCTTTGAATATTTGGTAGAATTCACTTGTGAAGCCATCAGGCCCAAGACTTTTCTTTGTTGGAAGATTTTTGATAACTCTTTCAATCTCATTTTATGTAATCGGTATGTTTAGGTTTTCTGATTCTTCCAGATTGATTTTTGGAAGATTGTATGTTTTAAGAATTTTTCCATTTCATCTAGGTTGTCTAGTTTTTTAGCGTACAGTTCTTCATAGTATTTTCTTACAATATTTTGTATTTCTGTTGTGTCAGTTGATATTTCTTCACTCTCATTTCTAATTTTATTTATTTGAGTCCTCTCTCTTTTTTCTTGGTGAGTCTGGTTAAAGGTTGATAGATCTTGTTTACCTTTTCAAAGAACCAGCTCCTAGTTTCATTGATCCTCTGTATTGTTTCTTTAGCCTCTCTGTCATTTATTTTTGCTCTGATCTTTATTATTTCCTTCCTTCTACTACATTTGGGCTTAACTTGCTGTTCTTTTTCTAGTTCTTTTAGATGCAGGGTTAAGTTGTTTATTTGACCTTTTTATAGCTTCTTAAAGTGTGGCCTATAGTGCTAAAAACTTCCCTCTCAGTACTGCTTTTGCTCTGTCCCATAAATTTTGAGTTGTTGTATACTCATTATCATTCATTTCTAGGAATTTTTTTATGGATATTTTTTCTTTGATCTCATCTTTAATCCTTTCATAATCTAACAACCTGCTATTTAGTTGACATGTGTTTGAGAATTTTTGAGTTTTTCTGTTGTGCTTGATTTCTAGTTTTATGCAAATGTGATCAGTGAAAGTGCTTGATATGATTTAAGTCTTCTTAAATATTTTGAGACCACTTCTGTGCCCTAACATGTGGTGTATCCTAGAGAATGTACCATGAGCACTTGAAAAGAATGTATATTCTGCTGCTTTAGGGTGAAAGGTTCTGAAGATATCTATTAAATTGAGTTGGTCTAGTGTGTCTTTTAAGTCTGCTCTTTCTTTGTTACTTTTCTTTCTTGAGGATCTATCTAGTGATGTTAGTGGGGTATTGAAATTTCCTATTTTTACAGTATTGCTGTTGATCTTGTCCTTTATATCCATCAAAGTCTGCTTTATATTTTAGGTGCTCCTATATTAGATGCTTAGATATTTATAATAGTTATATCTTCCTGTTGGATTGCTCCCTTTATCATTAGGTAATGGCCTTCTTTATCTTTTACTATATCCTTTATTTTAAAGTCTATTTTGTCTGATATAAGTATTGCTACCCCAGCTTTTTTCTTCATTTCCATTTGCATGAAATGTTTTTTTCCAACGTTTTACCTTCAGTCTATGTGCATCTTTTGTTTTAAGGTGTGTCTCTTGTAGACAGCATATGTATGGGTCCTGTTTTCTTATTCATGCAGCTACCCTATGTCTTTCAATTGGATCATTTAATCCATTTACATTTAAGGTTATTATTGATATGTAGTTGTTTATTGTCATTTTATTCTTTAAAGCTGTATTCCTCTTTTGCTATATTCTTTTCCCACTATTATTTGTTTACAACAGGCTCCTTAACATTTTCTGCAGCATTGGTTTGGGTATAATAAATTTCTTGAGTTTTTGTGTTGTTTTTTTTTTGTCTGAGAAGCTTTTTATTTCTCTTTCAGTTTTAAATGATGGCCTTGCTGGATAATATAGTCTTGGTTGTAGGTTCTTGTTCTGCATTACTTTGAATATTTCTTGCCATTCCCTTCTGGCCTTAAGTGTTTCTGTTGAGAAGTCAGATGTCATCCTTATGGGGGCTCCTTTGTAGGTAATATCCTTTTTTTCTTTAGCAGCTTTTAATATTTTCTCTTTATTGCTTAACTTTGGTATTTTAATTATGATGTGTCTTGGTGTAGGTTTCTTTGAGTTTCTCTTTAATGGAGTTCTCTGTGCTTCTTGAACTTGTGATAGTTTCTCCTGCATTAATTTAGGGAAGTTTTCAGTTATGATATAATTGAACAAAGTTTCTATCCCTTGTGTTTCTCTTCTTCTTCAGGAATCCCTATGATGTGGATGTTATTTCTCTTTATGTTGTCACAGAGCTCTCTAAAAGTTTCCTCAAAATTTTTGAGTCTCTTTTCTTTTTTCTTCTCTGCTTTCATGCCTTCATTCAATTTGTCCTCCAACTTGCTGATTCGATTCTCAGCTCCATCCATCCTGTTTTTAATTCCTTCCATTGTGGTCTTCATTTTGATATTGTACTTGTCATTTGACTGATTTTTTTTTTTTTTTTTTTTTTTTTTTCATTTTTCTGAAGCTGGAAACAGGGAGAGACAGTCAGACAGACTCCCGCATGCGCCCGACCGGGATCCACCCGGCACACCCACCATGGGCGACGCTCTGCCCACCAGGGGGCGATGCTCTGCCCATCCTGGGCGTTGCCATGTTGCGACCAGAGCCACTCTAGCGCCTGGGGCAGAGGCCACAGAGCCATCCCCAGCGCCCGGGCCATCTTTGCTCCAATGGAGCCTTGGCTGCAGGAGGGGACGAGAGAGACAGAGAGGAAAGCGCGGCAGAGGGGTGGAGAAGCAAATGGGCGCTTCTCCTGTGTGCCCTGGCCGGGAATCGAACCCGGGTCCTCCGCATGCTAGGCCGACACTCTACCACTGAGCCAACCGGCCAGGGCATTGACTGATTCTTTTTTAATATTTCAATATCCTTTTTTATACTTGCCAATTTTTTTATTTAGGTGTTTGTAATGACCATCCATTGTTGTTCTGAGATCCCTAAGCATCCTTACAATCATTATTTTGAACTCCGCATCCAGAAGTTTTGTTATTTCCATATCACTCAGTTCATTTCCTGTAGGTTTTTCTTGTGGTTTCATTTGGATTGCACTTCTCTGTCTTCTCATCGTTTGTGTGTTTGGGTGTTTTGTTTGTAGAGCTGGTTGAGTCTAGGCTTGGTGTTGTCTGCCTCCAGTTTTCAATTGTGTTATTTCTATGTCTTCTTGGGTTGACATCAGCTATTATTTGTAGTCCACTTTCAAATTTGGGCCACTTTGAAGTCTTGATTTGTTTGTTTTCTTAACAAGTGATAATCTTTTTACTGATCTCAGCAGGGGGCTTATTTGAAACTATCCATAAATGTGGTGGGTGTAACCTGAGACTGTGAAGACCTCTTCTGCCAGTGTCTCTCTCTGGGAGCAGGGTGTTTTTTCAGCTTCAATAGAGGGAGGTGTATCTCACATCTCTATGGAGACCTGAGTTACTGCCCCTCCTCCCCACTTCTTGTTTTCAGCTCTGTCTTGTTCTACTGATTGCAGCTGGAGAGATGTCTGGAGATCTGTGACCTGGAAGCACTTTAGTCTTTTGTTTTGTGGAAGGATCAGCCCCTCCCCCAGCTATGGCCACCTCCAGCACTGGATGAGTCAGCTTCTCAGGTCATCCCCTGCATTTCTATGTTTCTCACCATCTGTTTCTCTCTCCCCCCTTTCTTTTTGGAAGACAAACTGGCCTTTTCAACATATCTCCTTTTCTGGTCGCCAGGCAAGTAGCTGTGAGCAGTATTTTCTGTTTTTTTTTTCTTGGAATGAGAGTCCTTCTGGGCTCTCAGCCTCACCCCTTTCTGTTCCTGTTAGCAAGGGAGACTCAGGCACTCCCTACCAGGTTTGTGTGGCTTCTTCTTTGCTCCTTGGTTTTTGAGATCTGTTCTTGTAGTCCAGAATTGGTTTTTCACAGTGATTGTTTCTAAATTAGTTTGTAACCCAGTTCATTGGTGTGAGCTGGGAGTCTGTGCGTCTGCCTACTCCACTGCCATCTTCAGGTCCCCATATGTGGCTCTTTTGATGGCTGCATCTGGCTCGCAGACAAATCTTTAAAAAAATAATGTTAAAAATATAAAACATTCTCATGCATTACAATCCATTCATTTCCTACCACTCATGTTTATGGCCTAATATGAGCCAAGCAGTACTTAAAGCCGGAAGAATATACATGACACACAGCTATTGAGTAACAGGGGTTTTATTATTGTTTGCTTGCTATTTAGTAGTGTTGGTGAAGGAAAATGTTCTTATGATATTGAAAATGATGACAATATATAGGAAATAGAAAGTAAAATGTGCATTTATTTAAAAGTAATTATAAATTCAAGATTTACCTTGGACTTACTTACCATGTGGGTAGGTTTTACATATTCTTACTATTCATGGAAAAATATCTATTTGTGAGCTACTACATTTCGCTTATGAGTACATACAGTCATGAAGAACAATGGCAGCGGTGGTGGGAGCAGTGGGGGATGGGGAGTGAAGCAAGGAAGCTGGGAGAGAGAAGATCAGGAAGGAGATTCTGGGGAGGGAACTTTGTGTCACATTGCTTTATAAAAATTTTATTCTTTTTTTAATTAATTTTAATTTGTAGTGTTTACATGGATTCAAGTGTCCCACTCAATATAACGCCCTCACCTTCCATCACTGTGTCCCTGTTTTTACTCCATTTAGTCCCATCCTTTTAACTCTCTCCCTCTGGAATTTGCTGTCCAGTTATCTGTATCTTTGTGTTATGTATATATAATTTCACTAATTTCCTCACATTCTCTGATCTCATTCCCTCTGACAGCTGTCCCTCTGCTCCCTGTGACCCCACCTCTGCCTCAGTTCTGTTCTTCAGTTCACTTTGTTCATTAGACTCCACATATAAATGAGATCATATGATATTTGTCTTTCTCTGGCTGGCTTATTTCACTTAACATACTAATCTCCAGGTCCATCATGCCATCACAAAAGGTAAGATTTCCTTTTTTTCATGGCCACATAGTATTCCATTGTGTATATGTACCACTGCTTTTTATTCTGCTCATCTACTGATAGACACTTGGGCTGTGTCCAGATCTTGGCTATTCTAAACAATTCTGCAGTAAACATAGGAGTGCATATCTTCTTTTGAATCAATCACTTGGTAGTCTTAGGATATATTCCTAGAAGTGGGATAGCTGGATCAAATGCAGCTCCATTTTTAATTTTTTGAGGAATCTCCATACTGTTTTCCACAGTATGTATTCCCATCAGCAGTGCAGGAGGGTTCCCATTTTCCACATCCTCGCCAGCACTTATTGTGTGTTCCTTTGTTAGTGAGCGCCATTCTGACAGGTGTGAGGTGGTATCTCATTGTGATTTTAATTTGCATTTCTCTGATGATTAGTGACATTGAATATTTATTCATATGCCTATTGGCCATCTATATGTCCTCTTTGGAGAAGTGCCTATCCAGATTCTTTGCCCATTTTTTAATTGGATAGTGTATGTTCCTGGTGTTGAGTTTCTCATGTATTTTTGTTATTAACCTCTTATCAGACATATCAGCGAATATGTTCTCCCACAGAGTGAGTTCTCTTTTTATTTTGTTTTTAGTGTCTTTTGCTTTGCAAATGCTTTTTAATTTGATATAATCTCATTTGTTCATCCTGTCCTTTATTTCACTTCCCCGTGGAGATAAATCGGCAAAAATATTGCTACAAGAGATGCCGGAGAGTGTATTGCCTATGTTTTCTTCCAAGATGTTTATGGTTTCACGACTTACATTTATGTCTTTTATCCATTTTGAGTTTATTTTTTGTGAATAGTGTAAGTTAGTGGTCTAGTTTCATTGTTTTGCATGTACCTGTTTGATTTTTCCAACACCATTTATTAAAGAGGCTGTATTTACTCTGCTGTATGCTCTTACCTTCTTTGTCAAATATCAATTGACCAGAAGGCATGGGTTTATTTCTGGGTTTTCTGTTCTGTTCTGTTGATTTGTATGCCTGTTCTTATGCCAGTACCAAGCTGTTCTGAGTACAATGGCCTTGTAGTATAACTTGTTATTAGGAAGTATGATATCTCTCACTTTATTTTTTATTTTTAAGATTTCTGATGCTATTTTTTTTGGGGGGGGTTGGTTCCATATAAATTTTTGGAATATTTGTTCTATATCTATAAAGTATGCCATTGGTGTTTGAATAGGAGTTGCATTGAATTTATAGATTGCTTTGGGTAATATGGACACTTTAATGATGTTTATTCTTTCTATCCATGAACACAGTATATGCTTCCACTTGTTTGTATCTTCTTTGATTTCTTTTATCAATGTTTTATAATTTTCTGAGTACAAGTCTTTTACCTCCTTGGTTAAATTTACTTCTAGATACTTAATTTTTTTTGCAATAGTGAAGGGGATTGTTTCCTTAATTTCTCTTTTAGACAGTTAATTGTTGGTGCATAAAAATGCCACTGATTTTTGAATATTAATTTTATATCCTGCTACATTGCCAAATTCATTTATCAGATCTAAGTGTTTATAACTAAGACTTTAGAATTTTCTATGTATAGTATCATGTCATCAGCAAAATATAGTTTTACTTCTTTTCCAATTTGGATGCCATTCATTTCTTCTTCTTGTCTGATTGCTGTGTCCAGGACTTCCAGAACTATGTTGAATAAGAGTAGTGAAAGGGGGCACCCCTTCCTTGTTCCTGATCTTAAGGGGATTGTTTTTAATTTTTGCCCATTGAGTATGATGTTGGCTGTGGGTTTGTCATAGATTACCTATATTATGTTCAGGTATGTTCCCTGTATTACCACATCGCTGAGAGTACTGATCAAAAATGGATACTGGATCTTATCAAATGCTTTTTCTGTATCTATTGATATTATCGTGTTATTTTTATCCTTCGTTTTATTTATGTGATAAATCACATTGCTTGATTTGTGAATATTGTACCAGCCTTGCCTCTCCAGAATAAATCCCACTTAATCATAATGTATGATTTTTTAATGTATTCCTGGATCTAGTTTACTGATATTTTGTTGAGAATTTTAGCATCTAAGTTTATCAGGAATATTGGCCTATAGTTTTCTTTCTTGGTAGTGTCTTTACCTGGTTTTGGAATGAGAATAATGCTTACCTCATAAAAAGAGCTTAGAAGTCTTCCTTCCTCTTAAATTTTTTGAAATAGATTGAGAAAGATAGGTGTTACTTTTTCTTTGAATGTTTGCTAAAATCACCTGTGAAGCCGTCCAGTTCAGAACTTTTATTTGCTGGGAGTTTTTTGATTACTGTTTCATTTTCCTTTGTTGTAAATTGTTTTGTTTAGGTTTTCTGATTCTTTCAGATTCAGTTTTGTAAGATTGTATCATTCTAGAAATTTATCCATTTCTCCTAGGTTGTCCAAATTTTTGGCATACCAATTTTCATAGTATTTTCTTACAATTTTTTGTATTTCTGCAGTGTCAGTTGTTACTTCTTCATTTTCATTTCTAATTTTATTTATTTGAGTTCTCTCTCTTTTTTAATTTGAGTCTGCTCAAATTAAAGGTTCATCAATCTTGTTTACCTTTTCAAAAAACCAGCTGTTGGTTTCACTGATCTTTTGTATTTTTTTTTTAGCCTCTATGTCATTTATTTCCACTCTGATCTTTATTATTTTCTTCCTTTTACTTCCCTGAGGTTTATTTGGTTTTTTTTTTTTTAGTTTCTTTTAGATATGGGTTAAACTGTTTATTTGAGCTTTTTCTTGCTTCTTAAGGTATACCTGTATTGCTATAAAATTCTCTCTCAGGACTACTTTTGCTGTTTCCCATAAATTTTGAGTTGTTGTAAGTTCATTTTAATTTGTTTCAGGAAAAATTTTTTATTTATTTCTAGATCTCATTTTTAACCCATTTGTTATTTAATAACATGCTATTTAGCCTCAAAGTGTTTGAATGTTTTTCAGTTTTTCTATTGTAGGTGATTTCTAGTTTCATGCCATTGTTATCAGAGAAGATGCTTGATATGAGTTCAATCTTCTTAAATTTATTGAGATTTGTTTTGTGTCTTAACATATGGTCTATCCTAGAGAATATACCATGAGCACTTGAAAAGAATGTATTCTGCTGCTTTGGGGTGAAAGGTTCTGAAGATATCTATTAAATCATGTTGATCTAATGCACCATTTAAGGCTGTTGTTTCTTTGTTAATTTTCTGTCTGGAGGATCTATCCATTGATGTTAGTGAGATATTAAGATCCCCTACTATTATAGTATTGCTGTTGATCTCACCCTCTATGTCCATTAAAATCTGCTTTTATATATTTAGGTGCTCCTATATTAGGCACATAAATATATACAACGGTTATATCCTCCTGTTGGATTGCTCCTTTTATTATGATGTAGTGATCTTCTTTATCCCTTATTATAACCATTTTTTTCAAAGTTTATTTTGTCAGGTATAAGGGTATAAGTATTGCCACCCTAGCTTTTTTTTTTTTTTCACTTCCATTTGCGTATAATATTTTTTTCATTCCATCACTTTCAGTCTATGTGTATCTTTTGTTTTGAGGTGGGTCTCTTGTAGACAGCGTATGTACTGGTTGTGTTTTCTTATCCATGCTGTTATCCTCTGTCTTTTGATTAGAGCATTAAATCTATTTACATTTAAGGTTATTGTTGACGTGTATGTGTACTTATTTATTGCCTCTTTTTCTCGATTCTTTTTCTTCCCTTGGCTCTTTTTATAGCAAATCGCTTAACATTTCTTGAAGCACTGGTTTGGTTGTTATGAATTCCTTGAGTATTTTTTTTGTTTTGCTTTTTTTTTTTGTCATCTGGGAAACATTTTATTTCTCCTTCAATTTTAAATGATAGCATTGCAACATAAAGTAGTCTTGGTTTTAGGTTCTTGTTTTGCATCACTTTAAATATTTCTTGCCAATTCCTTCTGGCCTCAAGTGTTTCTGTAAAGAAGTTGCATGTCATCATTATGGAGGTTTCTCTGTAGGTAATTAATTGTTTTTATCGTTCAGCTTTTAGTATTCTTTCTTTGTCTCTTAACTTTGACATTTTAATTATGATGTGTCTTGGTATAGGCCTCCTTGGGTTCCTCTTTAATAGGAATCTCTGTGTTTCTTAAACTTGTGTAATGTTTTCTTTTATCAATTTAAGGAAATTTCAGCTGTGATTTCTTCAAACAGGTTCTCTATCCCTTGTTCATTCTCTTCTTCTTCAGGAACCCCTATGATGTGTATATTGTTTCTCTTCATGTTGTCACAGATCTCTCTCAGTATTTCTTCAGTCCTTTTGAGCCTCTTTTTGTTTTGCTGCTCTACTTCTGTGTTTACGTTTATCTTGTCTTCTAAATCACTGACTCGATCCTCTGCTTCTTCCAACCTGCTGTTGATTCCTTCTAGTGCCACCTTCATTCCTAATATTATATTTGTCATTTCTGACTGGTTCATTTTTATTATTTTAGTGTTCTTTTTTATACTTGCTATCTATTTATTTACATGTTCATTATGACCATACATGAAAATTTTATTCTTAAAGTAGTTTTTAGAATACCTAACACTACCATCACTGTATCTAAGGTTATACTTTCACTTTATCCTCTGCTCTTATAGTATTGTGTAGGAGACATATGAAAACAGTTTATTTATTTCTATCCATACAAGGCCTTTATTAGATGGCTCATGCACCCCTGTTCGGTTTCATCGTCAGGTTCCTATGTTTACATACTCTTGTACTGAAGCTTCTTGATTCATTTTCTCATACCACCACATCATTGAGAATGTTGTTTCTGCTTCTTGAGATTGCCTCTCCCTTCTCCATCTGGTTAATATTTATTTATTACCCAACTTTCATCTCAAATAATACTTTTTACTAATTACTTATTTTTGAAAAATAATTCTCTATTTCATGATTAACCTCAGGGCATCTTGCACTAGAGAAAGAAGTCCAGTATTTGACAGAATCAAAAATTAAGACAAAAAACTAAAAAGGTGTGGATGCTGGTAGACTGAGAAAGGTGATCTGAGAAAAGGACCAGTGTGGCTCAAAATAGCAAATATTAACTCCTATGTACCTCCTAATGATAAGATGCCATACAATGTATAATCTGCCAAAGTAATTAAATCTGAGTATAATCAAAACTCTAGAGCTGATTATTTTCATTATAGAGCAAATAGAAAATCATGTCAAACTGCAGTTAGAATGAAATTAGCAAAATTCAAATTGTGGAAAATACCTACAGGACAAATGATCCAGTTTCTTTTAACACACATCAATTCTAAGGAAAAAAATGAATGGAGGTAGAACTATAGATTATAAACAGCTTGAAATATGTATTGAGTAAGACTAAACTAAAGTTTCAAAGAATGTGCCTATGTGTAGTAAAACTAAGAAATCCAATGGAGTAATTACTAAAATAGTCAAGAGAGTATATATTTTTAAAGAAAAGAAATAAGTTGAGATTGAGATATGCATATAAAGGGTGTTCACT
Organism: Saccopteryx bilineata; assembly: GCF_036850765.1. Taxonomy (NCBI): domain Eukaryota; kingdom Metazoa; phylum Chordata; class Mammalia; order Chiroptera; family Emballonuridae; genus Saccopteryx; species Saccopteryx bilineata. The sequence continues at coordinate 99,485,913 of NC_089493.1, forward strand.
CTATAATAATTATAATAATAATTGACATTTTTGTCTGTTTTTCTGGTCATTTCTCTTTTTTGGATCTGATTAAATTCCACCTCCCAGCCACTTCCTGGTTTAGCGCTCACACCCTGTAGCCACTATGTTCCTTTCCTCTCCTAATTGCCCCAGTGCATGTACCAGACAACTTTCTATAGATTCTAGGCCCCAGAGCCTGAAAAATTATTCAAATTAGCCAATCCAGAGGTAGCATGCAAAATTGAATCCAACCTGCATGCCATTCATAAACTGCTTTCTGAGGCTCTAACTTGATGGGGTCCTGTTACCAGATGTAATTGTTTGCTTGTAGCCCTAAGTAGCAACCTTCTCTAGGAGCTATAAACAATATAAAGTTTTGTCTTTTTACTATTCAAATGCCATTATGTTGTATTATCTTACCATCAAAAGCACTTTTTAAAGCAGCATATAAAATCATAAAATTTGCTTGTATGAAATCTACCTTAGAATATGGTTAGGGGGTACATGTCACACAATGAGTAAGACTAACACAGAAAGACAAAGGGTCCTGGATAAGTGGAATCTAAGAACTCAGGAGAAGGCAAAGGGAAGCACAAGGTGCAAGTATAAAATAAGACTGTAGAGCAACTTGTCAGGGTGGGAAGAAGACCAGGAGCTATGGAAGGGCAGTTCTTAAAACAGGGGTGAATGGGTGGTAATGTGATACAGTATCTGAAAAATTTATTAACCTGTCTATTGGAGCAGGAAAAAGAGAAAGAGGTAAGAAAAAATTGAAGAAAATAAAATAAGTGAAACAATAATTAACTAAGAGAAGGTTTTATAGGAAAGAAAACCATCAAATTATAATTCTTGATTTGATAGCAAAAATATTCACATATAAAGATTAACATAACTGGCTAATTAACCATAGATATAACATTAACCGTATGTGTAACTTCACTAGGAAGTTGAAAAGAGGAGAACTAGGGGTGTAAGAATAGAAACCTCATATACACTAAAAGGAATTCAGTTGAAAATTTGCTGAGCCATGAAATGACATTGTACAGCCAAAACAATGATCACATAAAAGATATCTGTTAAAAAAATAAAGATTTATAAAAATAATGAGACAAATAAGAGGGGAAAAAAACAACTAAAAGAATTGAGAATGTTTGGCTCCAAGAGCATAAGTACAAACCCTAACAACAAAATATTTTTAGTTTCACCTGACCAGGCAGTGGCACAGTGGAGAGAGCATCGAACTGGGACGAAGAGGACCCAGGTTCAAAACCCCAAGGTTGCCAGCTTGAGCATGACTCATCTGCTTTGAGCATAGCTCACCATCTTTGAACCTGAGATTGCTGGTTTGAGCAAGGGGTCACTCAGTTTGCTGGAGCCCCCTGGTCAAGGCACACATGAACAACCAATGAACAACTAAGGAGCTGCAACGAAGAATTGATTCTTCTCATATCTCTTCCTTCCTGTTTGTCTGTCCTTATCTGTTCCTCTCTCTGTCTTTCTCTTTGTCACAAAAAATTTTTTTTTTTTTTAGTTTCAGTAAAATAGCTATACACATACAAGCAAAAGCAAATCGTTATTTAAAGTCATTAGGATATTTTTTTCTAATAGTTTGACTTAAACAGTCTAAACAATAACTGGCTTATGATTGTTTTTTTTTTTCATATTTAGTTTTATTTCACCATATTTGTTACACACTCTATAGTTATGCCTGGACTTCCTCAAACTGAAATTATAAGTCTATATGGGATCTAATTGGAGTATTTGAAAAAAAAAATTCAATTTTAGAAAGTGTTTTATATTTCTATTTTCTGAATAAAATGAACATAAAATACCCTTTCTTATTATGAAGCAAAATAAATCCTAACTTTCCCATATCAGTCGAATAATAGAAGTAGATATGGTCCACTGAGCAAAACCATCTACATTTAGATTATGTAAGAATAACAACAATAGGATTACAAACTCAAACAGAGATTTTAGAGGGTACCCACCCCTTGTTGCATCATTCCCTAGAGGAAAGTCAAAGTGACTTCTTTGCATTACAGTGAAAGAAGACTTTTGTGGTTAGTTAAAATAATAATTGTTATTTTGTCTATGAATTCAGAAACCCAGAGACAATGAGTAGATTTTAAGAAAATCTAATGACATAGTAAAAGTACATTATTTCTTTTCTTTTTCTTTTTTTCCAAGTTAGAGGAGGGGAGATAGAGAGACAGACTCCCACATATGCCCTAACTGGGATCCACCTGGCACCCCCATCTGGCACCAGTGCTCTGCCCATCTGGTGCCATGCTTGCAACTGAACTATTTTTAGCACTTGAGACGAGGCTCCACAGAGACATCCTCAGTGCCTGGGTCCAATGCACTCAAATCAATGGAGCCATCACTGTGGGAGGAGAAAAGAGAGAGAGAGAGAGAGAAGATTGGGAGGGGGTGGAGAAGCAGATGGTCACTTCTCTTATGACTAGGAATTGAACCCAGGACATCCACACTCTGGGACGACATTCTACCACTGAGCCAACTAGCCAGGACCAGAAGTATATTATTTTATAATTAGAAATAGCACACTGTCCTTTGCAAAAATAAAAATAAAAAAATATATAGATAAGGAGAGAGGAAAGGGAAAAGAAGACTAAATCATGAGACTGGCATATTATTTATTTTATTTTAAATTTTTATCAGTTGAGTTTAGAGAGAGAAATATCAGTTATTCATTTTATTTTTAGTCAACTACCAAAAAAGAAGCAGCTAAGGCTGAGATGCCTATTTCATGGTACGCTAATAAAACAAAAGCTAAATAGTATATATATGTACTATATATGATATTCATTATATTGCCAGTGGCCATGGCCAGGCAGGTTCACATTGGATTTGACAGATGGTACAGAAACTATGGAGCTGGAAAGCACAAGGCCATTCCTATTTATTTATTTATTCATTTATCTATTTTAGAAAAGATAGAGAGAAGGGGGGAGGAGCAGGAAGCATCAACTCCCATATGTGCCTTGACCAGGCAAGCCCAGAGTTTTGAACCAGCGACCTCAGCATTCCAGGTCAAGGTTTTATCCTCTGCGCCACCACAGGTCAGGCAAGCCATTCCCATTTAATATATTCTCTAACAGTGGACAAATATGCAGGGGAAATTGCTTCTTATGGCTGCAGGGGAACAAACAAAATGTCCCCTCACAGAGGCGGGCAAGCAATCTGCACCAAGGGAAAGCACAGGTAGCCTTACATAAGCTATACACATGTGTCTCTGCGCTGTGCTCATGTGCTAATCATGCAAAGTACAAGTGAGCAAGCCTAACACAGCTGTTTTCCCAACATATATCCATATCTTTGAATAAGCTCAAATATCTGTGAGGTGGTGTATAGCATTTTTGGTCATGGCAGTATTTCTACTACTAAATCGTATGGAGAAATTAATTTTTAGTGACTCTAACTTGAACATACAGAAAGCTTAAAAAATACCATTACCTAATGATAACAGTTGTAACTGAGGAGGAAGACAGAAAGAACCCAGAAGTATTAAATGTATCAGGAAATAGATCCTCCAACCAATTGTGATGAGGTTGTAGGATCAACACAGTGGGTTGTAGGGGACTGAAAACCCACTTGTATTTAAGGCGAGACTGCAAGTAGATGATAAAGAATCAGATGGAAAAACTCATCCGCCAAGTGTTGAAACAAACCAGGTAGGAAGATAGATAGGCAAGTCTAGGGGCCAAAGCCTAATAATAATGCCTTAGTTCTCAAACATCAGCATGCATAAAAATCACCTAGGTGGCTTGCTATACTACAGACTGCATCCAATTCCAGAGTTTCTAGGGTAGAATCTGAAAATACTGAACATTAGGTGAGTCCTGTGCTCCTGAAAATCAGTGATGGTTGAGAAATACCCCCGAATTTCTGTTTCCCAAACTCTTCTCAACATTTTGAGTTTTAAAGAATGACTTCTTCCAAAGAACCACTCTCCCATATCACTTAGAAAAACTCACTGCCCACACATTCTTGTCACTCACACAGACCTGCAGATGACTTGTGTTTACTTGTGGCAAGGTCAAATACAAAGCTCTTAACTTTCTGTTCTTTTCTCACAGATAATTAGCTAAGATTAGAACTGTCTGTTCCCCTGAAACTGGCTATACACAGAGATAAACTCCTGTTTAGCTGACTGAGACATCCCTTGATTGCAAAACAACTGCAACTGTAAAGCATTCCTTCTGCAGTTCGGCTCTCACTACAAAAGTCTAAGGAGAAACCGAGATGCTGGGGCACTTCCGTCTTCTGTTGTCAGCGCTTGAACAATTACAATGGGCTAAATAAAATCAATCTCCTTCCTTGCTTAATTTTTTGCCTTTGATAGGTTCAAATTATACAATGCTAACTAGTACCCAGATGGTGCGTGTGCTGCTGCCCTGGGCACCACACTTTGGAAACTGCTATTCTAGTGTAATTATACACAATTGGCAGAACACATGATTCACACTATTAAGTGAAAGGGAAGCTACTCCTTACTGCTGCCAGTAAGCAATGGGCTAAACAACAATTTTTTTCTCAGGTGAAAATTAGGACCTGAACTAAAATGGGTGCAACTCTACCTCTGAGGTCATGGTGGTTTAAGGGTAAGGTCACTTTCTGAACTGACTTTACGACCTTTCTCTCATTTGGTAAAGAGCCATCCCACCCAGCAGTGTGATCACTGCATAGGAGACTGGCTACAGGCCCGCAGGCTGGAAGAAACTGAAGAAGGAAAAGAGTCTTTCAAGACACTGTAAGTAATCCTGAACCTAAAGAATTCAACTTTATGCATCCTGAAATTCTGGTACCAAAAGGTGTCAAATGACTGTGGTATTTTCTTTTTTTATGAAGTCATTATGATTCAGTCCTCAGATTTGAACCACATTTCCGTATCCTCTTGAATAAAAACAAAAATACAAACAAAAGCCCTAAATTTTATTTTAACTCAAGAAAACAAAGATGAAATGCCTAACAGTATTCACGTTTTAAACATTGCCTCTGTATTCATCTTTGGTGTCAGCAAAGTTAACAATTTGGGTGCTGTATCTTAGAACAGCTGTGTAGGCATTCTCTTGCATTACAAACCTCGTGGCGTGACATTTCTATCTCTGGCCTAGCATTAATGATGTTCCATGCTGACCCTCTTGTGTGAAGGCAGAGCTGGAGAGCACAGCTTTGATAGCAGTGTTTACATGAATGTTTGATAAGCATCTGTCAGCTCCTAGCACTCTACAAGCCTAGAAACACAAAAGAAGCCTGGGAACCCTGCAGTTCTTTGCCACCTGAAAGCATAATCTGGTGTGTTTGCTGAATTTCAAATCAGCACTGAAATTGTTCTCTTTGTAGCTTGGATTGTAATTTATGTATTATTTACGCAAAAAAAAAAAATAGAAGAAAGGATAAAAGACAATTACTTTTTCTGAAAGGGTTTTGGCTACGGAGGACAGAATTCTTCTAATATGTACTAATCTAGCTATATTTTGTTTGGTCCCACTGGACACAAAATATCATGCAGTTAAATGGAGTTTTAAGAATATTAATTGTGTTCCTTTTCCCCTTCTCCAAATCATGAAAGAAAAGATGGTGATTAGGAGCCTTTGTCTATATACAGAGTAATCCATATTTTGTGTCCTAATGTGGGCATTATTACAGGAAAAAAATTGCATATTAATTGGCTTTGAGTTTTTTTGTGACCCCCACACCTTTATTTTGGTAATGTTTCATGTGCTCTTTGTTCAATAATTCATGATTCCTGCTGTAGGACTGTAGACAACTTTTTGTTTTTGACAGTTCAGAGATATAAAAAGTTAAAAGTTTTGTGGTGCCAGAAATAACAACTTCATCTCTTAAAATAATGTCTCTGCAAATTTAGTGACATTTCTGCCACAGAGGAATGGATAAAATAGCTTACTGGTCTTTGGTATTCTATAAATAACAGATGAAATTATAAATTATTATTGTAGTGAGTTGAATATTATGCTGTCCAAATAAAATCAGGCATATAAATGTGCTTTCATTAATGTGAAGTCCATCAAAAATAAAACAGAGAAATACTGAATAGGAAGAACAAGAACTCTAACTACCTTCAGATACCTCTCATCTTCCCTGCCAGTGAGTTCTGCTGAATTGACTGAGTCATTTCATCTCTTTCAGCTTTGATAAAATTATTAGAGTTTCTGGATCAAGCTATGCTTGAAGCTAGTACTATCCCCTGGACTTCTAACTTACATGAGCCAAGACACTTAAAATACGACTGTAGAAATATTTAAGCTTTATTGAGCCTGTTTTCATTTGCAACACCAACACTTGTGAATAATATTATCATTTTCTTTTTATGGTGAATTCACCAACATAATATCATTAGATATTCAATTTTTTTTTAATAAATTTTTATTAATGTTAATGGAATGACAGTAATATTTCAGGGTACATATATTCAAAGAAAACATGTCTAGGTTATCTTGTCATTAAATTATGTTGCATACCCCTCACCCAGAGTCAGATTGTCCTCCGTCACCCTCTGTCTAGGTTTCTCTGTGCCCCTCCCCCACCCCCTAACTCTCTCCCTCCCTCCCTCCTGCGTCCTCCCTCCCCCCACCCCTGGTAACCACCACTCTCTTGTCCATGTCTCTTAGTCTCATTTTTATATTCCACCAATGTATGGAATCATGTAGTTCTTGTTTTTTTCTGATTTAATTATTTCACTCCGTATGATGTTATCAAGATCCCACCATTTTGCTGTAAATGATCTGATGTCATCATTTCTTATGGCTGAGTAGTATTCCATAGTGTATATGTGCCACATCTTCTTTATCCAGTCTTCTATTGAAGGGCTTTTTGGTTGTTTCCATGTCTTGGCCACTGTGAACAGTGCTGCAATGAACATAGGGCTACATGTGTTTTTACGTATCAATGATTCTGAGGTTTTGGGGTATATACCCAGTAGAGGGATTGCTGGGTCATAAGGTAGTTCTATTTGCAGTTTTTTGAGGAACCACCATACTATCCTCCATAATGGTTGTACTACTTTACATTCCCACCAACAGTGTATGAGGGTTCCTTTTTCTCCGCAGCCTCTCCAACACTTGCTATTACCCGTCTTGTTGATAATAGCTAATCTAACAGGGGTGAGGTGGTATCTCATTGTAGTTTTGATTTGCATTTCTCTAATAACTAATGAAGATGAGCATCTTTTCATATATCTGTTGGCCATTTGTATTTCTTCCTGGGAGAAGTGTCTGTTCATGTCCTCTTCCCATTTTTTTATTGGATTGTTTGTTTGTTGTTGAGTTTTATGAGTTCTTTGTAAATTTTGGATATTAGGCCCTTATCTGAGCTATTGTTTGAAAATATCAGTTCCCATTTAGTTGGCTGTCTGTTTATTTTGGTATCGGTTTCTCTTGCTGAGCAAAAACTTTTTATTCTGATGTAGTCCCATTCATTTATCTTTGCCTTCACTTCTCTTGCCATTGGAGTCAAGTTCATAAAATGTTCTTTAAAACCCAGGTCCATGAGTTTAGTACCTATGTCTTCTTCTATGTACTTTATTGTTTCAGATCTTATATTTAGGTCTTTGATCCATTTTGAATTAATTTTAGTACACGGGGACAGGCTGTAGTCGAGTTTCATTCTTTTGCATGTGGCTTTCCAGTTTTCCCAACACCATTTGTTGAAGAGGCTTTCTTTTCTCCATTTTGCGTTGTTGGCCCCCTTATCAAAGATTATTTGACCATATATATGTGGTTTTATTTCTGGGCTTTCTATTCTGTTCCATTGGTCTGAGTGTCTATTTTTCCACCAGTACCATAGAGTTTTGATTATTGTGGCCCTATAATATAGTTTAAAGTCAGGTATTGTAATGCCCCCAGCTTCATTCTTTTTCCTTAGGATTGCTTTAGCTATTCGGGGTTTTTTATAGTTCCATATAAATCTTATGATTTTTTGTTCCATTTCTTTAAAAAATGTCATAGGAATTTTGATGGGAATTGCATTAAATTTATATATTACTTTGGGTAATATGGCCATTTTAATTATATTTATTCTTCCTATCCAAGAACAAGGAATAGTTTTCCATCTCATTGTGTCTTTTTCTATTTCTCTTAGCAATGTCTTGTAGTTTTCATTATATAGGTCCTTTACATTCTTTGTTATGTTTATTCCTAGGTATTTTATTTTTTTTGTTGCAATCGTGAAGGGGATTATTTTTTTGAGTTCGTTTTCTAATATTTCATTGTTGGCATATAGAAAGGCTATGGACTTTTGTATGTTGATTTTGTATCCTGTGACCTTACTGTATTGGTTTATTGTTTCTAGTAATTTTTTTGTGGAGTCCTTTGGGTTTTCGATGTATAGGATCATATCATCAGCAAAAAGTGATAGCTTTACTTCTTCTTTTCCGATATGGATGCCTTTTATTTCTTTGTCTTGTCTGATTGCTCTGGCCAGAACTTCTAGCACCACGTTAAATAAGAGTGGAGAGAGTGGACAACCCTGTCTTGTTCCTGATTTAAGGTGGAAAGTCCTCAGTTTTACGCCATTTAATACGATGTTGGCTGATGGTTTATCATATATGGCCTTTATCATGTTGAGATATTTTCCTTCTATACCCATTTTGTTGAGAGTCTTAAACATAAAATTGTGTTGTATTTTATCGAAAACCTTTTCTGCGTCTATTGATAAGATCATGTGGTTTTTTTTCTTTGTTTTGTTGATATGGTGTATTACGTTAACCGTTTTACGTATGTTGAACCATCCTTGAGATTCTGGGATGAATCCCACTTGATCATGATGTATTATTTTTTTAATATATTGTTGTATTCGATTTGCCAGTATTTTGTTTATTATTTTATCATCTGTATTCATTAGAGATATTGGTCTGTAGTTTTCTTTCTTTGTGCCATCCTTGCCTGGTTTTGGTATGAGGGTTATGTTGGCCTCATAAAATGTATTTGGAAGTATTGCTTCTTCTTCAATTTTTTGGAAGACTTTGAGTAGAATAGGAACCAAGTCTTCTTTGAATGTTTGATAGAATTCACTAGTATAACCGTCTGGGCCTGGACTTTTATTTTTGGGGAGGTTTTTAATAGTTTTTTCTATTTCCTCCCTGCTGATTGGTCTGTTTAGGTTTTCTGCTTCTTAATGACTCAGTTTAGGAAGGTTGTATTGTTCTAGGAATTTATCCATTTCTTCTAGATTGTTGTATTTGGTGGCATATAGTTTTTCATAGTATTCTACAATAATTCTTTGTATATCTATGATGTCTGTGGTGATTTCTCCTCTTTCATTTTGGATTTTATTTATTTGAGTCCTGTGTCTTTTTTCCTTGGTGAGTCTTGCCAAGGGTTTGTCGATTTTGTTGATCTTTTCAAAAAACCAGCTCCTTGTTTTATTGATTTTTTCTATAGTCTTTCTGTTCTCTATTTCATTTATTTCTGCTCTGATTTTTATTATCTCCTTTCTTCGACTGGTTTTGGGTTGTCTTTGTTTTTCTTTTTCTAGCTCCTTAAGGTGTGAAGTTAAGTGGTTTACTTCGGCTCTCTCTTGTTTGTTCATATAGGCCTGAAGTGATATGAACTTTCCTCTTATTACTGCTTTTGCTGCATCCCAGAGATTCTGATATGTCGTATTTTCATTTTCATTTGTCTGTATATATCTTTTGATCTCTGCACTTATTTCTTCTTTGACCCATTCATTTTTTAGAAGTATGTTGTTTAGTTTCCATAATTTTGTGGGTTTTTCCTCCTCTTTTTTACAGTTGAATTCTAGTTTCAAGGCTTTATGATCAGAAAATATGCTTGGTACAATTTCAATTTTTCCAAATTTGCTGATATTGTCTTTGTGGCCCAACATATGGTCAATTCTTGAGAATGTTCCATGTACACTAGAGAAAAACGTATACTCTGTTGCTTTGGGATGAAGTGTCCTGTAGATGTCTATCATATCCAGGTGTTCTAGTATTTCGTTTAAGGCCACTATATCTTTATTGATTCTCTGTTTGGATGACCGATCTAGAGCCGTCAGCGGTGTATTGAGGTCTCCAAGTATGATTGTATTTTTGTCAGTTTTTGTTTTAAGGTCAATAAGTAGCTGTCTTATATATTTTGGTGCTCTTTGGTTTGGTGCATATGTATTAAGGATTGTTATGTCTTCTTGATTCAGTGTCCCCTTAATCATTATGAAATGACCATTTTTGTCTCTGAGTACTTTTTTTGTCTTATAGTCAGCATTATCAGATATGAGTATTGCTACACCTGCTTTTTTTTGGGTGTTGTTTGCTTGGAGTATTGTTTTCCAGCCTTTCACTTTGAATTTGTTTTTATCCTTGTTGCTTAGATGAGTTTCTTGTAGGCAGCATACAGTTGGATTTTCTTTTTTAATCCATTCTGCTACTCTGTGTCTTTTTATTGGTAAGTTTAATCCATTTACATTTAGTGTAATTATTGACACTTGTGGGTTCCCTGTTGCCATTTTATAAATTGCTTTCTGTTAGTTTTGTATCTTGTTTGATTCTTCTCTTTTGTTTTTCTATCATTTGTTTTTGTTTGTTTGTATTCCATACTTCTTTCTTCTGTTGCTACCTTTTTTAAGTCAAGTGTTTTTGTGGTGGTTTTTTCAAGGGTGGTTACCATTAAGTAATGAAAAGGGTACCTACCATATTCATTGTAGTACCCTTTCTTATGAGTATTTCTGCGCTTCATCGTCCTTTGCTACTGTTAATCTTCATCCTTTCTCCCCCTTTTTTTCTTTTGTTGTCACAGTTTAAGTTTGGTTTTATTGTTTTCTTGGTGGAGCTGTTACTTGTGGTTTTGTTTTCTTTTGTTCTTTGAATCTGGTTGGAAAACCCCCTTTAGTATTTCCTGGAGTGGGGGCTTTCTGATGATAAATTCTCTCATCTTTTCTGTATTTGTGAATATTTTTATTAGATATTCAATTTAATTTGTTATTCTTTACTAAAAGGAAGAGGGCACACTCATTCCTTCATTCTATTACCATTTGGATCTCCTCATAGATATGTTATCATTGGTCATTTATGTTCCTAACAATATGTTCAATGCTGTATATATCTTTGTAAATTATTAAAGTAGCACTCTACTCCTGTATTGATTTTTTTGAGTGGGTATATTTAAGGCAAGGAATATGCTTACTATGATATCACATACACACATATATTCTGGTACACAGGAGAACTTCTATCATAGGAAATTGGCTCCAATTAATAAAGTAAAATTCTGTTTTTTAAATTACTCCTATAAGCAAGATTTATGGCTATATACCAATGGAAGTTGTCTTCATATTAGAACAATAGGACATCAGAATACTGTATTATATACTGAGCAAAGAAGAGATAATGGATGCAAATAACAGGAGAAATTATAACAACCTATGCTGATGTTATTAATTAGAGAAAAGAAAAAAGAGGAAATAGTTGTAAAGCATCTTGAAAATGTATATGAGTGTTAAGAGTTGATAACTATTTAGATTTGGCAAATGATGGATAACTAAGTTTCTTAGATTGAGTAGAGATGAAAATAAATCACTGCCATGAAGAACTTATTTGGAGAAAGAAAGCTGATACATGGTAACCCACTTAGCATATTTAAATACTACACTGAATAGAGTTGAGAAGAGGAAACAGAGTTTATAGAAGTGGAGATAAAAAATATATAGAAGAGTCTAAAAAGAAATAAAGATCAAGTTTAAAATGAGTACTTAGGCAAACAAAGGTGAGATGCAAGGGTGACTGAATACAACAGCTGGAGAAAGAGCATGGGGTCTGAATAAACACAGCACATAGAGAATGAAAAGGTTGCTGCTGAAGTTGCTGCTCTGTGTTCTAATGTAGGTCGCCAGAGAATAAACAAACAAAACCCAACTTTTTCTTAAGAATTTGACTAAATTAATGGTACACAATATATCACTTTCTTAAGTGTGATGTAACCAGAGGAGTTCTAAATGGGATGCTTTAAAGAATGAAGGTGCTGATCCACAAATATCCCGCCACAGGAAAGAACTTGGAATTGTTCAGTGGCATAGTAACAAAACTAGGGAAGAATGTGGAGGAGGAGTTGGGAGCATGAGAAAGGTTTGGATAAAAAATCAAGGGTGACATCAAGCAGGGTTATAGATATAATAAGATTTTGGGTCATACTTTAAGAACAATAAGAAGGCATTGGAGAATATTGAGGAAGGCATAGATGTCTAATACATTCTAATAAACTTATTCCATATGTTAAATAAAGAATTGATCAAAGAGTGAATGTATGGAAACGGGGTCAGCCTGAAGACCAATGCTGTAGTCCTGGAAAACGATTCAAATTGGATGGTCAAGTGCCCTGACAACATGTGATAAAAATAGCGGGTAAATTAGTGGTGGATGTTTTTAGGCAAATCAACAGAGCTCAATGATTTGGATGGAGGGTGAGGGAGAAGACATCAACAATAACCTGCAGGGTTTTTTTAGTTTAGGAACTGCGTAACTGTTGAGTGTTAACGTTTACTACAAAGGAGTAGGTATAATGTGAGTAATTTTCAGCAAGTCTAGACATTTTAAGAGATTTTAAAAGAAATACATGCAAATGTTACTGGAGGTGGTAAATACAATATTGAAAAAAGAGAATACAGATTCAGAAAAACTTAAAGTTTTTGTAGCAAAAGCATTGGAGATTATAGACCTGAATCCAGATTGTAGATAGAAGTGGGAATTCTGTAGGAAAAGTGGCTCTCAGAGGAACATCTTAATAAGAAGTTCCAGGAAAAGTTAAAAGTAATTTCTTTCCTATCATTTACTCAGAGGATTAATGACTTATCTGAAATTATTACCCTTCAGCTGTTTTCTTAACCTTACTAGAGGGTAAAGAGATATATCTCATCAAGCACTAGGCAGATTTAGTTTCTGAACTAAATAATAAATTTCATCTTTTCTTGTGTGTGAGAAGAAAGAAATCACATACCTTAAGCAACTCTGTAAAAAATTTAGGATTAACAGCTGCAATTTACTCTCTGATATTAAATTGGAGATTTTTAGAGATTATTTCTGAAGGCAAATAATACAATATATATAGTAATAAATTGGCAAACAACACTTCATGAGCTTTAAGAGAAAAAATATTTTTCTATAATACTGCAATTGTTGCTAGAAAGCAAAGTGTACATTTTTTTTTAAGTGAGAGGAGGGGAGATAATGAGGCAGAGTCCACATGTGCCCCCATTGAGATCCACCCAGCAACCCCATATTGGGCCAATGCTTGAGCACTGATCCATTTTTAGCACCTAAGGCTGATGTGCTCTAATGGAGCTATGCTCAGTACACAAGGCCATGCTCAAACCAATTGAGCCACTGACTGCAGGAAGGGAAGAGAGAGAGAAGGGAAAGAAAGGGGGAGATCTAGTGGGGGAAACAGATGGTCACTTCTCCTGTGTGCTCTGACTGGAATCAAAGCTGGGAGGTCTATATGTCGGGTTGATGCTCTATCCACTGAGCTACAAGACAAAACAAAGTGTACATTTTTGTAACATGGTTGTATATTTGATTGAAATTTATTTTGTTACCTCTGATTTGACTTTATTGAGAAGACTGATCTGAATTATAAAAAGCCTACAAAGATACTCTTTAATTTGAAGTTATATTTTAGAGTGCACATAATTATTATATTACTTTAGTATTCATAAAATTATTCAGAATAACAAATAAGTTGCTGTAAACTATACCCTCAAACTGTTTAATAAGTAGCAAAGGATAATTTTAAGTTAGTACATAACACTATTGGCAAATATTTTAAAATGTATTTAAATTATTCTCAAGTGCATGAGAAAAATAGGTTTCATATAAAAAATAAGTATTCACTCCCAAATAGAGATCAACAATAACCTTCCTTATTATAAAATAGATAAATATTATTTTCCCAGTTTCCTCAGAAGTAATCCCAATTACACATTTGTATTCACCAACTATTATGTGAATGATCATTTAATAATTTACTAATTTAAAAAGCAAATAAAGATATGGAGGTTTTTCTTATTGAAGTCTTTTCTATTCAAATATAGCAAAGCTTAAATGTAAATCAATTTTCAAATTGGCTTTAAAATAAAATGTTAACTTAAAATTGGAAGTGATATAGACATTTTATTTGACATATTTCTTTAATACTTTTTAATTAGATAAAATATCTTTATTTTCACACCCAAGGGTAATAATTTATGTATATGGTATGTATATTTCTAATATCAGTTCAACAATATTTTTGTGCTAGTTCATTAGAATGCCTGCAGACAAACCCAAGAGAAAATTTTAAATAGTCTATATTATTTTTCCTAGAAGAGTAAAGAGTAAAATGCTAATATTTGTTCTGTTCTATAAGCTGTGAAATTAATTGTGGGTAATATGCTATACAAGTTGCTTAGAGTAACAAAATGCAGAAAAGGGTAAACTCTTAATAGCTACATATATACAGGTACAATTTTTTTGTATCGATATGTATGGTGTACAGGGTTGGACAAAAAGTAGGTTTACAGTTCATATGAAAATAATACAATAATTAATAAATAATAATACAAGGATAAGCTATGTTTTCTGTACTCACAACTGTAAACCTACTTTTGCTAAACCCTGTGTGTGTGTGTGTGTGTGTGTGTGTGTGTGTGTGTAGGCATGTATTTGTCAAGATATATAGATATTCACACTACTATTCATGAGTCCTAGAGAGTGTATTTCTCCAGGTATTTCTTATTTCTTTTTTTAAAAATTTATTTATTTAATGTGTTTACATAGATTCTAGGATCACCCCAAATGCATACCCCTAACCCCCATATTCCCCTCAACATCTCCTTTGCTCCCTCCCTACAGTGCCCTCCCCCATTCCCTTCAGGTTTATCCCCTCCTATCATCCCCTTTTCCTCTGTCCTCTTTTCCTCTGTTCTCTTTGATCTCTCCTCTGTCTCAATTCCATTGCTCAGTTCTCATCGTTCCTTGGATTCCTTAAATGAGTGAAGTCATATGATACTTTTTTTCTCTGCCTTGCTTATTTCACTTAACATAATAATTTCCAGGTCCATCCATGTTGTTGCAAAAGGTAATATTTCCTTCTTTTTCATGGCTCCATAGTATTCCATTGTATATAAGTACCACTGCTTTTTAATCCACTCGTCCACTGACGGACATGTGGGCTGTTTCCAGATCTTCGCTATTGTGAACAATGCTGCCATAAACATGGGGGTGCATTTCTTTTTTTCAGTCGCTGATATGGTGTTCTTGGGATATATTCCTAAAAGTGGGATAGCTGGGTCAAAAGGTAGATCCATTTTTAATTTTTTGAGGAATTTCCATACTGATTTTCACAGTGGCTGCACCAGTCTGCATTCCCATCAGCAGGGCAGGTGGGTTCCTCTTTCTCCACATCCTCACCAGAACCTATCCTGTGTTGTTTTGTTAATGAGTGCCATTTTCACTGGTGTGAGGTGCTATCTCATTGTGGTTTTAATTTGCATTTCTCTAATGATGAGTAATTTTGAACAGTTTTTCATATGCCTATTGGCCATCTGTATGTCCTCTTTGGAAAAGTGTCTATTCATTTCTTTTGCCCATTTTTTGATTGGATCCTTTGTCTTCCTGGTGTTGAGTTTTACAAGTTCTTTAAAATTTTTGGTTTTTAACCCCTTATCAGACATATTGTCGAATATGTTCTCCCATAGTGTGGTTTGTCTTTTTATTCTGTTCATATTGTTTTTAGCTGTACAAAGGCATTTTAGTTTGATATAGTCCCATTTATTTATCCTGTCTTTTATTTCACTTGCCCGTGGAGATAAATCAGCAAATATATTTCTGTGAGAGATGTCGGAGAGCTTACTATTTTCTTCTAAGATGCTTATGGTTTTATGACTTACATTTAAGTCTTTTATCTATATTGAGTTAACTTTTGTGAATCGTGTAAGCTGATGGTCTAGTTTTTTGCAGGTAGCTGTCCAATTTCCAACACCATTTGTTAGAGACTGTCTTTACTTCATTGTCTTACCTCCTTTTTCAAATATCAAAGGCCCATAAAGGTGTGGGTTTATTTCTGGGTTCTCTGTTCTGTTCCATTGATCTACATGCCTGTTCTAATGCTAGTATCAAGCTGTTTTGAGTACAATGGCCTTGTAGTATATCTAGAAGTGTGATACCTCCCACTTTATTCTTCTTTTTCAAGATTGCTGAGGCTATTCCTGTTTTTTTCTTTTTTCTGTTTTGTTTCCATATAAATTTTTGGATTATGTGTTCTATATCTTTGAAATATGTTATTGGTATTTTAGTCATTATTGCATTGAATTTATAGATTGCTTTGGGTAATATAGACATTTTAATGATGTTTATTCTTCCTAACCATGAACATGGTATATGCTTCCACTTGTTTGTATCTTCCTTGATTTCTTTTATTAATGTTTTATAATTTTCCAAGTACAAGTTTTTAACCTCCTTGGTTAAATTTACTCCTATGTACTTTATTTTTTTTTGTTGCAATCGTGAAGGGGATTGTTCTCTTAATTTCTCTTTCTGACACTTCATTGTTGGTGTATAAAAATACCTCTGATTTCTGTGTATTAATTTTCTACCCTGCCACTTTGCTGAATTCATTTGTCATGTCGAGTAGTTTTTTGACTGAGATATTAGGGTTTTCTATATACAATATCATGTCATCTGCAAATAATGATAGTTTTACTTCTTCTTTTCCACTTTAGATGCCTTTTATTTTTCCTTCTTGTCTGATTGCTGTAGTTAGGACTTCCAGTACTATGTTGAAAAAGAGTGGTGAAAGGGGGCACCCCTGCCTTGTTCCTGATCTTAAGGGAATTGCTTTTAATTTTTTCCATTGAGTATGATGTTGGCATTGGGATTGTCATAGATGGCCTTTATCATGTTGAGGTATGTTCCCTGTATTTCCACTTTGCTGAGAGTTTTGATCATAAATGGGTGCTGGATTTTATCAAATGCTTTTTCTGCATGTATTGAAATTATCATGTGGTTTTTTTCCTTCATTTTGTTTATGCGATGAATCACATTGATTGATTTACTAATATTATACCATACTTGACTCCCCAGAAAGAATCCCACTTGATCATGATGTATGATTTTTTTCATGTATTACTGGATCCAGTTTGCTGATATTTTCTTGAGGATTGTAGCATATAAGTTTATAAGGGATATTGGCCTATAATTTTTGTGTGTGTGTGTAGTCTTTGCCTGGTTTTGGAATCAGAGTTATGCTCACCTCAGAAAAGGAGCTTGAAAGTTTTCGTTCCTCTTGAATTTTTTGAAAACCTTGGGAAGGACAGGAGTTAGTTCTTCTTTGAATATTTGGTAGAATTCCCCTGTGAAGCCAAGCGGCCAAGAGCTTTTGTTTATTGGGAGTTTTTTGAAAACTGTTTCGATCTCATTTGTTGTAATCGGTCTGTTTAGATTTTCTGATTCTTCCAGATTGATTTTTGAAAGATTTTATGTTTCAAGGAATTTGTGCATTTCACCTAAATTGTCTAATTTTTTGGCATACAGTTCTTCATAGAATTTTCTTACAATATTTTGTATTTCTGTTGTCTCGGTTGTTATTTCTCCACTCTCATTTCTAATTTTATTTATTTGAATACTCTCTCTTTTTTCTTGGTGAGTCTGGTTAAGGGTTTATCAGTCTTGTTTACCCTTTCAAAGAACCAGCTCTTAATTTCATTTATCTTCTGTGTTGTTTCTTTAGCCTCTATGTCATTTATTTCTGCTCTGAATTTTATTATTTCCTTCCTTCTACTAGCTCTGGGCTTTACTTGCTGTTCTTTGTCTAGTTCTTTTAGATGCAGGGTTAAGTTGTTTATTTGAGCTTTTTATAGCTTCTTAAAGTATGTCTGTAGTGCTATGAACTTCCCTCTCAGTACAGTATTTGCTGTTTCCCATAAATTTTCAGTTGCTGTATGCTCATTATCATTTATTTCTAGGAATTTTTTTATTTTTTTATCTCATTGTTAATCCATTCATTATTTAATAACATGCTACTTAGTTTCCATGTGTTTGAGAATTTTTTCAGTTTTTCTGTTGTGGTTGATTTCTAGTTTCATGCCATTGAGATCAGAGAAAGTGCTTGATATGATTTCAATCTTCTTAAATTTGTTAAGACCTCTTTTGTGCTCTAACATGTGATCTATCCTAGAGAATGTACCATGAGCACTTGAAAAGAATGTATATTCTGCTTCTTTATGATGAAAGGTTCTGAAGATATTTATTAAATCCAGTTGATCTAGTGTGTCCTTTAAGTCTGCTGTTTTTTTCTTAATTTTCTTTCTTGAGGTTCTATCTAGTGAAGTTAGTGGGGTATTGAAATCACCTACTATTATAGTATTGCTGTTGATCTCACCCTTTAAATCCATCAAAGTCTGCTTTATATATTTAGGTGCTTCTATATTAGGTTTGTAGATATTTATAATGGTTATATCTTCCTGTTGGATTGCTCCCTTTATCATTATATAGTGACTTTCTTTATCTCTTACTATAGCCTTTGTTTTAAAGTCCATTTTGTCTGATATAAGTATTGCTACCACAGCTTTTTTTTATTTCCATTTGCATGAAATATTTTTTCCATTGTTTTGCCTTCAGTCTATGTGTATCTTTTGTTTTGAGATGTGTTTCTTGTAGAGATATATATATATATATATATCGCTCTACCGCTGAGCCAACCGGCCAGGGCCAGTTTACTGAGTTTTTAATACAAATGGATGTCAGATTTTTTCAAATTTCTTTTTGCATCTATTAATATCATCCTGTGATTTTTGTTTTTTAGTTTGTTGATATGATGGATTACCTTAATTGATTTTTGAATGTTGGACCAGAATTGCATACCTGGAATAAATACCACTTGATTTAGTATATAATTCTTTTTTGTATATGTTGGATGCAATTTACTAAAGTATTGTAGAGAATTTTTGCATCTATGTTCATGAGATTATAATATTTAATTTTCTTATAACATTTTTTATCTAGTTTTGGTAATCAGATAATTCTGACTGCATAGAATTAATTTAAAATATTTTCGCTATTTTCACTTTCTGAAAAATATTATAAATATTAAGTAAGTTCTTCCTTAACTATTTGGTAGAATTCACCAGTGTAGTCATCTGGACCTGGTGCTTACCATTTGATAAATATTAATCATTTATTTAATTGCCATAATAGATATAGCTTCATTTACATTTCCTGTTTTCCTTATGTGAATTTTGATAGAGTGTATCTATCAAGGACTCGGTCCATTTTATCTAAGTTATCAAACTTGTGGATATGTAATTGTTCATAATTTTCCTATATTTTCCTTTTAATGTTCATTAATCTAGCTAAAGGTTTATCAAGTTTATTAATCTTTTCCAAGCACCAGTTTTTGTTTTCATTGGTTTTCACTGTTATTTTCCTATTTACAATGTCATTGATTTCTATTCTAAATTTTGTTTATTTCTTTTCTTCTGCTTACTTTGAATGTTTTCGCTTTTTTTCTAGTTTCCTGCGACATAAGCTCAAATAATTAATTTCATATCTTTTTATTTTGTATTACAGCATTTGCTGCTTCAAATTTTTTTTTGATATTAATTTTTATGCATCTTACAATATTTTTATCTACTTTATAATGTTTTTAAAATCTTTCTTGATACTTCTCTTTAACCCATGTTATTCAAAAGTGTGTTTTTAGATATCCAACTATTTTGGTGTTTTCCTGTTATTAATTTCTAGTTTTAATGCCCCTTTTTATCCCTGATAAATTATTATAGGTATTCCAACTTTCTTTTGGTTAGTGTTAATATAGTATATCTTTTTTTTTTTTAACAGAGACAGAGAGAGAGTCAGAGAGAGGGATAGACAGGGACAGACAGACAGGAACAGAGAAGCATCAATCATTAGTTTTTCATTGCAACACCTTAGTAGTCATTGACTGCTTTCTCAAATGTGCCTTGACTGTGGGGCTACAGCAGACCAAGTAACCCCTTGCTCGAGCCAGCAAGCTTGGGTCCAAGCTGGTGAGCTTTACTCAAACCAGTTGAGCCCGCACTGAAGCTGGCGACCTTGGGGTCTCAAACTTGGGTCCTCTGCATCCCAGTTTGATGCTCTATCCACTGTGCCACCACCTGGTCAGGCAATATAGTATATCTTCATTTATACTTTTAATTTGAGTCTTTATATTTAGAATAGGTTTCTTATAACTAATATAAAATTGGGTCTGTGTTTTTTATCCACAAATATATTGTGTCTCTATATTTTAGTGTATTTACACTGTTGATATCTAAAACAATTATAGTAAGATTAACCATATTTGTTATGATTTTTCTATTAATTGTCCTTGTACATTTATTTTAATCTACTTTTATTCTGCCTTCTTTGATTTTGAGCATTTTAAATAATTTTGCTTTTTTTCTCCCCTCTTAGCATACCAGTTCTATTTCTTTTACTTTTTTGGTGGCTGATATTGAGTTTGCAATATACATTTACAAATAAATAGCTTTTTTTTTCTTTTGATACATTAAACATTCTATTTTACTTACTTTTATTTTTATAGCTCTTGATATGAAGTCAAATATAATTCATATCCTTGGTCCTTTATAAGCAAGGACCATCACCAACTCCCCATCATATATACTCTTTGTCTCTTAAGTTTTTTGAAGTTTAACTATGATATGCCTGTGTGTAGATTTAGGGGAATTTTTTTATGTTTGATGTTCTCTGAAATTTCTAGAACTGTTGTTTGGGATCCATTAGTAATTTTAGAAAATTTTCAGTCATTATTGCTTCAAATACTTCTTCTGTTTCTTTCTTTCTTTTCTTTCTAGTAGCCCTATTATTTATGTGTTACAACTTAGGTAATTACACCTGTTTGGGAGTATTCTGTTCTATCATTTTACTTTACTATTTTTTTTTGCATTTATAATTTGGGAGTTTCTATTCAAATTTCTTCTTGAATAGGAGAAGCTCCCTGATTTTTTCCTTGTCTGTGTTTGGCATGTTAATAAGTGCATCAAAAGCATGCTTCATTTCCATTACAGTGTTTTTAATTTTTAGCACTTCTTAAATTACTTCTAAGAGTTTCCATCTCTCTGCTTGTATTATCCATATATTCTCACATGCTGTTCACTCTTTTCCATTAGAGCCCTTAGCATATTAATCATAATTGTTCTGAATTCCTAATATGACCATTTCCACATGTCTGCCATAGCTAAGTCTAGTTCTGATACCTGTTCAGTTTCTTCAAAGTATGTTTTCTTTTGTGTATGTTTTAGTATGCCTAGCAAATTTTGTCTTAAGCAGGACAGGTAGTGGTTAAAAGGAGCTGAAGTAAATATGCCTTCAGTGTAAGGTTTTATGTTTATTTGGCTAGGGGTTCAGCTATGTTTACCATTTATGGTATATATAGGCTTCAGAGGCTAAACTTTCCTCTGTTGTCCTTGTTTTTGCCTTCCCTTTTAAGTGTGGGCTTTCCTAGAGTGTTCTCAAATATAAAGTCAAATATGTAGTTGTTTTGGTTGTATTCCCCTGTGTACAAGAGCTCTACTAATATAATGGTAAGGTGTGGGAGGCAGAGATAAATTCTAGAGTCCTTTAAGAGGTCTTAGTCATTTAGTGAGCTTGTACTCCTGGGCTTTACAAGTATTTCGCAGTCTGACCCTTCACCCCTGACACTTAGGTGAAATGGGAAGAATAGGTATTTTCTTTCCTCCACGTGGAAATTAGGAGGTAGCTGAAGTTGGTTTTATTTTCTTCCTTTCCCAAGGTCAGTTAGACTCTGGTAAAATAATCGGTCATGAGGACAGTCCTTGTTAAGAATACAATGTTCAGGGAGTATTTCAAAATGCCTACTTTTCTCTTCCCCTGCTGGAAATATAGGAGGAAATTTCTGTAGAGGTCCTAAGGGTAAAACTCCTAACAATGCAAGACCCACCCCCACTAAGACTGCTCTCCATCCCCTTAATTTTTAACTTTTAGACATGCTCACACTGAAACTCTAGCTATTCGTCAATCACAACTTTGGTATATCGCACAATGCAGGTTACTGTGGAGATTTCTGCTCCTGAGTTTCTTTGCAAAGTTCTGAATAGTGTCTGTTTCTGCTTATCTGCCTCCAATTTTGGGGGGCAGTGGTTTGCCTTGTGACCTTAATTTTCTGGTGGATCTAAGAGGAGTTGTTGACTTTCAGTTCAGCATATTTCTAGTGAGAATTGATGTGATGATTTCTAAGCTCCTTACGTGCAAGACTTGACACCAGAAGTCCTATATGTATCTTTTTATGTGCTTTTCTGTAACTACTGGTTGGTACTTTTGAAGAATCAAAAATTCACAAAATGTATGTAGAATGATAGATCAATTATCTGTGATCTTTAGTTGCTGGTGTCAGATTAAATTTTTTAAGGTCTAGAACTTTTGGGAGTTTTTTATGTATCCCATATACCAGTGCCCAGTATTGAAAAGCATTTTCAGTGAATAAATTAACTTGTTTTCAAAGCATGGCTTTGTGGTCTGAACCAATGCCCCTAGATATGTTCAAACTTCTTATGAAAAAGAACAGAATGCACTAAAATAAACCAGCCACCTCATTTTAACTTCACATTATACCTAGTAGAAAAATAGGCACCAGAGAATAATTAATGACAGCCATGAAATGATGAGGCCTTACAGGTTGACCAGATAAGCCGACAACTTTTTCATTTTGAGATCTCTTTACTTAACATCTTATAAAAAGCTTTGTAGGAAATAATTAAAACTACATTTATAAGTACAAATTAAAATAGGTAGAGATAAAGAGTTATATTTTATCAAGAGCAGTTAGATGGTTCTAGTTAGTCTACAGTCTTTCTTTTACTGCCTACCCTCCATCTCTAAAGACTGGATTCCTGGGGTACAAAATGTTTCTCTCTATGCCTCCTCACCATTTAGTATCCTTATGAGGGGATTCACCACAGAGTTCTTCTAAGGGGAGCAATTCAGCACCCCAGGGGCCAGGCCAGCAGTAGCACTTCCTAAACCATCATCAGGCACTTTTAAGGATGAACAACAGCTCCCCAGGAGGTGTAGCGCAAATCCAGCCCTCTAAACTCATTTGCTTTAATTGCATAACGTTTTAAATACTGCACGCCAGTGAGAGGCAGGTGGATCAGCAGGTGCCATGTGGCGATCTGCCAATAATGGCATCAGAAAAACAGTCCCTCACAGAGGCAAAGGCAAACGAGACTGTGTGAAGAACTCCTCTGAGCTTAATGTCTATTTTATCCAGTAATTGCAGCAGAGGGGAGGATTTCCAAGCAATCTGAACCAAAGCTGTTTTATTCATTTTTAGCTATGCCTCTTTTTTTAACAGGGGGGGTCTCAGAAATAGAAGTTTTGTTCAAATTTAGTCAGGGCCTTTTATTCATTCACTCTATTGAGATTTGTTTATGGGTAAAAATGTTAAAGAAAAACCATAAAAGCAAATATTTTCTTTGTGAAGTATTTTCAATGACCGTACCCAAACATATGCCAATTTTTTTATTTGGTATTAATTTAACCCATGTAAAATTTGAAGGCAAATTATTAATAAAATGTAATTTTTTAATTAATTAATTTATTCATTCATTTTAGAGAGGAGAGGGAGAGAGAGAGGAGAAACAGAGAGAGAGAAGGGGGGGAGGAGCTGGAAGCATCAACTCCCATATGTGCCTTGACCAGGCAAGCCCAGGGTTTCGAACCGGCGACCTCAGCATTTCCAGGTAGACACTTTATCCACTGCGCCACCACAGGTCAGGCTAAAATGTAATTTTTAAACTAATAAACACCAAATTATATAAACTTTCTATTTTTCCTTTTATTGGCACTATTTATATACAAGGGAGAAAAAGGTGCAGATAAAGTATGAAAAGAAAGATATGCTATCTGGTTAAAGTATAAATTATAAACAGTTAGATACTCATAAAAATATCCAAATGGGAGATTAGAGATTGGTAAATGAACACAAATTTGTAACTGTACGGCTCTTCTCTTTGTTTATGGAAAAATCCAAATCATAATAATAAATACTGTTGGTTATTTGTTTGTTTTTTTGTCAAAGACATCATTAATTAATCAATTTTTTATATTTTGACCAATTTGAGCTCCAAAGATAAAGCAGTGGTGAGGAAAGTAAAGTTTCTGTTTATTAAATACCATCTATATTTCAGGTTTCCTTTTCCCCAAAGTGCCACTCATAGAAATTTCAACAAGAACTGGCATTTTACAAAAAATCATCATGTACTATACCCTCATCAGCAGATCAAAACAGTTCAGGATGAGACAAAAGTAGGAAAAATAGAAGAGAGCAGTTGCTAGAAGTTAAGATTTACTATTTGACAGCTCTGTGGTTTATCTGGTTTATCTACATATTCTGAAGCCAGGTGTTATTCTTTCTACTTTTTATTTGTCTTAACTGAGGCAAGGAGGCATCAGCCACAACCAAACAGCTATGGGGTGGGACTGAACAGATGTCAAATGGTTTCATCTTTATGCCACACTGAGCTATTTGCTTTGCATATATGCTTTGTAAGATATATAAATAATTGACTTTAGGGATTATGTGATAAAAATGAGGATTTTTCTTTGTATGTATTTTACTACCAAGCTGATGGCAGTAATGAAAGCCCTAAGAAAAGATCAGTCTGTAGAAAACTATAAACCATCATATTCAGAGTCCTGCCTATGTGTAACATATTAAGAGGTTATATATGGCTCCACCTTCTATAATTTCTGCTTTTATTTCTATACTTTCTATTAAATAAAGTACTTGGGTTACCTTATAAATCAAGGAAACACCTCCCATATAAAAATATTTAATCTCTAATACTGTATCAGTTTCTGTTTATGCTCTTTTCACTGTGCAACCCAATATTTTCCATTAACTTATACTCACCTTTTTCATAACTCACCCTTTCATTTCATTATTCAGGGTACCTTTTCAGTCATGGCAATACACAGGAAAGACACAGGCAAAATAGGGATTGAAGGATATATATATATATTTCTTACCAAAATAAAATTGAGATCAGAAAAAGAGACCTGTATAATAAAAACTTTGCATACTATAATTGTGCTCCCACAATTATGAAGCTAGATCTTCATAACCAGTAATTAGAATTGCAGCTTGCATCATTTTCCTAACAACGTGTCTACAGTGACTTACTCTTTTGTTTCTGATGTTGAAAACTTTCTCTGGTAACATTAAGGTCTCTCTCCTCTCTGCCCTGGCACTCATAGGGCCTTGAATAATCTTGTCTGGCAACAGCAGGAGTCCTAAAGCTAAGTCAGGCAGATGGAAGAAGGAACATTCCTGATTGCTGATGAGGCCTCCTAGGAACCACAAATCTGTTAGGTAGGGATTTGAGGCTTTGTATAAGATATCTAGTGAAAACAAATGACTGTCTTAAAGTCTGTAATGTTCTGTCATTTGAGGGGTGAGAGGGTGGGCAAATGATTATTCAGTTTGTGAATTACCCAGATTCTAACTCTATCATCCCAACCTTAGACAGTTTAAAACTCTGATTCCTTCAAAAAAAATAAATAAATAAAAAGAAAGGGAGAAGTAATGACCCAACTTTTTAAATTAACAGAAGTTTTGGGTAAAAAAAAAAGCTAAAACATCAAAAATCCCACGTGAAATATGGATTTGATACATCAGATTTTTTATTACATTGAATGACAGAGTTTGCTGAAATATTCATGTGGTAGAAATGATTACACACATTGTCTTCCAGGTAAGAGAAGTGGTGCAGCATAATTTCTGCTTTTCTTGTTTACACAGAATTTGTCTTAACATAGGGATACAGAAGTCAGAAAGGCTATATTAATTTTCATTTCAAGAAGCAGAAAGTTATCAGGTATAAGGCATCGATAAATCTAGGAATGCAAAAAGAAACATGACAGAAATAAGATGCAGACAGTAAATTTTAAAGAATTTGGGAGATTGTTTTTGCTTCCATGCAGTTATAACAACATTCACAATTTTCTTTCAGGGTTCTTTAGTATATGTTGCCTAGTCTAGGACTTTGCCTATTTGATAGGTGAGAAATGAAATTCCCAGTGCAGTTTTATTTTTTAATTGAAGTATACAAGACATACAATTATTATATTAGTTTCAGGGAGTTGTACAACATAGTGATTTGACATTTGTATACATTTCAAAATAAATACCACAGTAAAAAAAAAAAAAAAAAAAGTAAAAAAAAAAAATACCACAGTAAGTCCAGGTGCCATCTGTGACCATACAAAATTAATACACTATTATCAAATCTATTCCTCATGCTGTACATTATATCCCCATGACTTATTTATTTTATATCTGATATTTATACCTTTTAATATTTCTCCTCCACCCCAGTGGCCTCTCCTGGCAACCACCAAAGTGTCCTCGGTATCTATGTCTGTTTTTCTCTTTTGTGTGTAAGTTTTGTTGTTTAGATTCTACATATACGTGAAACTGTGTGGTATTTGCATTCTCCATCTCACTTATTTCATTGAGCATAATATCCTTCAGGTCTATCTATGTTGTTACAAATGGCAGGATTTCCTACTTTTATGGCTGAATAATATTCCATTGTACATATATCACAATTTCTTTATCCATTCATCCATTGATGGACACTTGGGTTGTTTTCTTGTCTTGACTATTATAAACATTGCTGAATTGAACATAGGGTGCAGATATCTTCCTAAATTAGTGTTTTTGTTTCATTTGCATAAATACCAAGAAATAGAATTTTTGACTCATATAGTAATTCTATGTTTACTTTTTAAATAAGTTCCATTTTGTTTTCCATAGTGGATGTGTCAATTTACATTCCTACCAATAGTGCCACATCTCGGCCAGCACTTACTATTTGTTGCTTTGTTGATGATAGCCATTTTAACAATGTGAGGTGTTATCTCATCGTGGTTTTGATTTATATTTCCCTGAAGGAAAATGATGTTAAGCACCTTTTAACCATTTGGCCATTTATATGTCTTTTTTGGAAAAAATATCCTACTCAAATCTTCAGCACATTTTTAAAAATTAATTTTATTTTATTATGTTAACATGGATTCAAGTGTCCCACTGAATATAACACCCTCTCACCCCTTCCCCGTGTCCCTATTCACATTCCTTTTGCCCCATCTCCACATTCCCTCCCCCCCTTCCCTCTGGGATTTGCTGTCCTGTTATCTGTACCTATGTGTAATGTATATATATATTCACTAATCCCTTAATCTTTTCTGATCCCATGAGCTCATCCCCCTTCCCTCTGATAGCTGTTTCTCTGCTCCCTGTGACCCTACCTCTGCCTCTATTTTGTTCCTCAGTTCACTTTGTTCCTTAGATTCCACATGTAACTGAGGTCATATGATATTTATCTTGCCCTTCCTGGTTTATTTCACTTAGCATAATAGTCTCCCAGTGCATCCATGCCATCGCAATAGGTAAGATTTCTTTCTTTATCTCAGCCATATAGTATTGCCTTGTGTATATGAACCACTGTTTTTTAATCCACTCATCCACTGACAGACACTTGGGCTGTTTCCAGGTCTTGGCTATGGTAAACAATGCTGCAATAAATATGGGGGTGCATAGATTCTTTTGAATCAGTAATTTGGTATTCTTAGAATATACTCCTAATAATGGCATAGCTGGGTCAAAAGGCAGTTTCATTTTTCATTTTTTGAGGAAACTCCATACAGTTTTCCACAATGGCTGTACCAGTCTGTATTTCCACCAGCAGTGCAGGAGGGTTCCCTTTTCTCCACACCCTCTCCAGCACTTATTGTGTGTTGATTGTTAATGAGCACCATTCTGACAGGTGTGAGGTAGTATATCACTGTGGTTTTAATTTGCATTTCTCTGATAATTAGTGATGTTGAATATTTTTTCATATGCCTATTGGTCATCTGTATGTCCTCTTTGGAGTAGTGTCTGTTCAGTTCTTTTTCCCATTTTTTTAATTGGATTTTTTACCTTCTTAGTGTTGAGTTTTAGAAGCTCTTTATCAATTTTGGTTTTTAAGCACTTATCAGATGTACTGGAGAAAATATTCTCCCATTGTGTGGTTAGCCTTTTTATTTTGTTCATGGTGTCTTTTGCTGTGTAAAAGTTTTTAGTCTGATATAGTCCCATTTGTTTATTTTGTCTTTTATTTAACTTGCCCATGGAGATATATCAGCAAAAATATTGCTACGAGAGATATTGGAGAGTTTACTGCCTATGTTTTCTGCCAAGATGTTTATGGTTTCACGACTTATATGTAAGTCTTTTGTCTATTTTGAATTTATTTTTGTGAATGGTGTAAATTGGTGGTCTAGTTTCATTGTTTTGCATGTACCTGTCCAATTTTCCCAACACCATTTATTAAAGAGACTGTCTTCACTCCATTGTATGCTTTTACCTCCTTTGTAAAATACCACTTGAGCATAAAGGTGTGGGTTTATTTCTGGGTTCTCTGTTCTGTTCCATTGATCTCTATACCTGTTCTTATGGAGTACCATGCTGTTCTGATAACAATGGCCTTGAAGTATAACTTGATATCAGGAAGTGTGATACCACCCACTTTATTCTTTATTTTCAAGATTGCTGAGGCTATTCATGTTCTTTTTTGGTTTCATATAAATTTTTGAAATATTTGTTCTATATCTTTGAAGCATACTAATGGTATTTTGATACAAATTGCATTGAATTTATAGATTGCTTTGGAAAATATAGACATTTAGCGATGTTTATTCTTCCTATCCATGAACATGGTATATGCTTCCACTTGTTTGTATCTTCCTTGATTTCTTTTTAACAAGTTTTATAATTTTATGAGTACAAGTCCTTTACCTCCTTGGTTATATTTACTCCTAAGTACCTTATGTGTTTTTTTTTTGTTACAATAATGAAAGGGATTATTTCCTTAATTTCTCTTTCAGAGAGTTTATTGTTGGTGTATAAAAATGCCACAGATTTCTGAGTATTGATTTTATATCCTGCCACCTTGCTGAATTTATTTATCAGGTCTAGTAGTTTTTGACTAAGAATTTAGGGTTTTCTATGTACTCTGCATGTCATCAGAAAACAATGATAGTTTTACTTCTTCTTTTCCAAGGACTCTGTAGCTAGGACTTCCAGAACTATGTTGAATATGAGTGGTGAAAGTGGGCACCCCTGCCTTGTTCCTGATCTTAAAGAGATTGCTTTTAATTTTTGCCCATTGAGCATGATGTTGGCTGTGGGTTTATCATAGATGGCCTTTATTATGTTGCGGTATGTTCCTTGTATTCCCACTTTGCTGTGAGTTTTGATCATAAATAGGTGCTGGATTTTATCAAATGCTTTTCTTGCATATATTTATATAATCATGTTATTTTTATTCTTCATTTTGTTTATGTGATGAATCATATTAATTGATTTGATAGTATTTTACCAGCCTTGCCTCCCTAGAATAAATCCCACTTGATCATGATATATGATTTTTTTCATGTATTACTGGATCCAATTTGCTAATATATATTTTGTTGAGAATTTTAGCATCTAAATTCATCAGGGATACTGGCCTATAGTTTTCTTTCTTGGTAGTGTATTTACCTGGTTTTGAAATGAGGATAATGCTTGCCTAAATAAAGGAGCTGGAAGTCTTTCCTCCTCTTGAAATTTTTGAAATAGCTTGAGAAAGATATGTGTTAGTTCTTCTTGGAATGTTTGTTAAAATTCGCCTGAGAAGCCATCTGGTCCAGGACTTTTGTATGCTGGGAGGTTATTTGTAACTCTTTCAATTTTATTTGTTATAATCTGTCTGTTTAGGTTTTCTTATTTTTCCAGATAAAATTTTGGAAGATGATATGTTTCTAGGAATTTATTTATTTCACTTAAGTTTCCAATTTTTTTTGGCGCATTGATCTTCATGGTATTTTCTTACAATCTTTTGTATTTCTGTGGTATCAGTTGTTTCTATTCCATTCTCATTTTTAATTTTATTTATTTGAGTTCTTTCTGTTTTTTTCTTGATGAGTTGATTAAAGGTTCATCAATATTGTTTACCTTTTCAAAAAACCAGATGTTGGTTTCATTGATATTTTTTATTGTTTTTTTAGCATTTATGTCATTTATTTCAGCTCTGATCTTTATTATTTCCTCCCTTCTACTGCCTCTGAGCCTTATTTGTTGTTCTTTTTTTAGTTCTTTTGAATGCAGGGTTAAGGTGTTTATTTGAGCTTTTTTTTTTTTTTTTTTTGCTTCTTCAGGTATGCCTATAATGCTATGAACTTCCCTCTTGGGACTGCTTTTGCAGTATCCCATAAATTTTGAGTTGTTTTATATTCATTTTCATTTGTTTCAAGGAAATTTTTTATTTCTTTCTTGATGTCATTGTTAACCCACTCATTATTTAAAAACATGCTATTTACCTCCAAGTGTTTAAATATTTGTAAATTTTTTATTGTAGTTGATTTCTAATTTCATGCCATTATGATTAGAGAATATGCTTGATATGATTTCAATCTTCTTAAATATATTGACACTTGTTTTGTCTCCTAATTTGTGGCCTATCCTAGAGAATGTACCATGATCACTTGAAAAGAATGTATATATATTCTGCTACTTTTGAAAGAGGTCACTTAAATCCTGTTGATCTAGTTTTCATTTAAAGCCACTGTTTCTTTGTTCATTTTCTGTCTGGAGGATCTATCCATTGTTGTTAATGGGGTATTAAAGTCCCATACTATTATAGTGTTGCTGTAAATTCTGCCCTTTATGCTCATCAAACTCTGCTTTATATATTTAGGTGCTCTTATATTAGGTGCATAAATATTTACAATGATTATATTCTCCTTTTGGATTACTCCCTTAATCATTATGTAGTGACCTTCTTTATCTCTTACTATAGCCCTTTTTTTAAAGTCTATTTTTTCAGATATAAGTATTACTATCTCAGCTTTTTTTTTGTTCCATTTCCATTTGCATGAAAAACTTTTTTCCCTCCCTTCACTTTCAATCTATGTGTATTTCTTTTTTTTCTGTCTCTTGTAGACAGAATATATATGAGTCTTGTTTTCTTATCCATGCAGCTATCCCGTGTCTTTTGATTGGAGCATTTAATCTATTTACATTTAAAGTTATTATTGTTGTGTACTTATTTATTGCCATTTTATTCTTTAAAGCTACAATTTGTTTTTTCTAGATTTGTTTTCTTTGCTCTTTTTACAGCAGACCCCTTAACATTTCTTGCAGCATTGATTTGGTTGTAATGAATTCCTTGAGCTGTTTTTTGTCTGTGGAACTCTTTATTTCTCCTTCAATTTTAAATGATAGCCTTGCTGGATAAAGTAGTCTTATTGTAGGTTCTTGTTTTTTATCTCTTTGAATATTTGTGGTCAATCCCTTCTGGCCTCAAATGTTTCTGTTGAGAAGTCAGATGTCATTCTTTTGGGGGCTACTCTGTGGGTAATTAACTGCTTTTCTCTTTCAGCTTTTCATATTATTTCTTTGTCTCTGAACTTTGACATTTTAATTATGGTGTGTCTTGGTTTAGGCCTCCTTGGGTTCCTCTTTAATGGGACTTGCTGTGCTTCTTAAACTTGTGTGACTTTTCCTTTATCAATTTAGAGAAATTTTAAGCTATAAATTCTTCAAAAATGTTCTCTATCACTTGTTCATTCTCTTCTCCTTCAGGAACCCCTATGATGTTGTTTCTCTTCATGTTGTCACAGAGGTCTCTTAGAGTTTCCTCAGTCTTTTTGAGCCTCTTTAATTTTGCTGCTCTACTTCTGTGCTTATGTTTACCTTGTCTTTTAAATCACTGATTTGATTCTCTTCTTCATCCAGACCACTGTTGATTTCTTCTAGTGCAGTATTCATTTCTGATATTGTATTTATCATTTCTGACTGGTTCTTTTTCATGATTTTAATGTCCTTTTTGCTATCTCTTTATTTAGGTGCTTATTATGTCCATCCATTGTTGCTTTAAGATCATTGAGCATCCTAAAAATCATTATTTTAAACTCTGCACCTGGTAGTTTGATTTTTTCATTTCATTTAGTTCTTTTTCTGAAGATTTCTCTTGATGATTCATTTGGGTTGCATTTCTTTGTCTACCCATTTTCTCTGTGTATATACTCCTCCTTTGGGCATGCTGCTTGTGTAGCTAGCTGAGTCTAGACTTGGTGCTGTTTGTCATCAGCTACCAGTTGTGTTGGTTCTAGATCTTCTTGAATTGGTGTCAGCTGTTTTTTATAACCTGCTATGGGCTACCTGTCTGCAGCTACTGCTCTTTTTACTGTTTGTATCTGTGTTTTCTGTGTTTGAGTAGTGTGAGAGAGGGCAACTTGTATATAAAAATCAGCTTACTCCTGTTTAGAACTGACATCAGCTTCAACTTTTCAGCTGCCCCACCTACCCTTGCAGCTCTTCCTAAGTCTTCCATAGATATAGTGTGGGCTCAGACTGTCCTCACCCAACCAATCCTTCTACAGGTTGCAAGCTTGTTGGGTTAGGGCAGTGGTCAGCAAACTCTTTAGTCAACAGAGTCAAATATCAATGGTTCAATGATTGTAATTTCTTTTGAGAGCCAAATTTTTTAAAGTTAAACTATGTAAGTAGGTACATTTCTTATTGAGGTAGTGCCTGCATGTGGTATTTTATGGAAGAGCCATATTCAATGGGCCAAAGAGCTGCATGTGGCTCACAAGCTACAGTTTGCTGAACATTGGGTTAGGGCAGTTGAGGTTGGGAATGCAACATTAGTGGCACCCCCTACTTCAGGAGTCTCTTGGGCAATACCTCAGTACAGGGATTGTAGCCCTCTACTCCAGAGCTTAATACCTCAGCTACTGCAAGATACTCAAATTTTATTTCTCCTCAACAAGGTGAGCAGCAGGTTCAGATCAAGTGGGGATGATAGCACCATCTGCTGAAGTTCTTATAGCTGATGAGACCCAGGTCTCAGGGATGAAGACTGAGAGAACCCCCTCCTGGGGCTGACTGTGCCCTCCAGAAGGGTGGTGAATGTGTCTATGCCTCTTGGCCCCAGGTTTCAGTCTGTCCAGACCTTTTTCACAGACATCAGTAGGGTGTGGCCCTAGGATTCTGGTTGTGTGGCCTCTGAAACCCAGAGGTATAGTTTGACCACCCTCCAGACAGTTTCAACTGGGTCTCCCATGAAGTGGAAGTACCAGTCTTAGACTCGTGAGCATGGAAGGAGGGTAGCTCTGGTCTCAGCATCAGAAAACTGAATCACTGACCATGCCTCCTGCTTCCTGGCCTCTCAGAATGACCCTTTGCCCTGACTGGAGCAGGAGAGACTCCTGAGGGTGGAGCAGTTGCTTTTCCCCAGGCTGGTGCCCACAGAGGGGATGCTCTGCCCAAGAAAGATGGTGACTGCAGTACTGGAGAATTACTCAGCACAGGGGTTCTGGTAGCCATCCCCTAGAGTGTTTCTCCCTGGGCTTCCAGTTTTACACTTTCCTCACACAACTCCAGTTCTCTCAGCTCTCCCTCCCTCAGAACCCCAAGTAAGTAGCTGTGAATGAGATTTTCTGCACGGACCCTTTAAAATGGAGTCTGCATCTCAGCTAGCTATCTCTTTCTCACAGTCAGAAACCCAGCTTTTTTCACTTCCAAGTGCTGTCTGGGTGCCTCTTCTAGGCTCTGGGGCTCTAGGCTGAGGCTCCTGACCTAGGGCTGAGCACTCACACCTCTTAGGGTGACCCTCCCCGCAGTAAGAGTCCCTCAGGACCCTCTGCCGCCTCTTGGGGAAGCCCTTTCCCTGTCTCCACCCTTTCTACCAGTCTTGGTGTGGATTCTTCTGTGATTCTTGGTTATAGACTCCTCTCTGTTTAGTCCAAAGTTGGTTTTTCAAGAAGATTGTTTTTAAACTAAGTTGTAATCCAATTTGGTCCTGGGAGGTGGCAGGTGCAA
The DNA here is from genome assembly GCF_036850765.1 of Saccopteryx bilineata. Taxonomy (NCBI): domain Eukaryota; kingdom Metazoa; phylum Chordata; class Mammalia; order Chiroptera; family Emballonuridae; genus Saccopteryx; species Saccopteryx bilineata. The sequence continues at coordinate 99,519,833 of NC_089493.1, forward strand.
TGTCCGCCTGGTTAGTCACCATCTTGGAATCTCCCTTCTGCCCATTTTTAAATCAGATTGTTTTTATTTTTTTTATTGAGTTGTATAAGTTCTTTATATATTTTATATATTAATCTCTTATCAGATATATGATATGCAAATATTTTCTTCCATTACATATGCTGCCTTTTCATTTTGTTGTCGGTTTCCTTTGATGTTCAGAAGCTTTTAGTTAGATATAATCCCACTTGTTTACTTTTGCTTTTGGGGTATTTGCTTTTGGTGTCAAATTCAAAAAGTTATTGCCATCACTGGCATCAAGGAGCTTACCTCCTATGTTTACTTATAGGAGTTTAGGTTCCAGGTCTTATGTTCAAGTCTCTTTAATCCATTTTAATTTGATTTTTATGTATGGTATAAGATAGTGGTTTAGTTTCATCTTTTCTTTTTCTTTTTTCTTTGCATGTGGCTGTCCAGCTTTCCCAACATCATTTATTGAAGGCACTACCTTTTAAAATTATGTTTGTGGGCATGTAAATTTTATTAAATTATTTTTCCCATATAAAACAAAGATGATATAGTAGTGTTTTCTTTTTGAAAGCTGTGCTGTTATACCTCAGTAGGGTTTTTTTAGACTATCAAGTTATTTCAGTGAGGATAAATATAATTTACCAATGGTTTATTGTTCTAATTTCTTACTAGTTAAATTTACTATTTTTTATTTTTACTATATTATTTTTAATTTTTATAAATAAACATTTATATTTGTATATATGTATGTATGTGTATATGTATACATATATATAGTCTTTTAGTTTGCATGTATGTATATATTATCTTTTCTTTCTTTTTTTTTGTATTTTTCTGAAGCTGGAAACGGGGAGAGACAGTCAGATAGACTCCCGCATGCGCCCCACTGGGATCCACCCTGCACGCCCACCAGGGGCGACGCTCTGCCCACCAGGGGGCGATGCTCCGCCCCTCCGGGGCGTCACTCTGCCGCAACCAGAGCCACTCTAGCGCCTGGGGCAGAGGCCAAGGAGCCATCCCCAGCGCCCAGGCCATCTTTGCTCCAATGGAGCCTTGGCTGCGAGAGGGGAAGAGAGAGACAGAGAGGAAGGAGGGGGGATGGAGAAACAAATGGGCCCTTCTCCTATGTGCCTGGCTGGGAATCGAACCCGAGTCCCCTGCACGCCAGGCCGACGTTCTACCGCTGAGCCAACCGGCCAGGGCTATATTATCTTTTCTGAATATCAATTTATTCATATTTGTGGAATGGTTTAGTAATACAGTAATTTTTATCTATATTTTGGAAATGTTTATATATCTTAATTTTTTTCTGTTATTTCTTTGGTGTGTAAAACAATTCATAAGAAAACTAACAGGGCTAACTTGTTTTGGTATTAATTAATTTATTTTTACATTTAATTATTCATAAAATACCTATGTTAAGGCAATGCATCAATAAGACAAAGATAGTGGTAGTTTTTACTTTAAGAAACTCATTGTCACTTCATGAAAAACACACATAAGACCAAATGGAATTTAATGTCCTGGTTGTTATGACTGTAGATTTTAAAGACCAATATAAAAGTGAGAGGGGAGATGTGATGGACAATATTTAAATATAATCATCAATTAATCAATCAGTAGAAGGCTCAACATCAGCTGCTTCTTGATGTGATGGAATAGAACATATATAATATTATATAGTATTTTTAGTTAAAAAATAGTAATTTATAAACTTTATTTTCACTGTCCCCTCAGTAATATGGTGAATAGAGACAATAAAGGGACAATATGAACAACATAAGGAATCATAGCCAAATCGAGTGGGATATTCATGAGCTCAAATGGTCTCAAATTTGGGTTCTTAAAAAAATATTCTGAGTAAAGATTAAACAAATAGTATGAAAATAAAATGCACCCTTTTCTGACAACTTTGCTAATAGGAAACAACTCAGTTTCTCCATATTCTATACTGTCAGTGGCTTCCTATCCACAATACAGGTTGCACATTAGGACATTCAAGTGCTGAAGCCCACCCATTTCTTTCAGAGCAACCCTTAGCTTTTCATAATCAACACAATGAAAGGCTTTTCTGTAGTTTATAAAAGACTAAGATATCTTCTGAAATTCTTTGGAGGACTTCAGTATCCAACAACTGTTTGCAATTAAATATTGAGTGCCTCGTCCTTTTCTGAATCCAGCTTGAACATCTAGCATTTCTTGCTCCATATGATGTGTTTGTTGCCTTCTTTGAAACACCTTGAGCATCACTTAACTTGTGTGGGAAATTAAAAAATGGTTCTATAGTTACTGCATTCTTTGTCATCTCCTGTCGTGAAAATTGAGATGTATGTTGTGCGTTTTCAGTCTGTCAGTCATTGTTTTATTTCCTATATTTATTGACATATTCTTGTTAAGATTGTGACAGTCTTTGCCTCTATGGGTTGAATTATTCTATCAGTATCCCATCTACCTCTGGTGATTTATTTTTTCCAAATACATTTAGAGGGGGCTGTCATTTTTTTCCTAGAATTACAGGTTTTTTCTCATAAGACTCATCTTCAAAAGTATGTCATTCTTTTGTCTTCATTTTCAGTATACTTTTACCACCTACCTTTTATTTTCTATCCTGATCAGTTAATGTGCTTCCTTGTTGACCTTTCAGCATTCCCAGTCTAGGTTTGAATTTTCTTTCATTTCTTGAATGTCTTGGTAGAAATCTCTACTTTGTTTTTGCTGTTCTCTTCTATCTTCTTACATTGACTATTACAAGAGTTATTTTTTTCTCTATGTGATAGTCATTGAGAAACTGTGTTCAGGGTCATAATCACTCTTTTAACATCTTTTATTTTTGTCTCTCACCAGTCTTTACCAGTCTTTAGTGTTTATTCTGTCATCTCAATTTTTCTTTCCTTTTTACTTTTGACATTGTCTTTTCTCATTTTTCCCTGGTAAAAATTTTAGTTTTACTATTTCTTCTGGTTCTTGGTGAACTAAGTTTAATAGTGCAAACCTCTGTTGGTCAAATAAGTTTGTAAATATGATGTATATGTTTGCTCACTTTGGGTGTGGGAGACAGGCTGTAAACTGGCAAAGTCGTTATAGCCTAAGGCTTAGTTTTAAGACTAAGCCTTTCCCTCCCTTCTAATACTAAGATCTTCTCAAAACTAAGCTTTTCCCCACACTCTTGACTGTTGCATGATAGGGGGTGATGCACTCTTATGAGGAATCCCATTTGTGCCTCAGATAAGTGGCTTTGTATCAGAGACTTCCTTATTTGTATATTGGTTCAAAGGCTTTAATTTTCTACACTATAAAATAAGGGAAACCAGGGGCTCCTGCTCTCTCGTTTCCTGCTATCAGCATTGCAGAGGTCTCCCTAACACCTTGCCCTCTATGGGAAAAGCAGGTTTTCTGCTTTTCCCTTGGCTTCTCTTGTGGCTTGCCTGTCTTGGTGAGACACCAACAAACAGAATGGCCCACCATCCTCCGACTCCACCATTTTTTTTTTTTACCATCTGCCTGAGTTCAATGAGACCTGCAAGTGAATGGCCATGATGGTGGCCACTGTCCATACAATCTCTTATTCATTTGGACTTTAAGTCCATCAGGAATTTCAGTTAGGTTACATTTGGCACTACAATTCTTTTAGTGCTCTTCTTGGCTTTAATCTAATGTTTGATATTAATAGTTTGTGCTCAATATCACCATCTGCTCCTGGTTATGTTTTAGCTGAGAGAATATAGCTTCTCCATTTCCTGCTTCCAAGTGCATAGTCTTTGAATTCTACATTGGCAACTAGTTATGTCCCTGTACACAGTTGTTGGTTTACTTGTTTAAACTAAAGCATGTATTTGCAATGGACAAGATATTAGCTTTAGAGAAATTCATGACTGCTATTCCAAATTTCCTAATGTCATTTGATTCTGCTTTATTTCCTACTTTTGTTTTCCAACAACCCATGTATGGTAACAAGACTAAAACATCATGTCTTGTTTTAGTGTGTGATTAATTTCTTCCTGGATATTTGCATAAAAGTTTTTAATTCATCTTTTTTATTCTCTGTATTTGGATCATACATGTAAATGATGGTTATGTTAATAGGTTCTCCTTGAAGTTTGATTGATATTACTCAGTCCAAACTTGCATTATAACCCCTAACTGCCTGTGCTGCATCTTGCTTCAGTGTTAAAGATAACCTACTTCTTCTGAGTTTGTATTTTCCAGAGTAGACCACTTTGTAATTACCTGTCTAGAAATGTCTTATTTCAGTCCATTTAATTTTATGTCACCAAGCACTGCAATATTTAGACTTTCTATTTCTTGCTTTACAACTTCTAGTTTATCTTGGTTCATGTTTATTATGTTCCATATTTCTATTGTATGTGTTGTGAGACATTGTTTTGCCTTTCTGAAATCACTTCTGATGAAAATGAAAGAAAAAAAAATGCCAAGGCAGGGCTATATTTGAATATCAATAAGACAGATCATGACTACAGAAGAAATACACAACTTTTACGTAGACAATGTAGACATCAACATTATTCATGATTTTGCTTACATTGTTTCAGTCATCAATTCAAATGCAGGCTGCAGCCAAGATCAAGAAAAGGCTGAGACTCAAAAACAACAATGAGAAAATTAGGATATGTCACTAAGGGCAAAGATGTCATTAGAGACCAAAGCTAAGATTATACCCTAGTATTCCCAATTACTGTGTAAAGATGTAAAAGTTGGATATTGAAGAGGTTTATTGGAAAAATAAATGATTCATTTGTAATATGGTGTTAGAGGAGAGCTCTACAGATATCCTGGATCATCAGAAAGACAAATGAGTAGGTCTTAGTGCAAACTATGCCAAAAACATTGCTGGAGGCAAAAGTTACAAAACCTAGGTTGCCCTACTTTGGGAACATCATGAGAAAGCAGAGTTCTTTGAAAAGATAATAATTCTGGGAAAAATAGAAAGCAGAAGAAAATAAGAAAGAGCAAATATGACATAGATTGATTCCGTAAAAGAAGCCAATAGGCAGGAGTCGACAGGATCTGAGCAGGGCTGTGGAGGCAAGACTGTGGACATCACTCATTCACAGTGTCACCAGGAGTCAAATCTGGCTTACTGGTACATAACACACATGCACAAAATAAAGCATTAAAGTAAATATATGGCATGGTAAAATGAAAAACAAAATAAAACCGGAATTGTTATAGATTAAAGGAGACTTAAAAAACAAGAAAACAAAATACAGAACGTATACCTTCTTTTTTTATTAATTTTAATGGGATGACATTGATAAATCAGGGTACATATGTTCAGAGAAAACATCTCCAGGTTATTTTGACATTTGATTCTGTTGCATACCCATCACCCAAAGTCAAATTGTCTTTCTTCTATCTGTTTTTCTTTGTGCCCCTCCTCTCCCTCCACCCCTCCCTCTTCTTCCCCACTCCCCTCCAGTAACCATCACACTCTTGTCCATGTCTCTGAGTCTCATTTTTATGTCCCATTTATCTATGAAATCATATAGTTCTTAGTTTTTTCTAATTTACTTATTTCACTCAGTATAATGTTATCAAGGTCCAAGAGTGTATACCTTCTTGATTTAAACAAAGACTATAAAAAGACATTTGCAAGATAATCTTGAAAATTTGAATATAGTCTGGGTATAAGATGATATTAATAAATTTCAAGTGTGATAATAGCATATGGCTACTTTTTAAATATATCTTTAGAAATATTTACTTAAAAATTAAAGATAAAAAAATGGTTGTTTTGTATTTTCTTTAAAAGATCAAATCAGAGCAGTGATATAGAGATTACAGTTAAAATTAGATCAGAAAAATATATTTAATGGAACTGTGTAATAGTACATTCAGGTTCATTTAACTGTTCTTTCTTGTTTATTAGATATTTTAATTTTTTCCATGATAAAATTTTAAAAAATAATAAAGGACCTGAAAAATAATAAAGAGATAAATCTCTGTTCTGAAAGAATAAATAAACATTTCTTCATGGTGTTCAAAATATTGTTTATATAAATGATCATTCCTTTGTACCCTGCTGCTTAGACCCATGCTATGTTATTTAAAATTAATGGTTATGTGCCATCTGAAAATAATCTTTGAAAAGATACTATCCAGACATTATATAAATAACATTCAAAAGACCTCATTCAGGACTCTTGTTTTGATTATAAAATGCAATTTTGTTAAATTATTGTGGACTAGGAAGAAAAAAGGGTATAACAATTTGAGAGCTGTTTTATCTCCACTAGAGTTAACAGATACAATTTTTTCTTATTTTTCAAAAAAGTATATACAAAATAATACCTAAACATTATTATGCCTTTTTCTGTAACAGAAAACTTCCATCTGAAAATAGTAAAGACAACAAAAATCAAAGCTTCACATGTATAAACATATATTTAATATTAAAAAATTAATTTACTCTTTTCTTTAAAAAAATAATTTTGATTATTATGCCAGGAGAAAAAGCACACCCAGCAACTGTGCTACTATAATGCACCTTCTGAGAAGCAAGTTCAAAGGTACATATTTTCATGATTTGTTTTCTCTGTCTAATCAGTGAATTCATATTAACTTCTGCTACTGCCCAAAGAAGAAACGATTGTGAATCTTCTCCCTGACATGGAACAGAGATTTTCTGCAGCCTACGTCCTCTCTCCCGGGTTGAGGAGCACATTGAACAGTTAGAGGGCATGAGAGAATGGCCATCGATTTTGTTTGCCATCCATTTTTCATTGGACAGTGAGCACTGCTGAGACAGCAGGAGAAGTGAGAAGGCTGGAAGGAAGGGAATTGAAATAGTCCAACTCATTAAAAGACAGAAGAACAAAGTAGTTTCTTCAGATAAATGATGTAATGCCATCTGTGACCCTATCCCAATTGATGCAAGTAAAATCTGTTTCTCCTTTTTAAAATCATTTTTATCAGAGCTCATTTTTCTATATGAGATTTTCAGAAAATATTATAATTGATATATTTTTTTTTTACAAAAAGTCCAGAAAATGCTGGCATACCAGGAAGTTTCCCTACCATAAAATTATTTGAAAAAAATTTAATGAAAGATACTCTAGTGATCTAGATTTAATGAAAAGATTTAATGAAAGATACTCATGATTATCCTCCTGAATCATCTATTGATATAACCATGAAGGCATCAGAGTTTAAGATTAACAGGAAGACAAATAACAGTACATATCCCAGCTTCTGCTAGATGCTTAGAACAATCTACCAAATTCTAATCCTTGAAATGTTAAATTAAGAGTAGATAAGATAGAAAGGGCTTCTGACTGAAACATTAAAATTCTAAACCTCAGCCCATCTAGCTCCTCCCACAGCATCAAGTGCCTTTTGACTTGGTGAAAGCTTGCCAACCTCATCAGGAGGACACTGCGTCTATTTACTTAGTGGTCAGTCCTTTCTCAAAGGCAGGGATGGAAGGACAAGTCCACAGTGTATGAGTAGGCTGCAGGCATCTGCCCTCCTGTGCTCTGCCTGTGGTTTGCTTCCTGCCAGCTTCCCTGCAGGACCCAGCACTTTTTGTCCTGAGAGAGAAAATCCACTTCAAAAAAGCAATAGGGTGCAAAGTAGATTTTACAAAAGATTCTTGGAAAAAACAAAAAAAGAGGACTTATGCCATACACTAGAAATCAAGCAACTTCAGAGAACATTTCATTCCATATTTTTATTTTCTCCCTCATTTCTCTTTTACTTCGTAGTCACCAGACTCCCTCTTTCTTTTCCTGGCACCCCCCCACCACAAGAATGAACTCTTAGCTTTCCTCTTTCTGACTCCAGCTGCTGGAGGACTTACAGGCCCACTTTTAGACATGATTATCAAATCATTCAGCTAATGAACTCCTCTCACTACCTAGAGGGAATCTTCTGCTAAAAAATCTCAGTGGTGTTTTTCCTTATCTTTGCGCCCAGGAATGTAAAATAAGATTCCGTAGGTCTGAGCTGTGGCCAAAGGGTGGGTCCCGATTTTGAACAAATTCGCATGCTGTGGCTCATGGTTTACATTTTGAGTACTGAAGAGAGAGGTCTAAAGGGATTGGGGTGGGGGTTGGGGTGACATGAGAATGGAGAGGGAATGGGTAGCAACTGGCAATATGAAAGAAGGGTTTTATTTATTTTATTTATTTTTTCTTTTTTTTTGTATTTTTCTGAAGTTGGAAATGGGGAGGCAGTCAGACAGACTCCCACATGAGCCCCACCGGGATCCACCCGGCATGCCCACCAGGGAGCGATGCTCTGCCCATCTGGGGCGTTGCTCTGTTGCAACCAGAGCCATTCTAGCACCTGAGGCAGAGGCCATGGAGCCATCCTCAGTGCCCGGGCCAACTTTGCTCCAATGGAGCCTCGCTGCGGGAGGGGAAGAGAGAGACAGAGAGGAAGGAGAGGGAGAGGGGCGGAGAAGCAGATGGGCGCTTCTCCTGTGTGCCCTGGCTGGGAATCGAACCTAGGACTCCTGCACGCCAGACCGACACTCTACCACTGAGCAAACCAGCCAAGGCCAAGAAGGATTTTCTTTGTGAAATTTCTGGTAAGTTAACTAAGGGGAAAGATACTCGGATTTCCAGAGGCCAGTAATTTGTTTTTATTTCTTTATCTACTCATTCTTAATACTGTGTATCAATTTTTAAACTATTTTTATATTTGCAATTTCATATACTCTTTTTTAAAGAAGACCCCTAAAATTGTATAAGGTTCAGATTCCATAAAACCTGTATCTGTCATTGTCCGTTGGGACCAGAAATTTGGTCTGAGATTGTGCACAACGCCTTAGCCTCATGATCAGTATCAGAGAGGAAGAATCTGCGAGGAGAAAAAATCGCCTTTTTCTCCTTCGGACTATAATCTCTCTATAGTCTGAAGCCAAAGCAAGGCCTAGGAACACCTCTGTTTAGACAAGGCTGAGGAAAAGACGAAAATGGAAAAAAAAAACAACCCAAAAACAATTTATGGCTTTACTAAAAGAATTCCTCTATAAATGAAGAGGAGTGTTATTATAAAACTAGGAGGGAAAGATAAATCCATTACTATTTTAATCAGAATAAGCTTTTCAAGTATTTTTTGAGTCTCCAACAGAATAACAAAGAAAATTATTAGTTCTTTGTAAAATCTTAGTAAAGAAAAGAGGGACTAAAAATGATGGGTAAATTTAAGAAATCAAAACCATGGTGTCTGGTTATATTTTATGGAAGGAAAAACAAAAAAAAAATCCACATTTAAAAATATAGAAAAACAAATTACAAAGGAAGCACAATATATAGAAAATGTAAAGTGATTGTATTAAGTTATAAAAATTATAAGCCCAGAATATCAGCTTCAAAACCCGACCTAAGAAGCATCAGGGCTAAGGAGAAATTGCTATTGCTACAATATGTCACTTGAAAAACAATGATGCAAAATTCACCATGAACTGACAAGAAATAAATCACTGGAAAAATACCAATGTATCAGTATCAGTCTATGGAACATTAAATAGACAAAGATACAAAAGAGAGAGAGAAGCCATAAAGAATACAACTAATAGAAGAGAATTATGATATTTTTTAGTAAATTCTATAACTTAATAGAATTATATTCAAGTATCAAGCTTTATGATTTGAAGTAATTCTTACTCCTTCAGTAGGTTGCCTTTTTATTTCTTATGATTGTTTTCTGTGCAGACTTTTTAGTTTGATATAGCCCATTTTGTTGCTTTTGATTTTGGTGTCATATTTTTAAAAAATTATCACCAAAACCTATGCCAAATAGCTTACTGTCTATGTTTCTATTCAGGAGTTTTGTGGTTTTAATTCTTGCATTTAAAGTATATAAACTATTTTGAGTTAATATTTGTGTATTATATAAGATAGTGGTCAAATTTCATTATTTTGCACTTGACTGTCCAGTTTCACAAATACCATTTATTAAAAAGACTATTTTTGCCTGACTGGAAATGATGCAATGGATAGTGTGGCAATCTGGGAAACTGAGGTCCCAGGTTCAAAACCCAGAGGTTGCTGGCTTGCATGCTGGCTCACCAGCTTGAGCACAGGGTCACCAGATTGAGGATGGAACCATAAACATGATCCCATGGTCGCTGGCTTGAGCCCAAAGGTCCCTGGCTTGAAGCCCATGGTCACTGGCTTGAGCAAGGGGTCATTGGCTCAGTTGGAGCCCCCTGATCAAGGCAATTCAATCAATGAACAACTGAATTGCTACAACAAGAGTTGATGCTTCTCATCTCACTCCCTGCCTCTCTCTCTCTCTCTCGCTTAAAAAAGAAGAGACTATTCTTTACCCATTGCATATTCTTGGATCCTTTATCATAAAGTAATTAACAATATGTGTGGTTTTATATCTGAGCTCCTTATTCTGTTTCATTGATCTATGTGTCTGTATTAATTCCAATACCATATTATTTTAATAACAATAGATTTGTAGTATAGTTTGAAATCAGGGAGAGTGATGCCTCCTGCTCTTTTCTTTCTCAAAATTGCTTTGGCTTTTCAGAGTCTTTTATAATTACATACAAATTTTAGATTATTTTTTCTATTTCTGTGAAAAATTCCATTGAAATTCTAATAGGGATTGCACTGAATCTGTAGATGACATCGGGTAGCATGTACATCCCAATAATATTGTTTGTAATCTATGAGCACAGGATATATTTCTATTTATTTATGTCTTCTTCAATTTCTTCTATTAATATTTTGTGGTTTTTCTTTTCTTTTCTTTTTATTTTTTATTTTTTTGTATTTTTCTGAAGCTGGAAACGGGGAGAGACAGACAGACTCCCGCATGCGCCCGACCGGGATCCACCCAGCATGCCCACCAGGGGCAATGCTCTGCCCACCAGGGGACGATGCTCTGCCCCTTCCGGGGCGTCGCTCTTCCACGACCAGAGCCACTCTAGCGCCTGGGGCAGAGGCCAAGGAGCCATCCCCAGTGCCCGGGGCATCTTTGCTCCAATGGAGCCTTAGCTGTGGAGGGGAAGAGAGAGACAGAGAGGAAGGAGTGGGGAGGGGGGTGGAGAAGCAATTGGGCGCCTCTCCTGTGTGCCCTGGCTGGAATCGACCCCCACCCTCGCACTCCAGGCCGAGGCTCTACCGCTGAGCCAACTGGCCAGGGCCTGTGGTTTTTAATATAGAGTTCTTTCACATTTGTTAAATTTATCATTAGTTTATTAGGTTTTTACTTTGTTTTAAAGAGACAAGGAGAGAGAGAGAAACAGGAACATTCAGCTGTTCTTGTATGTGTCCTTACTGAGGATCAAACCAACAGCCTCTGCTTTGGGACAACACTCCAACCAACCAAGCTCTCCAGCCAGGACTTAATTTTTTATTGATTGATTGATTTTTAGAAAGAGAGAGAGGAAGGGAGATAGAGAGGAGGGGTAAGGAAAGCATTTATTTGTTGTTCCACTTAGTTGTGCATGCATTGGTTGCTTCCCGTGTGTGCCCTGACTGGGGATCAAATCTGCACCTTGTCCTTTTGGGAGGACCCTCTAACTGAGCTAACCAGCCAGGGCCAGATATTTTGTTTATGATGCAATTATAAATGCAATTGTTTTCTTAATTTTTTTCTGACAGTTTGTTTTTACTCTATAGCAGCAGCTCTCAACCTGTGGGTCGTGACCCACAGGTTGAGAACCGCTGCTCTATAGTAATGAAATCTATATTTTGTGTATTGATTTTGTCCTGCAGTTTTACTGACTTTGTTTATAGTTCTAACATTGTTTTTGATAGATTCTTTAGGATTTTTTTGTATATAATATCATGCTATTTACAAAGAGTGACAATTTTCTTTTTTCTTTTCAATTTGGATGCCTTTTATTTCTTTTTCTGCCTAATTGCTCTGGTTAGGATTTCTAATACTCTCTTGAATAAAAGTGGTAAGAATAGCCATTTTTGTCTTTTTCCTGACCTTCAAAGAAAAACTTTCAGCTTTTCACGATTGAGTGTGATGTTAGCTGTCATACATGGCCTTTATTATGTTGAGGTACATGCCCTCTGTATTTACTTTGTTGAGAGGTTTTAACAATATATAATACTGAATTTTATCAGTTGCTTTTTCTGCATCTATTGAAATGATTATATGATTTTTATCTTTCATTATATTAAAATAGCGTATCATATTGACTGATTTGCAGATGCTGAACCATTCTTGTATGCCTGCAATAAATTTCACTTGATTCTGGTGTATAAATCCTTTAATGTATTGTTAAATATTGTTTGCTAACATTTTGATGAGGATATTTACATCTATATTAATCAGAGATTGTCCTGTAATTATTTTATTGTCTAATTTTGGATCAGCATAATGACCTCATAAAATGAGTTTTGAAAAGTTTCTTGTATTATTTTTTGGAAATGTTTGAGAAGAATTATTAGTTTTTCTTTTGAATGTTTGGTAGACTTCAGTGAAACTGTCTGGTCTTGGACTTTTGCTTTTTGGGAGGTTTCTGTTAACTGATTTAATCTTCTTACTAGTAATCTATCTGTTGAGATTTCCTATTCATGATTTAGTCTTGCTAGGTTATATGTTTCTATAAATTTATCCATTTCTTCTAAGTTGTTCAATTTGTTAGCATATAATTATTCGTGGCACTCTCTTTTTATCTTTCATGTTTCTATGAAAATGGTTACAATATCTATTTTCTAATTAGAGTTATTTGAATCATCTCTCTCTTCTTGGTGAATCTATGTAAAAGGCTTGTTTATTTTTATCTTTTCAAAGAACCAGCTTTTAGTTTCATTGACCTGTTCTATTATTTTTTAGTCTCTATTTCATTTACTTCTTCCTAATCTTTATTTCCTTACTTATACTCACTTTGAGCTTTGTTTATTCTTCTTTTTCTAGTTCTGTGATATGTAAAATTAGGTTATTTGAGACAATTTTTATTTCCTGAGGTAGGCATTTGTTATGAACATTCCTCTTAGAACTGCTTTTGCTACATCCACAAATTTTGGTGTTATATTTCCATTGTAGTTTGTAGCAAGATTTTAAAATATATATTTGTGTTTCTCTTTGATCCATTGGTTGTTCATTAGCATGTTGTTTAATCTCCACATATATTTATTTTCTTAGCTTCCTTTTTGTAATTAATTTCTAGTTTCATAGCATTGTTACAAAAGATGCAGATATGACTGTAGTTCTCTTATTTATTAAAACTTTTTGGGCCCAGGTATATGATCTATCTTGTAATATGTTCCATATGCACTTCAGAATTTGTGGTCTATTGCTTTTAGATGGAATGTTTTGTACATATCTAATAATTTCTTCTGACTTAACTCGTCATTTAAGGTCTATCTTTTCTTTTGATTTTCTGTCTGGATGATCTATTCATTGATGTAAATTGGGTGTTAAAAGCCCATGTTTTTATTATATTTCTGTCTATTTTTAACTGTAGGTCTGTTAATATATGCTTTATATTTTTTGTTGCCCGTATGTGGGATGCATAAATATTTACAAACATTAGATCCCCTTTTTGGCTCCCTAATCATCATGTAACACTATTCTTTGTCTCTTATTACAGACATTCATTTAAATTCTGTTTTGTCTAATGTTAATATAGCTACTCCAGCTTCCTTTTGGTTTCCATTTGCATGACATGTTCTTTTCCTGTTTCTTCACTTCCAGTCTGTGTGCATCCTCACATCTAAAGTGAGTCTCTTGTAGGCAGCATACAGATAGGTCTTATTTTGTTATCCCTTCAGCCACTCTATCTTTTGAAAATTTATTCTATTTATAAAGGGGTAGGAAAAAGTAGATTTAATAATGTATTACCAAATGGCCAACAGATATATGAAAAGATGCTCATCTTCGTTAGCTATTAGAGAAATGCAAATCAAAACAGCAATGAGATACCACCTCACACCTGTTCGATTAGCTATTATTAGCAAGACAGGTAATAGCAAATGTTGGAGAGGCTGTGGAGAAAAAGGAACCCTCATACACTGTTGGTGGGAATGTAAAGTAGTACAACCATTATGGAAGAAAGTATGGTGGTTCCTCAAAAAACTGAAAATAGAACTACCTTATGACCCAACAATCCCTCTACTGGGTATATACCCCAAAAACTCAGAAACATTGATACGTAAAGACACATGCAGCCCCATGTTTATTGCAGCATTGTTCACAGTGGCCAGGACATGGAAACAACCAAAAAGCCCGTCAATAGATGACTGGATAAAGAAGATGTGGCACATATACACTATGGAATACTACTCAGCCATAAGAAATGATGACATCGGAACATTTACAGCAAAATGGTGGGATCTAGATAACATGATACGAAGCGAAATAAGTAAATCAGAAAAAACCAGGAACTGCATTATTCCATACGTAGGTGGGACATAAAAGTGAAACTAAGAGACATTGATAAGAGTGTGGTGGTTACGGGGGGGAGGGGGGAATGGGAGACGGAAAGGGGGAGGGGGAGGGGCACAAAGAAAACAAGATAGAAGGTGACAGAGGACAATCTGACTTTGGGTGACGGGTATGCATCATAATTGAACGACAAGATACCCTGGTCTTGTTATCTTTGAATATATGTATCCTGATTTATTGATGTCACCCCATTAAAAAAATAAAATTATTTAAAAAAAAATAATAATGTATTACATTAATAATACAATAATAAATAATAATACCAAAATAAAGTCTATTTCATATATGTACTATATACTTCCTCTTGCCCACCTCTGTATTTATAGTAATTATTGATAAATATGTACTTATTGCCATTTTGTCAATTTTTTTTCTGGCTGTATTTGCTGTTAGTCCTGCTTCTTTCTTCTTCTCTTGCTCTCATCCTTTGTGATTTGTTGACTCTAGTGGTATGCTTATATTCCTTTCTCTTTATCTTTTGTGTATTTACTACAGGTTTTGCCTTGTGGTTATATGAGACTTACATATAACAACATATTTATAAGAGTCTATTTCAGGTAATAACACCCTGTTTGTTGCCATTCTAAGGTTCAATATTTTATCCACCCCCATTTGTTATATTTTCAATGTCACATACATCTTTTTATTTATGTATCCATTTAATGAGGATTGTTGTTATAGTTCTTTTTATTACTTTTGTCATTAAACTTTATTGTAGCTTTCTAAGTGATTAATCTAATACTTTTACTGTATATTTACCTTTCCTGTGATATTTATTATTTCAATCTTTTTTTGTTAGAACAATTAATCTCTCATGGAATTATCTCCTTGATATGTGATGAACTACTGGGCTTTTTCCGTCTTTGCTTTGTCATTCTCAATGTTTGGCTTCTGCCTTTAATGCTTTATAGTCTAGCTAGTCACCATACCTCTAATCATCATTTACATATTCAAGGCAAGAAGAAAGGCGTGACAACCCCTTTTCAAACAAGAAAGTTAAACAATCTTATTGTTCCTTCAGTACCTAACTGATGCTTTAATAATCCACTCCCACAAACAGCATATATTACATTTGTAAGTTTAGTTTCACTTATATATACATATATCTATGTATATAGGAAAATGTCCATTTTGAAAAGCTTCCTGTCTGCAAGGGAGGTTGTTAAAGTGAGTTTTTTTTTTCCAAGAATGAGGAATTATATTGGAAAGAGTGGTGGGTTTTTCAAACTACAATGTCTACAACAAAGTTGAAGGCTGAAGCTTAGTGTTGGAGGGCTTGTATTTTCAGTTGAGAATTTAAGGTTTTTATCCTTGGAAGAAATAAGGAAATACTGACAACTTTGGACATGAAAATTAATTAACACTGCATATTTTTGGAGTAGTTGCAGCAGTTCAGAAAAGAAATAAAGTAGCATAAGGTAGATGATGATGGGGGTAGAGATATACGAGAGAGATATTTAGGAAATGACTTCATCAAGGTATTTCAGGAATACAAGAGATGAGGTATATGATTTTTAGGTCTT
Organism: Saccopteryx bilineata; assembly: GCF_036850765.1. NCBI lineage: Eukaryota > Metazoa > Chordata > Mammalia > Chiroptera > Emballonuridae > Saccopteryx > Saccopteryx bilineata. Next base: position 99,535,750 of record NC_089493.1, read on the forward strand.
TTGCTTAAACACTTCAGTGGATGTTAGTGCTGTGGATGGAGATAGGAACCAAGGCTGGATGGTTCTTTTGTGTAATTTAGTTTGTGTTTGAAAGATGTTCACCAAGAGATGACACTGAGAGCTCTATTTGTAATTGGAATTCAATGGAGAGCTCAAAAGATTTGCATTTATAAATGTAACATACAGTGTTGGATGCCATGCATAAAAGAGAACCTGAGAAAAGGTCTTAAGAAATTCCCAAAACAAAACAAAACAAAAATTGACAGAACAAGTCAACCAAAGAAATTAAGAGATACTGCGTAAAGTAGAAGGAAATCAGTGGGTTTCACAACACCAAAGAAAGTGAATTAATTGAGAAGAAAGTGATCATCATGCCAAAGACTATTCATCTGTAAAGAAATTAATGGAAGATCAAAGATAGAAAAGTGTACCCTAAAATCAGTGACATCTTGGCAAGAGTGATTGAATAGTGATACTTCATATTGTGTTACATTTTATTTCTGCAGGAGTACAGGGAAAGTACGTGAATGAAAAGGCATCTTTTTATGCTCTTCATTGTGAAAAACAAAGAAAGTGTGGATGAGAAAGGTATGGGCTCGAGGGAAAGATATGTATATGCTTTCTATAAGCTGAAAGCATTAACCCTTTGAGTAGTATGAATGTTCATGTATGTCCTCACTCAAAAGGTTAACAAAAAACTCACTAAAAGGGTTAAGTACATGTAAATGCTGAAGAAAGTCATTTAGGAGGTGGAGAGACAGTTTGGGTGTGGGCATAGCAAGAGAAAGATAAAAGAGGGTAGGGTGAGGGCAAAGTTAGGCTGCTTTGCAAATATGAACACAGAATATTGTGAGTGTCCCCCACCCCCAACAACACCCTTATTCTGGCTTGCTTTTTCTCTGAAGTGGAAGCAATGTAATTCTCTGAGTAGAAGATAAGAATGGAAGGTTCAAGAAAATAAAAGGTTTGAAATAGTCATTTGAAGAATGAAAGAAGCCTCTGATTAGGAGAAATAGAATGGTTACCAGAAAGTTTAAAAATTTGGTTCATGTCAAACCTTAAATTTGTATTGGCAGCTGGGTGTAACTACCCAGGTGCAAGCTTAGAGAAGGTAGGTAATTGGATTTGTCCAGCTCTAGGATTTTGTCAGGCAGGTGTGTTGAAAAGACATAAGCACAGTGGACATTATAAATTTTGCAGGTTATGGTTGAAATGATTAAGCATGGAATCTAAAATGTCTGAGGAAAACATGATATTATAATGATTTCTATTTTTATAATTTACAAGGTTTCCAAATTTTTTATAGATTAAATATATTTCTATGCCAAGTCAATCAATTAATTGACTTTCAGTAGTTCAGAAGTTTTAAGGAGCTCAACACAATAAACAACACATATCAAACATTATTATTCAACAGCCCACAGCACCGTAGATTCCCAAATGTCATCAGTAGTTTTAGTACCATGTCTTTCACTCCCACTTAACAGGCATGTGCATTTCAAGAAGGTGGAAATAAAATGTATCTCAATACAGTTAGAAAGCAAAAACAGAGACAGTCATGAGGGGAGTAGATGATGACCCAGTGGGAACAAGACTCTGAATACTTTTCAGCAGCAAAGATTTGATCCCTTCCTCAGGTCAGCTTGTAAAGCTTGAGCTGTACTGTCTTTTCTGTTCAGATTATGTACCTGTAGCTTGTCCTGCCCACTATTTCCATGTGCAGCTCACCATCTGTCTTCATACTCTCCTTGAGATAGCTTCAGTGGTTTATGTAGTTCATCCTTCACTCTTTTAGCTCCGAGTCAAAGCATTCATCAGCCAGAAAAATAGTCTCATTCCCACTGGATTGTCATGACTTCTCTCATTGCTGTCCTTGTTCCTGCATCCAAACTGAATTGAGATAGTTTATTTCTACCTTTTTGAAATGTAGATGCCAGTCAGTGGTTGCTACCTATACACTCAAGGACTGATTTCTTCAAAGGCACTGGTAATGCATTCATTTAGTAGCATTCATCATCTGCATTGTTCTTTATTTCCATGTCTTCTTTGTTACCCAGAAAAATTCATCATTATCATACTTTCCTTAGAATTAGAACTTCCAGGCTTTTTCAGTTACCAGAATCCTATTTTTTTCTATGTCAATTGTTATGTAATAGTCTTGTTTCATAAGTTTAACTCTTTTCAAAATTTTGTTTTCTTTGCTGCCTTCTTTCTATTCATTACTCTTTTAACAATTTATTTTTAAAAATTATAGCTTATGTCAGTAATACTAAAACTCAGAAAATATTTTTAGAATCATAGTTGAACAAGTCTTCAACGTTGTATATTTACATATGTTTATTTAAAAACACAAAGTCAAATAAAAACATGTAACAATTACCTATATTTCTACCTGCAAAAAGAGCTACTTTAGTGCCTTGATCAATATTCTTCCAAAAATACTACACAGATATTGACAAATTTGTGAGATCAGGATATACTTTTGTTTCTTGCTTTGTTCATTTACTTAGAAATGTTAAAAATCTTTTTGTATTTATACTTTTAAAAAAATTGGATCATTTTCATTAAGGATATTTTGTTTTCTAGAGATCATGCAAAACAGTCTGCCTAGGAAGCTTTTTTAAAAAAGGTTTCTCTAAATCAGTAAAAGTCAAATGTCTAATTCATAAGAAGATACCTGGCTCTGGCCAGTTGGCTTACCAGTAGAAAGTTGGTCCGGTGTGTGGAAGTCCTGGGTTCAATGCCTGGTCAGGGCACGTAGGAAAAACAACCATCTGCTTCTCCCCCTTCTCTCTTTTTCTCTCTCCCTCTCTCTCTCATCTGTCTTCTCTTTCTTCCCCTCCTGCAGCCATGGCTCAAATGGTTTTGAGCAAGTTTGATAGAAGTCAAAAGTATGTTATGGGATGCACAGTAATCTTTTAGACACATTCCTGTGAAGATTTAAATTTGATTCCATGGAATTGAATGAGTAGCAAAAAAAGTGAAACAGTTTGAAATGTAAATTATTGTATTCATATAGATGTAAAAGACACAATAAGGGAAATTTAAATGAACTTTTTAAATGTATTTTTTCATGCTAACATTTCAAAGTAATCATGAATGTAGTTCTTCTCTCTTATGTTCATTAAAAGTTTTTTTGTAACAGAACATAATATGCAAGATTATATGGTTTTCTATGCATATGACATATATATTCATCTATTGTTAGATGTTTGTATTTTTCTAATTTTGCAGCAATGAATAATATGAACATATTTACAGTTTATTATTTGCATGGACCTTAGATCATTTCAATAGGGTGAATTTCTAAAAATAAAATTCAAGGACAAAAGCATGTACAATATAAGAATTTTGACCTACCTTGCCAATTGACCTCTGTGAAACTTCTTCCATTATTTATTATTATGTAATACATAATTTAAATAAAAAATAATAGACAGTATTTGTTTTTTGTGGCTAAGCATGATGACAATCACATAGTGAAACCTAAGGGCAAAGTAAAAACTATTCAGAATGATTCAGAATGAGTCTAATGCATTTCAGGAATTATCCCTCTTAATCTACGAAGCCTACTAAATCTTTTTTTTTTTTTTGTATTTTTCTGAAGTGAGAAGCAAGGAGGCAGAGAGACAGACTCCTGCATGCACCCGACCAGGATCCACCCGGCATGCCCACCAGGGGGGGCGATGCTCTGCCCATCTGGGGTGTTGTTCCGTTGCAACCAGAGCCATTCTATCGCCTGAGGTGGAGATCATGAAGCCATCTGCAGCGCCCCAGCCAACTTTGCTCCAATGGAGCCTTGGCTGCAGAAGGGGAAGAGAGAAGTAGAGAGAAAGGAGAGGGGAAAGGGTGGAGGAGCAGATGGGTGCTTCTCCTATGTGCACTGGCTGGGAATCGAACCTGGGACATCCACATGCTGGGCTGACAGTCTACAACTGAGCCAACAGGCCAGAGCATGAGATCTGGATGCTATTATTCCTAACATAAGGAAATTAATATACATATATAATGGGAGAGGATTACATTCTTTACAGACGAACTCCCTTATTTTAAACTTTGGCAATTATTTTCTTACAGAAGGAGCCCATGATGTATATGTATTTGTATACACATATGTATGTGTATGTGTATATACATATGAGAATATGCATTGCATATGTATGTGTGTATACATGTGTGTTTACATACACATTTTATTTAGGCCATGTGTAATAAGGTATGAGGAAATTTCATAAGAAACTAGGTTACATGTTTTTAAGCAGCAACATCTAGTTATGTTTAACAGATTAGTACATTTCTGTACAGGGAGTTAGAAAACAGGGAAAATAGTCTTGGAGGTTGCATGGCACCAAGCACCATTTGGATTATTATTACTATGTGTTGTGGTTAGACAAAAATGACTGAAATATCTATAACACTGTGGTTCCTACTACAACCACATACAAATCTGACTCTACTTCAGATGAAATAAGGGGTCTTTTATTCAAATTTCTAACCTGTGAGCAATCTTAACCAAGCAAATTAAATGCACATTCTATTAAAAGGTCTCCTGAGAAAGAGTCTTCTATAATTTTTTTTTCAGGAGGTTTTTAGGAAGTTTCTCCCTACCCTGTCCGGTGGTGGCACAGTGCATAAGACATTGACCTGGAACACTGAGTCACGGGTTCGAGACCCTGGGCTTGCCTGGTTAAAGCACATATGAAAGTTGATGCTTCCTGATCCTACCTCTTCTCTCTCTCTCTCTCTCTCTCTCTCTCTCTCTCTCTCTCTCTCCCCTCCCCCTTAACCTTCTCTCCTCCCTCTTACCCTGTCTCCTCTCTAAAATGAATAAAATTAAAAAAAAAAATTCTCCCTAAATTCACTATTCTTTGGAATGTAAGTACCTTTGCACTTTATTTTATTTCTGGGTTTAAATATCCTTTATTTAAATTATTCCCTTTCAAAATCTGTCTTAAAATATACAAATATGATTAGATTTTGTTTCTTTCTCCAAAGAAAAATATGAGTTAGAATATTATATTGTTTCTTTACAACCATTTAAAAAAATTATTGGGGTAACATTTATTTATAGAATTATATAAGGTTCAGGTGTACAGCATCTATATATTACAATGTGTGCTTACCACCCAAAGTCTAGTCTCCTTCTATGATTATATATTTGATCCCTTTTTCCTCCTTATTCTCCCCCAATTGCCTTTACCTCTGATAAACACCATAATATCTATGTCTATGAGTTTGTATGTTCATTTATTGCTTTCTATTTTATGTTCAACATATAAGTGAAAGCATATGATTCTTTTCTGTCTGACTTACTCAGCATGATACTCTCAAGATCTGTTCATGTTGTAGCAAATGGCAATATTTTATCATGTTTATGCCTGAGTAGTATTCCATTTATATATATGTACCACTTCTTTATCTAATCACCCATCAAAGGATACTTAAGTTGTTTCTATGTCTTGGCTACTGTGAATAATGCTGCCATGAACATAGAAGTACATATATTTTTAAGAATAAATGTTTTCAATTTTTCAGGTGGATGCCTATAAGAGGTATTGTTGGGTTATATGGTAACTCTATTCTTAACTTTTTGAGACTCCTCCATACTGTTTATTATGGTGGCTCTCCCAGTTTATATTCCCACCAACAGTGTGAAAGGGTTTCTTTTACTTCACATCTTCTCTAACTTGTTATTTCTTGCTTTATTGACAATAGCACTCTAACAGGTTCAAGGTGGTATTTCATTGTGGTTTGACTTGCATCTCCCCTATAACTAGTGAAGCCGAACATCATGTCTTATATATGTTGTCCATTAGTATTTTGTCTTGGAAAATATGTTCAGGTCCTCTGCCCATTTTTTAATTGAATTTTTTGGTTGTTTATTATTTGAGTTCTTTGTATAGTTTGTACATTTGCCTCTTATCGGAGGTAGTGCTTGCAAATACCTGATTCCATTTGATCGGCTGCTTTTTTCTTGATGGTTTCTTTGGCTGTGCAGAAATTCTTTTAAGTTTAATGCAGTCTCATTCATTTACTTTTGCTTTTACTTACCTTGCCTTTGGGATCAAGACAACCAAATTTCTTAAATATATTTTTAAAATTCAATTTTACTTAGTAACCATCATTTTTAATTTTCTCTGCAAATCTAAGTGATTGTTTAAGTTTGAAAAATTTACTCAATTATTTTCATTGTAATTTAAAACTAATGGATATAAAATATGCTTGGCTGGTGAATGCAAAAATAAATATATCGAGTAATATTTTACATCCAGAACAGAAGTATTAATTTATAATAAAATATTTCCATGTTGTATTAAAACAATATAGGAGCACATGAGTCAGACTGTGCCCAAGAGAAATGCATCAGTTAGATGTTTACTTAAATTTAAAATTTTAATATATTTACTTTAATATTTATATTCTTATAATCCTGTTTGATATTTTTGTGCAGATAGAATATACTATGCACACTTTGTTAAAGATAGCACTGCCCACTTGGAAGCCCATGCCCAGGTGATTGCTTGGGATAGGCGTGATTATATTAATGTGTGTTGGGGCCGGGCTGTGGGCAGGCAGGATCCTTGTAGCCTGGTGCTTGGTTTTAGGACTAAGCCTTTCCCACCCTTTTTGATGTAGGGTGGTGCACTCTCATGAGGAATCCCATTATGCCTCAGATAAGTGACTTTGTATCAGAGACTTCCTTATTTGTATATTGGATTATAGATTTTGATTTCTACACTATAAATGGGGGCAGATTGGGAGCTTGCTCTCTCTTGGTTCCTGAGATTAGCATTAGAGAGGAGAGCAGAGAAAGGCCATGTAGAGGAGGCCAGGAGAAGCAGCCAAGATGGTGGAGTGCTGAAGGAAAAGCCAGTTTGTGCAGAGTTTGTGCAGGGAGAAGGAAGGAGATGGGGAACAGACGTGAATAAGGCTGGTGAGCTAGAAACCTTTGATTCTAGGAAACTCAGATAAGTCAGTAGCTTTGTGAGCACTGAATGAGTGGGTTTTGGAGCCCAGTGTGTGTTTTACTTGCCTGCTGAGTGCAATCTAAAATTAAAGATTATGGCCCACCAGTTCTTGGCTCCATTGTTTCATTACCATCTCTCCGAATCCAATGTGAACCTGCATGTGAATGGCCATGATGGTGGGTACTGGCTATACAGATATTAAGGATGTTAACTAAAACATACTTTGCCAGTAAAATACTATTGTGATGAGTGATTTGGAGCATATAATGACAGTTTTAATTTAGTTTCCTTATGGAGATTTGAAAATAGTTTTAGCTAAATTAATTAATATTAATTAATTTAGGTACAATTAATATCTCAGCATTAGCAAACTGTTTACTTTCAAATTATTTTTTTAGGCATAAAAACCACCAACAATGAGAAAGTGTTGAAAAGTTTTAATGACAAATATTCTAGTGTTATTTTCCCATAATGCTACTGAATATTTACTAATAAGGAAAGATTGAGTTATCATTGTTTAAAAAACAGTATTTTGGTATTATAGGGTTAATTGACTAAAAAATAAAATAAAATAGGAAACACAAACCACCACTTGTTGCCTTAAAAATTGATTATTATCCATACTCTTTCTACCACTTATTTGTCTTTTGTTTTATAATTTATTTGAAGAGGAAATAGGAAACAAAAAAGGACTTTCAGAGTAAATGCTTTTTCCCCCCTTTTAATCAAGGTATTATAATTGAATTATAAGAACACAATTAAAACTTTATATAAAAGTAATAGAATGAGGGTTTTTTGTAGTCATTTTTTTCTGCTTTCACATTTTCTCTTTGTCACAGGTGACTGAGAGCTAATTATATAATGTATATCTCCCTTAAGATACTCCCATAAAATTGTCACACAATCTCCAAATTGTCACAGTCTATGTATTATCTGTACTCTGTATCACTCTATGATGATATTTGGTGTCATCTGTTTCTCCTATTTTTATTCTTTCTGACTGAAATTTAACCTTAGTGTATAATATGCACAGTATTGTTCCATAGGCAAAACTAGTGTGTCTAGTGAATATGCCTTTTGAAAAATGTCAAAATTTTGATGGGGTAGAAAATGTTTAATACCTTTTTTTATGCTGTCAAAATGTTAACATCTGACAGCATAAGAAAATGTTTAACATTATTTCTGGAAGGCATTTTTAATTCTTGTCTATAAAAACTTTTCATATATTTTTCTATAACTCCATTTTTGCCTTCAAGTAGCAGTGTTTGGGTAATAGTTCTGAATCAGAGATGCTAAAAAGTGCAACTACATGCCACTTGTTTTGCAATGTCATGCTTATAGCAAACCTATGTTCTAGGGGGGGAAATAAAATGCAAAAATAATTTTCCAATGACATTTTTCTGTATGATAATAAACAAAATTGTGTCCCTTCTCTCTTTCTCACTAAAATAAAAATTAAAAAATCTTGACGGTACTCAGAAAAAAATGATATATTACGTACGGTAAAGGAAAAAAGAATTACCACAGAATTATTTTTAGAAACACACTACACCAAATAAAATATATAGATGAAATAATCTTATAAAGGGATCTACAACAGAATTTTTATTAGAGTAATGTAAATTAAACTATATTTATTAGAATGGCTAAAAAAAAGAGAGACCATCTCAAGTATTGCAGAGAAATTTGAAACAACAGAAGTTCTCACACATCACTGGTGGGAAAGCAAAGTGGAACAGGCACTTTAGAAAACAGTTTAGCTGTGTCTTAAAATTAAGCAAATACTTATTTTTTACAGGAATTCTACTTCAAGATATTTACAAAAGCCAAAACTTATGTTCACTCAAAAAGTTTCACACATGTATGAAAGTTTTATTTGTCAATACTAATAAATATAAACAACCCAAATGTTCTTCATCTAGTAAATGGATAAACTGTGTTATATCCATGCAATGAAATACTATTCAGCTATATAAAAAAAAAAAGAACGGACTATAGTTTAACAAAAACCATAAATGACTCTTAAATGTATGTTGCCAAGTGTAATGACTCAGAAACAAAATTGTATGATTCCACTTATATGACGTTCTGGAAAAGCAAAAGTATCAGGATAGAAAACAGATTAGTGGTTACAGGTATATGGGATGGGAAGGGATTAATTACAAATAGTCAGTATGGGGGAAATTTTTGGAGTGATGGGGCTGTTCTGTATGTTATTGTGCTGGTAGAAACATGATTCCACATTTGTCAAATCTCTCAGAACTGAGCACTGTAGGAAGCTTTATTATATGCATATTATGAAGACCATCAACAAGGATATCAGTGGGGATGTGGACTGTGACAAATGAATCTTCTTGTAGTATGGGAGAGGATAAAACTGACCTAATTAACTTTGGAAATGATTGGTTTTCCAAAGTTAATTCTATAAACTAAAGAAAAAAATAGTAAATATCTCATACATACTTGTATGTGTCTGTGTAAGCAATTCTAAAAATACCTGAATAAAAACTATTTGTTTGTTTATTTGCTTCATCTAAAATGATGGATCATGTGCATGCTCAGAGAAGCAGTAAAGAAAAGATCTAAGATAGAAATGGAGACAGGCTGAAAGTTAGTGTAATCTTAGAGGGGATAAGGGAGAGAAAAACAAGGGGCTTAGTGACATAGTTAGCCTTAAGCAGAGATAGAGACACACATTCTAAAGCTGTGACACAATGAAAGTCTGAGAAAGGAAGGCAAAAGTTTCCAGAGGCAAAAATTAGAAATTATGCCTATTGTCTCAATCAAAATGGGGAAAAAATATTACTGAGATTCTGAGAATGAAGACAGTGATGACCTGTCATATATGGAATAGTATTTGTTGATAAAATTTATATCCAATGAGGTAATGCCAATATAGTTTTTATTGAATGTTCTGGGAAAGACAATGAATTTCATTTAACTATGAAAGTATCTGCCCATTATAGCAAAAACAAAGAACTTTTTATTGTTTAACAGAAATCTATTAAGTGACTTTGCTTTTTTGACATTTTTAATGGGAGTGCTAAACTGCCTTTCAAGTTTGAAAACAAAACTTGAAATGCTCATGCCTGCTATCTTTGAAGAAAATTAAATAAAATGGGGCATCTGATATGTTTCAGTATTCATGCAATCATGTTATTTTTTCCTGAAGTAAATAAATATTTTAACTCTAAATATTCAGTGGTTTCAATGGTGGGCTTCTTAAAGAGGATCTGAGGAGTACATTTACTTCCAGAAAAAATATGCTTAGTGTGCAAATGTTGGGCATTGACATTTACCCAAGACCTTCAGAACTAACAATTTCAAAGTGGAAAATGTAGTGTAGCTAACTGCATATAAATTAGATATCAAAATGACAAATTTCTGATTTGGAAAGAGATCATATCCTCTTAAAACAATACGGCAACAAAAATCTCATGGTAGATGTTCGCCAACCAATGCAGTTCAAAACATGAAGAATCTCAGTACAATTTCATTCTCTTCCCTTTCTTAGCTAATTAATAACCAATTGATATGCCTATCATGGAAGAATTTACCAAACCAATTTCAGTGACATTCTCTGTGGAATAAAGCATTAACTGGTGTGGAATTATGATAGGGACAAATTTTGTACAATTTACTTGAACTTACGTGAAACAACATATAATTCAAAGAACATTTTCTGGTCAATGTTAAGCCTATTTCACTTCAAAATATTTTGTTAAATTCAATTAGCAAGCAGAGAGTTTTATATAATCAATTTAGATCATATTTCTATTTCATAAAAACATTTAAAATTCAATTCTAATAGTTTATCAATTACATATCAGTTTCTAAATTAATTCTTAAGAAATGCTGGTTCATTTTCTTGAATCTAAATTTCTCTAAGTAAAACTTAGTTAAATTATCTATTTTAAAAAAATAGTTCCTGGAGATGACGTCAGAGTAATGGCGGGGTAGGAAGCGATACCGATAAATCTCCCCCAAAACTCAACAAGATCTTCAATCAGAAACCGAAAAACCTATACTTGGAGCTTCCAGATGCTTCACAATACACCCAAAGGTATGATTGAGTGAAAAATTGGCTAAATATATAACCAAACCCCGAAGGAAATAGGGAGTAAGAAATGCTCCGCCTTCCTCAATAACCTGAACAGGGCGGCTTTCTCTGGTAACTGTGAATATAGAAACTGAGGCGGGCAAAGGGAGTGAATAGATCCAGGCCGCAACAAAAACGGCCAAACCGGGCTGTGGCACGAAGATCCAAGCCGAGGAAAATCTGATCCTGTGGCAACCCGGGCAATACAAGCTAACACTAGCACCAAACCCAAACAAAGAAAGACAAGCGGAGCAGCCATTTTACCCGGTCTCCTGGTCGGTGCGCAGTTAGTGGGCGAGAATTTCTTCCCAGGCCCCGAGAGTGGGTGCCCGTGTTACCACACGTAGAGGCAGGGTCAGAGGCCTTTCTGTGGGCCGAGGGCAGAGTCTCTGGGCAGCCCCAGCGCCCTGGGAAAGCCACGCACGGGAGGGAGTGAGAACTAATTCCAACGGTGGAGATTTTCCGTGCTAAAGCGTGTTTCACTCAGAGGGAAAAGCGGCCGGCCTCATATCCTGGTTTGCGCGTGCAGATAAGGAGTGAGCAATTCCTCCGAGTGCCTCGGAAGTGCGCGCCCGTGTTATCGCACAGAGGGGCAGAGTCAGGGGCCTTTGTGTGGGCCAAAACGGAATCTCGGGCCGCCCCAGCACCTTGCAAAAGCCGCGCACGGGGACGGAGCGAGACTCAATTCCAACGCTGCAACTTTTCCCTGCGGTTGGGGCTTTCACTCAGAGCGTGAGACTGCTGGCCGAATATCCTGGACGCAGACAGTGAGTGAGAGTTTCCTCCAAGCGCCCCGGAAGTGGGCGCCCGCTTGTGTTACCGGACAAAGTGGCAGAGCCGGAGGTCTTTGAGTGGGCGGAAAGCCCGCCTGATTATGCTAGCAGCTCTGACTGACTGAGCCTTACCCAGAGCCCTGTGCTGAGTGGAAATAGAGTGGGGAGTTGCCAGCTCTTTGAGCCTCTTACTATCCAGGCAGAGGCAGCAGCAACCCCATAGCTGGATTATCAGGCTACTAATTGAGGAAGGAAAGACTAGGAGAAAGGCTCCAGGAACACGGACTCTCTCACTGTCGGAGCCTATAAATGCTAATGAGCTTCGACTGCCAACGAGACTAAAGCACAATACATGACATTGCCATAGACACTTATCAATTGCAAACCTCTACCTGAGCATGCCAAAGGGGCAGAACCCAGGGTACAGAGTCACCGACCAGGAAGAGGGAGAGAAAAGAAAAAGCGAGAAGATAACCTCTCAAAATCAAGAATAATCTGCAGACTTTATAACCTATCCCATTTCATTATATTTGTTTGTTTGTTTCTCTTATCTTCATTCTTGATACTTTTTTTTCCTCCTCCAATTTGGCCGATTAACTCTCTACCGGTCTTACTCTCTCCTCTCCTTGAACTACACTACCCATAAGTGTTACATCTCCCATTATCTTTTCTCTTCTCTTCCTTTCTCTCTACGAGGGTTGCACTCCAAAACCCTTAACTCTCTCTCTCTCTCTCTCCTTTCTTTTTTCTTCCTTTAGTGGTTCCCTCTTTTTTTCTCTCTCTCTCTTTCTTTTCTCCCTCTATATTAGTTTCTTCCTTTCTTCTTTACATCTCCTCTCATTCAAACCTCAATAACAAACAAATTATCTTATCTGGGACTCAAACCTATGTTTGTGGCATTTTGGGGGGGTTTACTTCACCTTTTTAACTCACTAGCAGTGCTCCCATCCCTGGCTCTCCATATTATCTAGTTCTTGTTCCACTAAATACAATAGTAATTTTTTAATTTGTCCCCCATTTTTCCATTTTCCTCTTATTACTCTCATCATAACTCTTAGACAAACAACACCTAAAAGCAAATCATTTTATTCTTGATGCAAATTTTTTCCTTATTTGCTTTTTGTGGGTCCATATGCTTTTTTTTTCTTTTTTCTTTTTTTTTTTTTTTTTTTTTTTGCCCCTTTAATACTTTTCCCCAATTCAGGCCCTCCATCACAGGCATTGTATGTTATAAATCACAGTACACCACAAGATTTTCTCAAGAAAGAGGGGAAAGGAGAGGAGAGGAAAAAAGGAGGGGGGGAATAATTTCCTTTTTTTAAATTTTAATTATATTTTATTTTTCTTTATTTTATTATTTATTTTTTATTTTTTTTAAAAAAAAACAACTCTTTTCAATTTTTTATTTTTTTATTATTTTTTTAACTTTTTATTCTTTTTTAAATCTCATTAATACTATCAACAAAACCACCCTCAGATGCCATTAAGGAAGAGAAAATCGAATATCATGGATAAAAAAAAGAAAGAGAGGTAACACAGCTAGATTAGGAAAAATCTATCGAGAAAAAATTTAATATATTAGAAACCTTGGAGCTAAATGACAGAGAATTCAAGATAGAAACCCTAAAAATCCTCCGAGATATACAAGAAAACACAGAAAGGCAATTTAGGGAGCTCAGAAAACAACTCAATGAACACAAAGAATATATGTCCAAGGAAATTGAAACTATAAAAACAAATCAAACAGAGAAGAAAAACTCAATTCACGAGCTGAAAAACGAAGTAACAAGCTTAGCTAATAGAACAGGTCAGATAGAAGAGAGGATTAGTGAAATAGAAGACAAGCAACTTGAGGCACAACAGAGAGAAGGAGAAAGAGACTCAAAAATTAAAAAAAATGAGATAGCCCTACAAGAATTATCTGATTCCATGAAAAAGAATAACATAAGAATAATAGGTATATCAGAGGGAGAAGAGAGAGAAAATGGAATGGAGAACATACTCAAACAAATAATACATGAGAACTTCCCAAGCCTGTGGAAAGAACTAAAGCCTCAAGTTCAAGAAGCAAACAGAACTCCAAGTTTTCTTAACCCCAACAAACCTACTCCAAGGCATATCATAATGAAATTGACACAAACCAACAGCCAGGGAAAAGAAGAATACAACATATAAAGGAAGGCCCATTAGATTATCATCAGATTTCTCAGCAGAAACTCTACAAGCTAGAAGAGAGTGGACCCCAATATTTAAAGTCCTGAAAGAGAGGAACTTTCAGCCACGAATACTATACCCATCAAAGCTATCCTTCAAATATGAAGGAGAAATAAAAACATTCACAGATACAGAAAAGATGAGGGAATTTATCATCAGAAAACCCCCACTCCAGGAATTACTAAAGGGGGTTCTCCAATCAGATACAAAGAACAAAAAAAAAAAACAGAGCCACAAGTAAAAGCTCCAAGAAGAACACAATAAAACCAAATTTAAACTGTGACAACAACAAAAAGAAAGAGGGGGAGAAGATGGAGATTAACAGTAGCAAAGGACGATGGAGTGCAAAAGTACTCATAAAATAGTTCGCTACAATGAACAGGGTAGGGACCCTTTTCATTACTCAAAGGTAACCACCATTGAAAAAACCACCACAGAAGCACATGAGAAAAAAAAGTAGCAACAGAGGAAAGATGTATGGAATACAACCAAATAAAAACAAAAGATAGAAAAACAAAAGAGAAGGATCAAACAAGACACAAAACTAACAGAAAGCACGATATAAAATGGCAATAGGGAACTCACAAGTGTCAATAATTACACTAAATGTAAACGGAATAAAATCACCAATAAAAGGGCACAGAGTAGCAGAATGGATTAAAAAAGAAAATCCAACTGTATGCTGCCTACAGGAAACTCATCGAAGTAACAAGGATAAAAACAAATTCAAAGTGAAAGGCTGGAAAACAATACTCCAAGCAAATAACATCCAAAAAAAAGCAGGCATAGCAATACTCATATCGGATAATGCTGACTACAAGACAGGAAAAGTACTCAGAGACAAAAATGGCCATTTCATAATGGCTAAGGGGACACTGAATCAAGAAGACATAACAATTCTTAATATATATGCACCAAACCAAGGAGCACCAAAATATATAAGACAGCTACTTATTGATCTTAAAACAAAAACTGACAAAAATACAATCATACTTGGAGACCTCAATACACCGCTGATGGCTCTAGATCAGTCATCTAAACAGAGAATCAACAAAGACATGGTGGCCTTAAACAAAACACTAGAGCACCTGGATATGATAGACATCTACAGGACATTTCATCCCAAAGTGACTGAGTATACATTTTTCTCCAGTGTACATGGATCATTCTCAAGAATTGACCATATGTTGGGCCACAAAAACAACATCAGCAAATTCAGAAAAATTGAAGTTGTACCAAGCATATTTTCTGATCATAAAGCCTTGAAACTAGAATTCAACTGCAAAAAAGAGGAAAAAAATCCCACAAAAATGTGGAAACTAAACAACATACTTTTAAAAAATGAATGGGTCAAAGAAGAAATAAGTGCAGAGATCAAAAGATATATACAGACTAATGAAAATGACAATACGACATATCAGAATCTATGGGATGCAGCAAAAGCAGTGATAAGAGGGAAGTTCATATCGCTTCAGGCATATATGAACAAACAAGAGAGAGCCCAAGTGAACCACTTAACTTCCCACCTTAAGGACTTAGAAAAAGAAGAACAAAGACAACCCAAAACCAGCCGAAGAAAGGAGATAATAAAAATCAGAGCAGAAATAAATGAATTAGAGAACAGAGAAACTATAGAAAAAATTAATAGAACAAGGAGCTGGTTCTTTGAAAAGATCAACAAAATTGACAAACCCTTGGCAAGACTTACCAAGGAAAAAAGAGAAAACTCATATAAACAAAATCCAAAATGAAAGAGGAGAAATCACCACGGACACTGTAGATATACAAAGAATTATTGTAGAATACTATGAAAAACTTTATGCCACTGAATTCAACAACCTAGAAGAAATGGATAAATTCCTAGAACAATACAACCTTCCTAGACTGAGTCAAGAAGAAGCAGAAAGCCTAAACAGACCTATCAGTAGAGAAGAAATAGAAAAAACCATTAAAAACCTCCCCAAAAATAAAAGTCCAGGCCCTGACGGCTATACCAGCGAATTTTATCAAACATTCAAAGAAGACTTGGTTCCTATTCTACTCAAAGTCTTGCAAAAAATTGAAGAAGAAGCAATACTTCCAAACACATTTTATGAGGCCACCATAACCCTCATACCAAAACCAGGCAAGGATGGCACGAAAAAAGAAAACTACAGACCAATATCTCTAATGAATACAGATGATAAAATAATAAACAAAATACTAGCAAATCGAATACAACAACATATTAAAAAAATAATACATCATGATCAAGTGCGATTCATCCCAGAATCTCAAGGATGGTTCAACATACGTAAAACGGTTAATGTAATACACCATATCAACAAAACAAAGAACAAAAACCACATGATCTTATCAATAGACGCAGAAAAGGCTTTCGATAAAATACAACACAATTTTATGTTTATGACTCTCAACAAAATGGGTATAGTAGGAAAATGTCTCAACATGATAAAGGCCATATATGATAAACCATCAGCTAACATCATATTAAATGGCACTAAACTAAAGGCTTTCCCCCTTAAATCAGAAACAAGACAGGGTTGTCCACTCTCTCCACTCTTATTTAATGTGGTACTAGAGGTTCTAGCCAGAGCAATCAGACAAGACAAAGAAATAAAAGGCATCCATATCGGAAAAGAAGAAGTAAAGCTATCACTTTTTGCTGATGATATGATCCTATACATCGAAAACCCCAAAGAATTCACAGAAAGACTACTAGAAACAATAAGCCAATACAGTAAGGTCGCAGGATACAAAATTAACATACAGAACTCAATAGCCTTTCTATATGCCAACAATGAAACAACTGAGAAGGAACTCAAAAGAATAATCCCCTTCACGATTGCAACAACAAAAAAATAAAATACTTAGGAATAAACATAACAAAGAATGTAAAGGACTTATATAATGAAAACTATAAACCATTGTTAAGGGAAATCAAAAAAGATATAATGAGATGGAAGAATATACCTTTTTCTTGGCTAGGAAGAATAAATATAATCAAGATGGCTATATTACCCAAAGCAATATACAAATTTAATGCAATTCCCATCAAACTTCCAATGACATTTTTTAAAGAAATAGAGCAAAAAGTCATCAGATTTATATGGAACTATAAAAAACCCCGAATAGCCAAAGCAATCCTAAAGAAAAACAATGAAGCTGGGAGCATTACAATACCTGACTTCAAACTATATTATAGGGCCACGACAATCAAAACAGCATGGTATTGGCAGAAAAATAGACACTCAGACCAATGGAACAGAACAGAAAGTCCAGAAATAAAACCACATATATATAGTCAAATAATTTTTGATAAAGGGGCCAACAACACACAATGGAGAAAAGAAAGCCTCTTCAATAAATGGTGCTGGGAAAACTGGAAAGCCACATGCAAAAGAATGAAACTGGACTACAGTCTCTCCCCCTGTACAAAAATTAACTCAAAATGGATCAAAGATCTAAACATAAGAACTGAAACAATTAAGTACATAGAAGAAGACATAGGTACTCAACTCATGGACCTGGGTTTTAAAGAGCATTTTATGAATTTGACTCCAATGGCAAGAGAAGTGAAGGCAAAAATTAATGAATGGGACTACATCAGACTAAGAAGTTTTTGCTCAGCAAGAGATACTGATAACAAAATAAACAGAAAGCCAACTAAATGGGAAATGATTTTTTCAAACAACAGCTCAGATAAGGGCCTAATATCCAAAATATACAAAGACTCATAAAACTCAACAACAAACAAATAAACAATCCAATAAAAAAAATGGGAAGAGGATATGAATAGACACTTCTCCCAGGAAGAAATACAAATGGCCAACAGTTATATGAAAAGATGCTCATCTTCTTTAGCTATTAGAGAAATGCAAATCAAAACTGCAATGAGATACCACCTCACACCTGTTCGATTAGCTGTTATTAGCAAGTCAGGTAATAGCAAATGTTGGAGAGGCTGTGGAGAAAAAGGAACCCTCATCCACTGTTGGTGGGAATGTAAAGTAGTACAACCATTATGGAAGAAAGTATGGTGGTTCCTCAAAAAACTGAAAATAGAACTACCTTATTACCCAGCAATCCCTCTACTGGGTATATATCCCCACAACTCAGAAACATTGATACGTAAAGACACATGCAGCCCCATGTTTATTGCAGCATTGTTCACAGTGGCCAGGACATGGAAACAACCAAAAAGCCCATCAATAGATGACTGGATAAAGAAGATGTGGCACATATACACTATGGAATACTACTCAGCCATAAGAAATGATGACATCGGAACATTTACAGCAAAATGGTGGGATCTTGATAACATGATACGAAGCGAAATAAGTAAATCAGAAAAAAACAGGAACTGTATTATTCCATACGTAGGTGGGACATAATAGTGAAACTAAGAGACATTGATAAGAGTGTGGTGGTTATGGGGGGGAGAGGGGAATGGGAGAGGGATAGGGGGTGGGGAGGGCAACAGAGAAAACAAGATGGAGGGTGACAGAGGACAATCTGACTTTGGGTGGTGGGTATGCAGCATAATTGAATGACAAGATAACCTGGACTTGTTATCTTTGAATATATGTATCCTGATTTATTGATGTCACCCCATTAAAAAAATAAAATTATTAAAAAAAAAAATAGTTCCTGTCCTTGTTGTTACAAAACCAAATAATATTACTCAATCCACCTTTCCATGAAGGTCTAGTTTTTAAAGTGCTTCATTTTTAATGTACATGTTTAAATTAACATTCTTAATAATTTAAAATAACTTGTACTGATGTGATTAGTGGTTTGAAGTTGTTTACATAATTTAAATACAATGTGATTTTGATTTAAATATTATAAAAGTGACATTTTGATCAAGTAATTGTAAAAAACAATACACCTTAATTTTTAAGATACATTCACTACAGACAAATAAGCAGTCAGTTGCCTCTGTTTTTTGTCATAAATAAAAATGTTGTTCTAATCTATTTTTTTTTAAATAAATTTTTATTAATGGTAATGGGATGACATTAATAAATCAGGGTACATATATTCAAAGAAAACATGTCTAGGTTATTTTGTCATTAAATTATGTTGCATACCCCTCGCCCAAAGTCAGATTGTCCTCCGCCACCCTCTATCTAGTTCTCTGTGCCCCTCCCCCTCCCCCTAACTCTCTCCCTCCCTCCCTCCCCTGTCCTCCCTCCCCCCACCCCTGGTAACCACCACACTCTTGTCCATGTCTCTTAGTCTCATTTTTATGTTCCACCAATGTATGGAATCATGTAGTTCTTGTTTTTTTCTGATTTACTTATTTCACTCCTTATAATGTTATCAAGATCCCACCATTTTGCTGTAAATGATCTGATGTCATTATTTCTTATGGCTGAGTAGTATTCCATAGTGTATATGTGCCACATCTTCTTTATCCAGTCTTCTATTGAAGGGCTTTTTGGTTGTTTCCATGTCTTGGCCACTGTGAACAGTGCTGCAATGAACATGGGGCTACATGTGTCTTCACGTATCAATGTTTCTGAGGTTTTGGGGTATATACCCAGTAGAGGGATTGCTGGATCATAAGGTAGTTCTATTTTCAGTTTTTTGAGGAACCACCATACTTTCCTCCATAATGGTTGTACTACTTTACAGTCCCACCAACAGTGAATGAGGGTTCCTTTTTCTCCACAGCCTCTCCAACATTTGCTATTACCGGTCTTGTTGATAATAGCTAATCTAACAGGGGTGAGGTGGTATCTCATTGTAGTTTTGATTTGCATTTCTCTAATAACTAATGAAGCTGAGCTTCTTTTCATATATCTGTTGGCCATTTGTATCTCTTCCTGGGAGAAGTGTCTGTTCATGTCCTCTTCCCATTTTTTTATGGGATTGTTTGTTTGTTTGTTGTTGAGTTTTATGAGTTCTTTGTAAATTTTGGATATTAGGCCCTTATCTGAGCTGTTGTTTGAAAATATCATTTCCCATTTAGTTGGCTGTCTGTTTATTTTTATATCAGTTTCTCTTGCTGAGCAAAAACTTTTTATTCTGATGTAGTCCCATTCATTTATCTTTTCCTTCACTTCTCTTGCCATTGGAGTCAAGTTCATAAAATGTTCTTTAAAACCCAGGGCCATGATTTTAGTACCTATGTCTTCTTCTATGTACTTTATTGTTTCAGGTCTTATATTTAGGTCTTTGATCCATTTTGAATTAATTTTAGTACACGGGGACAGGCTATAGTCGAGTTTCATTCTTTTGCATGTGGCTTTCCAGTTTTCCCAACACCATTTGTTGAAGAGGCTTTCTTTTCTCCATTGTATGTTGTTGGCCCCTTTATCAAAGATTATTTGACCATATATATGTGGTTTTATTTCTGGGCTTTCTATTCTGTTCTATTGGTCTGAGTGTCTATTTTTCTGCCAATATCATGCTGTTTTGATTATCGTGGCCCTATAATATAGTTTAAAGTCAGGTATTGTAATGCCCCCAGCTTCATTCTTTTTCCTTAGGATTGTTTTGGCTATTCGGGGTTTTTTATAGTTCCATATAAATCTGATGATTTTTTGTTCCATTTCTTTCAAAAATCTCTTAGGGATTTTGATGGGAATTGCATTAGATTTGTATATTGCTTTGGTTAATATGGCCATTTTGATTATATTTATTCTTCCTATCCAAGAACAAGGAATATTTTTCCATCTCATTGTATCTTTTTCGATTTCCCTTAACAATGCTTTGTAATTTTCATTATATAGGTCCTTTACATTCTTTGTTATGTTTATTCCTAGGTATTTTATTTTTTTTGTTGCAATTGTGAAGGGGATTATTTTTTTGAGTTCGTTTTCTAATATTTCATTGTTGGCATATAGAAAGGCTATGGACTTTTGTATGTTAATTTTGTATCCTGCGACCTTACTGTATTGGTTTATTGTTTCTAATAATCTTTTTGTGGAGTCCTTCGGGTTTTCGATGTATAGGATCATATCATCAGCAAAAAGTGATAGCTTTACTTCTTCTTTTCCGATATGGATGCTTTTTATTTCTTTGTCTTGTCTGATTGCTCTGGCCAGAACTTCTAGCACCACGTTAAATAAGAGTGGAGAGAGTGGACAACCCTGTCTTGTTCCTGATTTAAGGTAGAAAGTCCTCAGTTTTATGCCGTTTAATAGGATGTTGGCTGATGGTTTATCATATATGGCCTTTATCATGTTGAGATATTTTCCTTCTATACCCATTTTGTTGAGAGTCTTAAACATAAAATTGTGTTGTATTTTATCAAAAGCCTTTTCTGCATCTATTGATAAGATCATGTGGTTTTTGTTCTTTGTTTTGTTGATATGGTGTATTACGTTAACCGTTTTGCGTATGTTGAACCATCCTTGAGATTCTGGGATGAATCCCACTTGATCATGATGTATTATTTTTTTAATATGTTGTTGTATTCAGTTTGCCAGTATTTTGTTTAGTATTTTAGCATCTGTATTCATTAGAGATATTGGTCTGTAGTTTTCTTTCTTTGTGCCATCCTTGCCTGGTTTTGGTATGAGGGGTATGTTGGCCTCATAAAATGTGTTTGGAAGTATTGCTTCTTCTTCAATTTTTTGGAAGACTTTGAGTAGAATAGGAACCAAGTCTTCTTTGAATGTTTGATAGAATTCACTAGTATAACCGTCTGGGCCTGGACTTTTATTTTTGGGGAGGTTTTTAATAGTTTTTTCTATTTCCTCCCTGCTGATTGGTCTGTTTAGGCTTTCTGCTTCTTCATGACTCAGTCTAGGAAGGTTGTATTGTTCTAGGAATTTATCCATTTCTTCTAGATTGTTGTATTTGGTGGCATAAAATTTTTCATAGTATTCTACAATCTAATCTATTTTTTGAATAGTTTTCAATACACACGTGTTTTCTAGATGCTAGATGATTTTTTTTCAGTTTCTATGTAAGTTGGGCATATGCAGGCCATGCTGTCTATCATCTACCCTTATATCAGATTGTGACCTGGGTTTTAAAATCGAAGGCAATCTCAGTCCTGCCATTTGGAGTGAGTTTTTATTTCTTTCCCTAATCTGTGTTCTGCCTGCAAGCACCGGTACTGCAATATGTACAAGTTATACAATGTCCAGCAAGTATAGCCAGGCCCCAATAGATGTGGCTTGTCTTAGCAGCTCCATCTGATCTTGTACCCAACACTACCAACCAGATCCACAGCTGGGAGATGTTCTTGTTCTCTTCAGCTTAAACAGTAGGGAAATTCTCTAATTATTAAAGTGACATTAAATGTTAGTGAATTATGAAACTAACTGGATTAGTATAAAAAATAAACACACAGACAACTAAGCTTTTGGTTATAGGGACATTGTAATAGAATAAAGATAAGAGTTTGAAGAAAGCCCAGGAATTTACAAACTGTTATCTAAAGCAGAGTCTGCGAATTATTATAGATAGTACTTTAAAGAGTACAAATGAGAAAATGGTTTGGAAGTAAAATGAAAACCAAAATTTACTCATATGAGTAGTTGTAAAAGTTTTTTATCCAATAGCAAAAGATAGTAATTATTTCTAATGGAGAAAAAATAAAATAAAAATTTCAAGCTTTTTACACTACTGTGATTACTTTATCATAGTATTTGAGAGCAAATCTCCTAAAATTTTGTAGCAATTGTCAAATGAAGAAATACGGAAAATTTACTGGAGCACATAAATGTTGCTCCTGATATAAAATCTTGCATTACAGAGCAGTCTGTTTTAAGTACTCTTTTTCAGAAATAGCTGTTTGTGCTATAAAGGTTGGTACGGAGATTTTGTATTTATGAAACTTAAATTTAATGGTAAATAAAACATGTATATTAAAGTCTGAGTATGTGATCAACATCAACTGACTCTGTTGACTCTGTGGAAAAAACAAGTGAGCTCATATAAAATTCTAATTTTATGGAATCTATAGTAATGCAATCAGGATGTAAACTTATTGGACAAAATCCAGTGTAAATGGCAAGTTTAAAATTTTGTCTTGTCAACTAGTTATAAAAACCAAGCTTGTGTGGCTATTTTAATGCTTTTCAGTTCATTTTTAAAAAGTAAATTTTAGCATCTTGTTCCACACTGTGCCTCTAACTCATGAAAGATCAAGAGCATAAAACATCACTTTACTGATTTTTAAATTAGTTATTGTTGTTTTCTTTACATAGTTCACTAAATGCCACAGACATGAAATTTTTCAGGGTATAGGGGGATATATCAAAATTTCATATCTTTGCCTGATCAAGCAGTAGGACAATGGATAGAGCATTGGTTTGGGAAACAGAGGACCCAGTTTCAAAACCCCAAGGTCGCTGGCTTGAGCATGGGATCATAAACATGACCCCTAAATCGCTGGCTTGAGTCCGAGGTTGCTGGCTTAAAGCCCAAGGTTGTTGGCTTGAGCAAAGGGTCACTGGCTTGGCTGGAGTCCCCCAGTCAAGGCACATATGAGAAAGCAATCAATGAACAACTAAGGTGCTGCAACAAAGAACTGATGCTTCTCATCTCTCTCCCTTCCTGTCTGCCTCTCCCTGTCTATATGTCTCTCTCACTTAAAAATAAAAGAAATTCATATCTTTAATTTTTTATCTTTATTTATTTTTAGTACTTGGAAAACTAATCTCATATGGGCTACATATGATATGGCTCTGGTCATAACCTATAAAGGATAAAAAGGTATAAAAGCAATATTTGAAAAATGACAAGAGAAAAAGTGGGAAAATATTTTGACTTCTATAGGAAATAGTAAAAACAAAACCTTCAGGAACTCCATATGTTGAAAATAATATCATAATATACAACTGAAAATGTAGACTTAGCAAAAATACTGATCCTAAGCATTTAGCATGTTAATGTAAAGGTGTGGACTGTCTCACAGTGCCTCATCCTGGATGGTTATATATATCCATGTACGGCATACAACAGGGCATTCTGATACATCATGCCTCTTCAGTGTAGCAAGCTGAGACAAGGACCTGTCCTTACTGTGGATTTTTTCCTGATCAATTTAGTGTTTGCATTTACTGGACTTCTTATAACTATATATATTTTCTCATGACATAAATAAGAGTTTACACTATTTTATAGTTTTCCAAGACCCTTTATAACCAGCCTTATTTTCAAAGTACTTATCTTAAAGACTCAAAATGAGAAAAAACCTTAAAAATTTATTTTGGATGTTATACTGCTGGGGGAGAGGCTGATGTAACATCTCTTAGACTTCCCTTTCTTGTGCTGGACAAGTGCCATTGGCTTGCAGTCTGCAGATAGAAAAATAAAGTTCCAGATTATTACTGTCATTTTGTTTAAAAATAATATTTCATGGGCCACTAAGAAATTGAGAAATGCCATCTTTCACTTTCCTGCTAGATTCAAGAGAGGTATGCAATGTATTCATTAAGAGAAGATTATTATAATAATCATAACCATGGTCATAAGTGATCACCTTTGTAAATGATTTACTATTAACCAAAATATTTTCTACATGCTTGCATTTGTTGTTCCTGGAAGGTGGATATAGCATTAACCACAAATCTTAGTCTCTTCTCTAGGACTTGAAATTTACCTTATATAAATGCATAAGTAATACCTCTATGTCTCAGGATGTTTTGGTAAAAATGCACTTTTGTTCCTCTTTCATAGTATTAATTTTATTCTTTTAACATTTTCTTTTATATGCTTTATTTAATTTTCTTCCTGTTGACTTGGAAAGCACTTATTGTGTTATTAATATTTTCATTCTCTGTCAATTTGTCCAGTGTTTAAGGATTGTTGGAGCTTAACAAATATGTACTGTATTAAATTTAACTGAATAGTATTTTCTTTGAGAGCAAGATTCTGGATATTTTAATGAGAAAAGCCTTCCTGTTAGTTTCTCTTCAGAGGAGAGAGACTCCATTGGTAAATATTATGGGTAGTTAAGGGAGATATTTAATTGCCTAAATCAGCTAAGAAAATACTATCTAAAATGAATTTTTTGTGCTGACAAAGAATCTCTAAATAAATAAGAAATCTGGTATGACATTTTTTCCCCTACAGATAGCCACATGATGTGAATAAAGGGCCTCTCATAAGCTATTCCAATAGAGCAAGAGATTAATATTTTGAAATAATCTTTGGCTAGGAAAGCATTCTTGCAACATAGGCATCCTTCTCAGAATAATGAAGTATAGCTTTCAAGTGTGTTAATAAGGTCAACTGGCACTTATATTATGCTAAGTCAGATCATTCTTATCAACGTTCTTTGCTAACCCCAGAATTTAATTTTCATTCAATTTAAAAAATTTAATCATTCAACCTTAAATTTTAATCCTTCCTCAAACAAAGATGTTTTTAACAATGACCTTTCTAACTAATATTGCTTAGATTTATCATACAAGATATATCAATGGTGATGCTAAGCCATTATATGTGTATAAACACACACTAAAAGTTGCAAAAACATAAAATAAAATCATATTTATAACAGTAATTATGTATGCATCTTTAAATTAATCTTTAGAGAGACAGGAAGGGAGAGAGATAGAAAGAGATAGAAACGGTTTATTGCTCCACCTATTCATGTCATTGTTGGTTGATTCTTGTATGTGCCCTGACCGGGGGTCACACCTGCAACCTTGGCATGACAGGAGGACACTTCAACCAGGGTCAGGTATGCATTTTAATAGTGTTTCATATAATCATGTACCAGTTATATCATCTAGATAGATTCACGGGGATTTTCCAGAAGTGAAAAGAGTTCTTCTAAAGAATAAGCCTATCCCCAAGGAAGTGAGATAATTCTTAGTATATCCAAGAATGGTTCAGAAAATTTAATATGTGTACACTATGGGGCTGGGAAGCCATACTTTACCAAAGCATGCCTTAATCACAGTAAGCACTATTTCAAAGTTTATGATAACAAACAAAAAAGTCTAACCTCTAAGTACACAGTGTTATACCAAATAAGATATTATGAAGGTAGATATTTAGAAAATGTATTCTAAGACAAGATATGGTATACTTATATAAAAATGACTTGAAATTTGCTTTATTGTAACCTTTAAGCTTTTAGAGACCTCCATCCTATTGGTCTAATGACCTCTTCATTTAATACAAAAACTATTTTATTTCATTTTTTATTGTCCTAGACTCAGATTATTATATTTCACTTAAGGTTATTTCACAAAAATTAAAATTATTTCAGAAATTGAAATATCAGGAATAAAACAGGGTGCATACTTTTACCACTTCTTTGTACTAGAAGTCTTAGAAAAATTATGGAAGGAACAGAATAAAAGACATCCAAATAGGAAAGGAAGAAGTAAAATTATCTCAGTTAGCAGAAGATAATGACTATATGTAGAATACCCTAAAGATTACACACACACACACACACACACACACACACACTTAGAACTAATAAATTAATTTAGCACAATTGCAGGATCCAAAATAAAAAAACAGAAATCTGTGATGTTTCTGTGCAGTAATAATGAATGATCCAAAAATGATGTTAAAAAAGTAATTCTGTTTATAATGACATCAAAAAGAATAAAATATTTATATATAAATTTAAGGAATTGAGATACTTGTACAATAAAAACTACATACTGTTACTGAAAGAAATTAAAGAAGACACAAATAAATTGAAAGACATTCTGTATAAATGGATTGAAAAGTATATGTCAAGATATCAATATTACCTGAAGCTAGGATTCAAAATGCACTCTCTATCGAAGTCCCAATAGTATGTTTTGTAGAAATAGAAAAATTTATCCTAAAATTTATTTCAAAGGACCACAAACAGCCAAAACAATCAGAAAAAGAACAAAGTTAGAAGTCTCATACTTCCTGGTTTCAAAATTTATTACAAAGTGATAATAATCTCAAAACAGTATTGTACTGGCAAAAAGATCAGCCTATTGACCAATGAAATAAAAGAAAGAATTCAGAAATAAACTTAAATATTTGTGGTCAATTGATTTTAATAAGGATTCCAGAACCACTCAATGAAGAAAGTAGTCTTTTAAACAAATATATACAAATATTGACCCAAATGAATCAAAGGTCTAGACATAAGAACTAAAACTATAAAGTTATTAGAAGGAAATGTAGGGTAAAATTTCCAGACAACAGACTTGGCAATGATTTCTTGGATGTGATACTAAAAATACAAGCAATAAAGAAAAATTATATTTTATGAAATTTTAAATTTTGTGTATCAAAAGATGCAATTAATCTTTTGCAAATATTTTCAAATATATATTTGATAAGGGGTTAATATAAAAGATATATAAAAAACTACTCAAAAAAGTTTTAAAAAATTGTCAAAAAACTTGAATATTTTCATTAATTTGTTTCTGCCTTGAATTTTTTTTTTTTTTTCCTGAAGTTGGAAACGGGGAGGCAGTCAGACAAACTCCTGCATGTGCCTGACCAGGATCCACCCAGCATGCTCACCAGGGGGCGATGCTCTGCCCATCTGGTGCGTTGCTTTGTTGTAACCAGGGCCATTCTAGCACCTGAGGCAGAGGCCATGGAGCCATCCTCAGCGCCCGGGCCAACTTTGCTCCAATGGAGACTTAGCTGCGGAAGGGGAAGAGAGAGACAGAGAGGGAAGAGAGGGGGAGGGATGGAGAAGCAGATGGGCGCCTCTCCTGTGTGCCTTGGCTGGGAATCGAACCCAGGACTCCTGCACGCCAGGCCAATGCTCTACCCATAAGCCAACTGTGGGCTATCTGCCTTGAATTCTTCAATGGTTTCATAACAACATTGTTTATGGTGACATGCTTGTGTATATTTTTTATTTGTTCAGTGACAATACCACAAATGTCTTCTCTGATAAGTAGTCTTTGTTGTTTTTTTCTGAGCATTTGCTCAGGTTATCTTATATCATCTTTATGTAGAAATGTTTTCAATATTTGATCTTTGAGCAAAGTGAGTTCCTATTAATACAGATGGCAGAAATTAACACTAGTTTGTACTACACATTACTTTCCCTATGAAACATAAATATGTGTGTATATGTGTATCTAGGGGAGTAGTTTTAATCCTTATTTCTTCCACCTATATAATATTAGCATTTGTAGCATTTCTCACTGTTTTTTCTACCAACTAAAAATTACCTTCCTGGTGTGCTGCCCTCTAAAAAGATTATGCCTTTGTGTTTACTCATTCAGAACCACCTCTTCTATTACTCAGTGATAGATACCCAATAGAGCCCAGGCAAGCATTTACCACCAGTCTGTACACACTATGGTTGTTTAGCCCTCATGACGTACCATTTACTGTGGGGACTTGTGTTCTGCCATCTGTATCTGAAATCAGGTACAATCATCCTTTCTTAAAACTTTCCACACTCATTTGGTCTTCCCTGTATTTACCAACCTATATATTTTGGTTTGGAATTACAGTTGTAATTTCTTCAAAGATGAAATTTTTGTTTCTTATTTTACTATTTGTTTGAAGATTGTTTCTGGGAAGAGAAGGTGGAAGAGACTACTACTTCTGCCACGTTAAAAAAGAATAAAAAAAGGATCAACAGCCTGACCAAGTGCTGACGATATGGATAAATTGTTGGACTAGGACACGGGGGACTCAGGTTCAAAACCCCGAGGTTGCCAGCTTAAGCATGGGCTCATCTGGTTTGAGCAAGGCTCACCAACTTGAACCCAAGGTTGCTGGCTTAAGCAAGAGGTCACTCGGTCTGCTATAGACCCCTGGTCAAGGCACATATGAGAAATAAATCAATGAACAACTAAGGAGCTGCAACAAAGAATTGATGCTTCTCATCTCTCTCCCTTCCTGTCTGTCTGTCCCTATCTGTTCCTCTCTCTGTCTCTGTCACACACACAAAAAGGATCAACAGTCTTTGTATAAAGCTATTTTAAAATATTATTTTTAAATGTATTTATTGCTCCACCCAAAATTTTAGAAAACAATTGTAAGATCCCAAATTCTATTTCATTTTCCATAGCAATAAGTCTGCTTCTATTTTGTACGAGTTGAAATTCTTCTTAATGAGTTTTTAGTGTTACTGAATCATGCCACCATAGGTTTCTTGTGCCCCAGAAATATAAAATATCTTTAAAAATTGTTCACATCAAAAGTGAAAAACTTTTATAAAATTTTATGTTTATAATCAGAAAAAATTAAGAATTACCTGTTTTCAATCATACTGACATATATATTTGCCAACCACAAATTATTACATATAGTTTGTTCCTCCTTCATATAAACAAAATACCCAGGAAGTCAAACAGTTGGTTTCAGCTTCATGCAACATTGTAGGATCTCATTAAGAACAGCTTAATGGAAAACTGATCATCAACTACATTTTGTGGCTTAACAGAGGGGGACATTTAATATATAACAGTTTTCATCACTTTAACCAGTAAGCATTGCACATTCATTTAATGTGTCACAAAAGAGATAATACTGAGTACTTGTGAAATTCTGAACTGGAAACAGATGCCACCAATTTCTGCCTGAGTGGTCACATCTGACCCTTCCAAGCATAAATGGATTATGTTTTACTTGGTTCATTAAATATACAGCCATCACACTTATCCATTTCAGAGTCATTTATACATTTGCTAATAACCCATTAAAAATATACCAGTTCTACTAATCGTATGGAAGATCACAGAAATCACATATTCTAATCTTTTATCCTTTGCAGGAATACTAAATACAATGTGTTGACTTCAGCTTTTGGTTGAACCCAGATAGGAAGGTTGAATTTATTTATCCCTAAGACAATTCTTTATGATTTTTAATTAAATATATATATTCAACTATTTATTATATTAAGCCTAAAACACCCTTCCTATAAAATCTAATTTTTACTCTTAACCCATGCAGAATTGCTCCAGTTCTCCTCTGTATTCTAGAACTTCCCTGTTGACGATGATGCCCGTGTTCTCCTAAGCCTTTTGTCTTTGTCTGTTTTCATGACAGAAATTCTCAGTGCTTTTAACTATTTTTTATATGACACAGTGCCCAAACCAGCATCCCTCCTAATTACTGATATCTATTGCACTTTTGTTAAGTCTTAAAATATGGCAACCAAAAAATATTATAATTCCCCAAAAGTACTCCCAATCATGTGTTCTCTAATCATCTGCATGATTCATATTAAGTTGAGGGAAAATAATATTTTCATATAAGTTTCTACAAGCTATCTTCCTCGTTTCCTATTTGTATAATCTTTACTTTGGAACTATGCCTTATATTTAACTGCCATTTTTAAAACTTATCTTTTGGTGGTCCATAAGTGTAATCTATTATGGCTACTTTATTATATAATATGGTATGGTAGTATGTCACTGGTTCTGACAATTTCAAAGTATGAAAAGCATGCGGAAACTTGAGTCCTGTGCTCAGAAGCTTGGGCCTCAATGTCAAAACTGTTGATTCTTCCCTTAGACTAACTGACTGACTTGAATGAAGCAAGTTATCTAATTTGTATATCTTTGGTTTACATGTTCTGTTTTTGGAGGGGGTGTTCAGAGACAGAGAGAGAGACAGAGAGAGGGACAGATAGGGACAGACAGACAGGAAGGGTGAGATAAAAAGCATCAATTCTTTGTTGCAGCACCTTAGTTGTTCATTGATTGCTTTCTCATATGTACCTTGATAAGGGGGCTCCTGCAGACTGAGTGACCCCTTACTCAAGCCAGTGACCTTGGGCTCAAGCTGGTGAGCCTTGCTCAAACCAGCACTCAAGCTGGCAACCTTGGGGTTTCGAACTTGGGTTCGCTGCATCCCAGTTCAATACTCTATCCACTACATAACTGCCTGGTCAAGCAATATGTTTTTGTTTTGTTTTTTAAGTTTTAAATTTTATTTAGAAAAATAATAGGGGGACATTGATCAATAAGAGTACACAGGTTTCAGGTAAACATCTCTATAACATTTGAACTGTTGACTATGTTGTATACCCATCACCCAAAGTCAAATCATTTTTGGTCCCCTTATATTTGTCCTTCTTTACACTCTTCCCTCCTCCCTCTTCCTCTATTTATTCCTCCACATCCCCTTCCCCCTTCCCCTCTTCCCCACGTTTCCTTCCCTCTGGTAACCACTTCTTTTATCTATGTCCCTAAGTCAGTTTTATATCCCACCCATGTGTGAAATCATACAGTTCTTAGCTTTTTCTGATTTATTTATTTCACTCAGTATAATGTTCTCAGGTTCCAGTCATGTTGTCGTAAATGTCACTATGTCATCATTTCTCTGGTTGAATATATTGAGGGACACTTTGGTTGTTTCTATGTCTTCACCACTGTGAATAATGCTGTGATGAACAGGGGGTTGCATGTGTCTTTACATACCAATGTTTTTTGAGTTTGGGGGGTAGATACTACATATTTATAAAATAAAAATGTTTGAAAGTTATACTTCTTAACATTGGTATAAGAATTAAATGAAATAAAACAAAGTATCTAGTTTGCAGTAAATTTATTATAAATGCTATTAATCAAATTCTACTGCTCATAGAAATTAGGGGATATTTCAAAATGAATAGGAAATTATATAAAAAGAAGCATTTGACTTTTTTTTTTGTATTTTTCTGAAGCTGGAAACGGGGAGAGACAGTCAGACAGACTCCTGCATGCGCCTGACCGGGATCCACTCGGCACACCCACGAGAGGGCGACACTCTGCCCACCAGGGGGCGATGCTCTGCCCCTTCGGGGCATTGCACTGTTGCGACCAGAGCCACTCTAGCGCCTGGAGCAGAGGCCAAGGAGCCATCCCCAGCGCCCGGGCCATCTTTGCTCCAATGGAGCCTCGGCTGTGGGAGGGTAAGAGAGAGACAGAGAGGAAGGAGAGGGGGAAGGGTGGAGAAACAGATGGGCGCTTCTCCTGTGTGCCCTGGCTGGGAATCAAACCCGGGACTTCTGCATGCCAGGCTGATGCTCTACCACTGAGTCAACCGGCCAGGGCTGCATTTGACTTTTTTTATTAAACAAGAACATTAGAAAGCAAACAAGTCAAAGAAAGTGGTACTCTGCAAATGAAATGCAAAACCAACTTTTATTTCATTGGTGAAAATGCACTATACAAAAGGCTGAAAGTACTGGAATATTTGCATGTCTCTGATCCCTTAATTTTTGTGAGCAGTGTATATAGTATTTAATTGTGGAAAACTTAATCTACTGGTGTACTATGGCCAATCCATACTAACTCATAACAGACAATTGTGAACGTCTTTCTCCAATTCCCTGTTCAATGGGTTCTAGTTGTTAGTTTGGTAGATCAAAAGTGGCCATGGGAGAGTTGACAATCATGGTAATTGTCAAATATTTCACATGCTAAGACCTTTTTATCTTTCTTCTTTTCTTTTATTTCTCTCCTTTCTCCTTTTATCTCTTTATTTTTTCCTTTTTTTCTGTCTCTCCTTTTCTATTGTATGTTTTTATGAGCATACTGCTGATAGAATCTGTTTGATGTCTTTGAGGAAACTCTTTCTATAATAATAGCTTATTTTTGCTGTACATAGTACTCACAAGGTCTCAATAGGGATACAGAACCATTCACATTCTTTGGTCTATGGATAAGTTCAGTGTACTACAAAAGCAGCATAACTATACTTTCATCTGATACATTTTTAAAAAGAAGATCTTGAGAAAATTTGTCATATGCCTTGCTAAAATCTACATATATTGTGCCTTCAGAATAGTATATTTCTTACTTCTCTTACTGAAATTACTACCTAAAGAAAAAGCTTAATTGTTATAGATATTACTTTGAAAGTTTTGTTAGCACAAAATATTTAATACTTTAAAAAACCATAGTGGTAGTACTTGTGACAATAGCAATAATGATGATAGTGGTAACAGTGGTAGTGATGATAGTAACAGTACTCATAGTACTGTTGACTTAAATTCAGTGAATGTTTTATTGCATACAAGGAATTGTTCTAGGCATTTTCACTGTAAAACTAAGACATGTACTGTTATTTTACCCATGGAAAAACTTGGGCACAGGGAGTTAAATTTGTTACAGAATATATAATATTGGGAGTAGCCAGTTCTTGAGGGCAAGTATTCTCTCTCTAAGGTCTACTTTTTTTATGTTTTATTCTTGTGCTTCCATTTATGCTAAACAACACACTTTTTAATTTCCATTAAAATATTCTGTAGTGATTGACAGCAAATTCATTTTAGAGTTTTGAGAATCTATTTTTTCATTTGTTTTATAAAAGGAAGTAACATTTCTCTACTCTTAATTGTCAAACATTGTGCCCTTTTTGGATTTTTTTTTTTTTTGTGTGTGTGTGTGTGTGTGTGTGTGTGTGTGTGATTCTTTAAGAATGGTTAACGATATTTTTACTCTCATAAGGGTACATTCTATCTGGGATATAATTCACTGAATGTGAAGTCAGTTTGGAACCTTCCTAAAATTTAGTCACTTCTCATGTGCTTAATCTACTTTCCTATTGTGGAGCTTGCATGTATGTTCACAGATCCTTGACTAACTTTTGTATATTAAAATTTCATGACCATTTTTATTACCAGTGTTATGTTCTGATATTTTCTAATTTACAAAGAAGTTTTTCTCAATTTTGTTAAAAATTTAGGTTGCAGGTTTTCTTGCTATTTATATCTTAAGAAAATAAATTGTTATCCAGGGAACTTAGAAAATATCTATATTTGTTTTGCCAAAATAAGATTTCTAGTAATATTTAGAAGTTTAACATTACTATAATGTCTATATGTCACCTGTTAAAATTTTATTGATTGATTAGGAAATAATTATCCATACCTATTATTTGGTTTTATATTCTATTCTTTAAAATGCTTTACTCATGTTTTATTATTACTTTTTATTTTAGCCTAAGTATTTCCACCAAATATTAGAGCCATTTATGTAACAAGGGGTTATTTTTGTTATGTAT
This sequence comes from Saccopteryx bilineata, assembly GCF_036850765.1. NCBI lineage: Eukaryota > Metazoa > Chordata > Mammalia > Chiroptera > Emballonuridae > Saccopteryx > Saccopteryx bilineata. Next base: position 99,569,691 of record NC_089493.1, read on the forward strand.
AGACTCCATCTCAACCTTATAAATTGATGGTTTTTAATGGTACATAACATCCTTCACTTCCTGCAATCTGACCCATGGATCTGTTCCACTAAGTCATAGTAGTTAGTAGAAGATTACATTTGCCTCATGAAGAAACAAAAACCAATTTTCTCTTTTATTTGCAATGCTGCTGCAAAATGGCTCATGGTGACTTGTTTATAAGTACTTTCCCAGATATTTTCTCTGATACTGTATTCCTTTCAATCACTGGACAGTTGTTTCTCTTTAAATATTAAATTTCCATTTAAGAGTATTCAGTTGTACAGTAGGAGAAAAGTCATTTTCTCTCAGCTCCAAATATAAATTTGACAGAAACATTTCAACATCAAGGTTGAGTGAGAAGGAACACTTAATGAATTGTAAATATATATATATATATATTAATATGAAGATATGTTTACTGTATGTGCTTACATGAGAAAAAACAGATAATTAATAAGCATGTTTTCATTTTTAGAATAAATCAGAAAAACAGAAGAAAAAATAACTACCTCAAGAAAGCTTGGTAGAGGCAGGAACATGTCCAGTTATTCTAGGAAACATGTGGACTAGAAATGTCACTGGAAAGCCCAGTAGCACAACAGTTGTATAGCCCTGTCTCTCTAATACCTCTTTGCTTTAGTTTATCTCCTTGCTCCCTTCTCCTCTGTATACCAGGGGCTGTCTCAAAGTGCTCGTTTTCTCTTCCCTTGCATCTAGTTTCACATAGCCTTATATAGCTGCATTAAGTTCTTTCGCTGGCACTCTTCCTATATCATAATCTTTCTGTTTCCAGTCACTTGGCTAGTGACAGGTTCTTAGAATCTCAACACTGAGGGAAAAATCTGGTTGCCCCACCTTATCTTTGCACCTTTTATGTAAAGAGATCACAAGGCAACCTGTAGATTGACTCTCCTTAGTTCATGTATCCAACCCTTAGTTAAATCAGCTGTGGTTAGGAAAGATTTAGTTACATGGTGATGAATACATTTATTTAGGCATGATGGGGAAAGCATGGACAGTGAGAATTCCCTTTAAAGATGGCATGAGCCAGACAGACATTGATTAACTCTTCTTTGTTCTGTCCATATACAGTGTGTCTGTAAAGTCATGGTGCACTTTTGACAGGTCATAGGAAAGCAACTAAAGATGATAGAAATGTGAAATTTGCACTAAATAAAAGGAAAAGCCTCCCAGTTTCTGTAGGATGATGTGGCAGCATGTGCGCCTGCGATGATGATGATGTAACACCATGTATACAGCGGAGCAGCCCACGGCCATGCCAGTCAAGATGTGGACGGTACAGAGGAAAGTTCAGTGTGTTCTGTGGCTCACTAAATTCAAATCCGTGACCAAAGTGCAATGTGAATATTGGCGCATTTATAACGAAATGCCACCACATAGAAATAACATTACTCGGTGGGATAAGCAGTTGAAGGAAACCGGCAGTTTGGTGAAGAAACCCGTTCTGGTAGGCCATCAGTCAGTGACAAGTCTGTAGACACTATACGGGATAGCTACTAAGGAGCCCTAAAAAATCTGTGCGTGAGCCAAATGGAACTGCACTGAATAGGTATGAAACTGGGAAAGATTTTTTTTTTTCTTTATTTGGCGCAGATTTCACATTTCTATGGTCTTTTGTTGCTTTCCTGTGACCAGTCAAAAGTGCACCATGACTTTACGGACACACTGTACATAAAATACCCAACTCACAAAAATAATCCCATATATAACCCTGCTCAACAGGATCTATCTATCTATCACTAAAATGCCCTCTCTTTCCAAAAGACAAATGTGATTTCCTCTATGGAAGCTCTATAGCCAGCAGTAACATTTGACTCCTAAAAGCATCTCTTATAACCTGGTCAAGAAATTGTTGAGCATCTAAGATCTGACATAATTTACAGTGAAGATTTGAGTCAATCTTTTGATGTATTAAACAATGCATCACATAACCATGTTTATTTGATCAGAGGAGCCTCCCTACTGCTAAGGACCTGCAGCATTTGATCTGTAAGTTTTGTGTTGCTTTAGAAACAACCTCATTCGCAAAACTCCATCTTTCTCATAATGGCAAACAACTCAGAGTTCTTTTTTTTTTTTTTTTTTTTTTTGGTATTTTTCTGATGCTGGAAAGGGGGATAGACAGTCAGACAGACTCCCACATGCGCCTGACCGGGATCCACCCGGCACGCCCACCTAGGGGCGACACTCTGCCCACCAGGGGGCGATGCTCTGCCCCTCCGAGGCGTCGCTCTGTCACGACCAGAGCCACACTAGCGCCTGGGGCAGAGGCCAAGGAGCCATCCCCGTCGCTGGGGCCATCTTTGCTCCAATGGAGCCTCGCTGCGGGAGGGAAAGAGAGAGACAGAGAGGAAGGAGAGGGGGAGGGGTGGAGGAGCAGATGGGCGCTTCTCCTGTGTGCCCTGGCTGGGAATCGAACCCGGGATTTCTGCACGCCAGGCCGACGCTCTACCACTGAACCAACCGGCCAGGGCCCAACCCAGAGTTCTTAATAAGGGTGGTATTCAGAGACACAGCATCAGAGAACCTTCCTTTATATTTAACTATTGCTTCTTAGCTTTCATTATATTCAAGCCTCAAACTCTAATAGAAAAGGTTAGAGATAACTAGCCCAGAAAACTTAGAGATACCTATATTTATCACGGATAGATTGGCTGTTGAGTTGGAGGGGAAAGGTTTTTTTTTTATTGTACTCCTCCTCCCTAGCACAACAGGTATATTAGCATAACAAGATTTCTATCCTAACTGGATTTTTAAAAAAAGCTTAAGGTGTTTTTTTGGGGAGTCTGGGGGATATATAACCCCTTCTGTGAGCCCCTTTACCCAAATTCCATCCTTCAACATCTCAGGAATACAACTTTATACATTGCAACCGAAACGGAAATTTGTTTGAATTGAGTAACGTTCACAACTTGGTTTTGGACTGAGTTTAATGATTCCAGAATTTGCCGACAAGCAGAAAATGTTTCTAGAAACAGTCAGAAACTATCTCTGTGTTTTCTTATCTGTTTCCAGCAGGCAGCAGGGTCTACAGTTAATCCTTCTCGCTAGTGCATGTGTCGTGCTCTTGGAACTTCTCTACAACATTAGCTACAAGATCCTTCAGAGCCTTACACTCATAAGCACATAAACTGGCCACAGGTGGACAGTTTAATTACTACCCCACATATATCAGCACAGGACTAAAAGAGGTATCCCTAATTATTCACTTTGCCACTTTACATAGACAACAACTTTTAGCAAGTTTTATTTTCTGCTTTAGTTAAACTCATTTGGTTTGAAGGATAGAATCCCACTCAAGTAATCTCAGAATATTAAAAGAGTTATTATGGTAACAGGTTTTAATTTCAGTCCATAAATTTAAGTCTGTAAGAACTATAACTGTCTTTATTTTCTGAAATAAACTAAAGTTTGATTCTTTTCTACCTTTCATTTTGGGGAAAACATAGCTATAACCTGTTTGTAACATCAATTCTCTGACTTTCTGAAGTTTATGTCACTGACAGGGTCCTCTATAGTATCAAGAAAAAAGAGAAAAGAAACCAATTGGGTCCTCACTCATCAGTACTCTAGTTACTGCTGAAACATCTGCTGTCACTGATGCTAATTCCTTCAGATTTGTCTCTCTGCTGACTGCTGTTGGGGAAGAAGACATTTTACCTAAGGACATGACTGTCAAGATATATTATGTGGTATATCCTTTATGATACTTGATCTATACATTTCCTGGTGTCACAATACACATACTCCTCTACTCTTAGGATCCATAGACCTCTCCCTTGGGGGGCTGAATTTTGCATCCCTCTTTTCATATGTTCAAGTTCTAACCTTCAATATCTTAGACAGTAGTTATAATCTGTGTATGACTATAAACAGGGTCTTCAAATGAGCAGTTAAAGTAATATAAGGTCATATGGGTAGAACCTGCTCCAATATGACCAATATCCTTATGAGAGATTAGGACATGTGCACAGAGGGAAGACAATGTGAAGACAGAGAGGAAACAGCCATATAGCCATAAGCCAAAAGGCAAACCAATTAACCTCTCACTCTTTCCTTTCCTCCTTCCCTCTCTTACTCTCTCCCTCCCTCCCTTTATCCATTCCTCCCTCTCTCCCTCCCTCTCTCCCTGCATCCACCCATTCCTCTCTCCCTTCCTCCTTCCATCCATTCCTCTCTCCCTCCCTCCCTCCCCCTCTCCAAACATCCATTCCTCCTCTCTCCCTCCCTCCCTCCTTCCCTCCTTCCCTGCCTCCCTCCCCCTCTCCAGCCCTCCATCCATCCCTCCATCCATTCCTCCATCCATCCATCTCTTGTGTAATCTGGAGTAATGGAAGAAGTATATTTTACTTTAAAAAATACATATTTTTTTTCTTCTGTGGCAAGATGCTTCGCTCATGCCTAGATATTTCTTCTCTTTTACCTCTTCAAATAAATTCTTTAAGTTCTCCTAAAATACAGTCTCGGGAAACAAAAACAAAGTAAAAGCACAACATATACTTCTAAATGGTATCTTCCTTTTGCCCTATTGAGACCCATACCTCTCTTGAAGTAATGTTCACAGAACTGGATATTTGCTTGAGTAAGGGGAAGGGTAAGATAGAGAAAATAGCAACATCTGAAAATATTTTTCCATCTACACTGAAAGGACACATGTAAGATAGAGCTGCAAACTCAAAATACAGAAAAAAATAACAGAAAGTAAAGTAACTCCTCAACTATCTTTTGTAATTATCTATTTGACTTTTTTTTTCTGTCCTTATGGTATGCTTACTTTTCTTTACTAATTGGTACCAGTTTCTTTTTCATAATTTTACTTTCTCATAACATGGTCTTTTATTTGTCCTATATTGATGATCATCTGGTTATTTTTCTTCTTAATGTTTATTGTATTAATTTTAGAGAGAGAAAGAGAAGGGGAGAGAGAAGAACATCAATTTGCTTCTGTATGTGCCCTGACTGGGGACAGAACTGGCAACCTCTGTGCTTTGGGCTGATGCTCTAACAAACCAAGCCATCTGGCCAGGGCACCATCTGGTTTCATATAGATCTTGTATAATAGTCCTAGCTGTTCTCTTCTCACTGTCAACTGCTATAATCCCAGATTTGAGGTTTGTTGCTTTTGAGTCAAATACCAACTACAGAGGGATAGGATTTAGTAATACAGAAGACAACACACCATTCTGTCATACTACTGTGGCCAGGTAAAGCTGGTGGCAAGGAGATGATGGTCTGTCAGAATGCAGCATGACAGGAAGAATGGAGGAAATAAAATTAAGAAGTGTCCAGAGGTGCCAAGAATATGTGTAGTTGACTCAGAGTAATATAGATAAGTAGCTGCCAAGAATGTTGACTCCAGGAGAGAGGTATCTAAGTTTAGATGTGATATCTAGGGAGCTGTTTCTGAGGTGCTGAGCATGCAAGCAGTTAGTTGAATCTTTAAATAAAACCCTTTAATATCTACATTAATCTTCAAAATACATTTTAGTTAGATATGTGTTAAATTTGAATGTGTTTCTAAGCTAGAAAAATGACCCTATAATTTTTTAGATTTGTGTATGGAAGGCTAATGTCTGGCTTTAGCACCTCATAGAGAGTGTTCAGAAACCTCTTAGGTAAAATGTTTATTCTTAGACTGAAGCTAAGAATGTTTTTGTGACTTCCCTATTGAAAGGGTCAAGGTAAAATGAAGTATGGGTTGATTGTGATTCTTGGAAATACAACTGAAAAGTCAAAGAGCCTACATAGAGTTAACTAAAATTGAGTTGAAATTATTTGGGAAATAAATATATTTTGGTAATAATATGTGCTAGAACAGGATGTTTCAGATCAAAGATATCATTAGAGCAATGTTATGAAAAGTCATTAAATTTAGTATAATAATCTCACTTATGAAATTATACAATGGAAGTTGTCTTTTCCTCATACCTTAACTGACAAATTTTATCAGGGAAAAAATATTATGCTGCTTTTGAAAGTAAAAGTTTTTCTTGGCCATTCTCTTAATAGGTGAACACTGCTAACAGATTCTCACCCAAGACTGAAGATTGTGTATTTAGCAGCTACTGTAGAACCTGTGATAAATGAGGATATGGGAATATGTACTGAATAAATTTCTCTCAGAAACCTGAGACATTAATGTGAAGTGCCATGCCATGGAACTCATTTTGATTTATCATCAGAACTTGATTAAAAACTGTACAGAGGCCCTGGCCAGTTGGCTCAGCGGTAGAGCGTTGGCCTAGCGTGCGGAGAACCTGGGTTCGATTCCCGGCCAGGGCACACAGGAGAAGTGCCCATTTGCTTCTCCACCCCTCTGCAGGGCCTTCTTCTCTGTCTCTCTCTGTTTCCAGCTTCAGAAAAATGCAAAAAAAAAAAAAAACAACAAAAAAAAACAAAAAAACAACTGTACAGAGATACCTTAACACATAAGTGAGGGTCTATGTGAAGGGTCCACAAATTTATATCCTTATAAGGGCCAGTAATGTAATGTAAACATGAAAAAAGATTGAGTTTAATATAGTAGGGAGTGGTGTAAATAGTAGCAAACTTAATATTTCTTGCCACAGCTAGTGAGGTAGTTGGTTGTGAACAGATTCTGTTCCTATAAGGAATGCATGCAGAATTTTGACATCTTTTCTGATAGAACCAGTCAATAACCCAGATTTTGTGAGGAATATTTGAATCTCTGTATGTTGGCAACTAAACAAATTGGTTAAATAATAGGCCTGCCAACACACATTTGTAGACCAAAATTGTATGGTCTGCCAAAAGGCCTTCAGTTAGTTATTTTAGGGCTTCAGATTTTACTACTGGCATTATTCATAGACCAACATCCAATGAAAAGTTTTTTCTTGAGGGCACTTGCTCCCTAGTAAGAATGGACAGTGGCTAGAGTTTATGGGTCAAATTCATTAATTTACATCATTCATGGGGAGTAAAAACTTTAGGCTTTGTAGTAATTTTGAAAAAAAAATTATTCTTTATCTACTAGTTTACTTGAAAGGATATGGTACTTTAAAGGTGTCAGAATAAAGTTTCTGTGGGAACAATTTATAATGAGATAAAAATTGTAGATCTGAGGCTTTGGAAACATACTGTACTTTTTCTATAACTGTCTTTGTACAGTTATCTTGTCAATAGATATCGAATTAGGAGTACATGATTCTTAAATTTGCAATAAAGGTGTATCAGTCACCTTCTTTAAAGTAATCTTTTTTTTAAGTTAACCAGGTTTATTATGATTAAAGATGAAGATTTTTAACAGTTTTATTTTCCTTGTCTACTACTCTCCTATGCAGTTGCTATGCTGAGGTAGATGAATGCATGCATCTGCCTGTTGGGAGAGAGGAACTCAGATCCAAATGAACCCTATTGAATCTCATCAGTCATTGTTTGAGAAATGCTTTTATCTCAAAACTCTTCTATGCCCTCAGATATGTGTGGCTGCTGAAACATTTAAGCTGCATTCCATTGAATCTGGCTGCTGGCAACCATACCTAGTCTGCTACCTGACACTGTGGTTAATTAGCTTTATTGCTAAAACCCTGGATAATCTTTTGGAAATTTGCTGGTAGTGTACTCTCTACCTTCCTAATATTAGAAATCTTACCAAGTTATGACTCTTTATATTCTCTGTTCCTACTAACACTGGGGAACAAAATTTTTGTTGCATCCACAAAAATACTTGTTCTTACCTAATTCGAGTGTGCTGATCTCAAATCTGACATTAGATTTTCTCTGTAAGCTACAGTTATTTTGAAATTCAAGATTTAAATTTTTATCTTATTGTAAAATTTTCAACATTTAGTTTAACATAATGAAGTAGAATGTCTTCTTGGGCATATTCTTTGTGAAAAATGTAATAATTTATATAATGCAGTAAATATACTAATACACTAAAAGATATGATTGCATCAGAATTTGTCCACAATTTCAAAATAGAAGATATTAAAACACTTATTTTAATCATAAAATTTGTGCAAAACTTATTTAAATTCTATTCAGGCAAAAATTTGCATTTGTAGCTCGTGCGTTTGTGTACTTGTTGAGGACAATCTCGTTTGATGCTCCAGCAGTAGTCTGCTCATCACTAAGAGCTCCAAAATTTTTGGGAAACTTATCAAGGTGACTGTTCCGGAAGTGAATCTTAATGCTCATGTTACATCCAATGTCGCGGAAAGCCAACAGCATCCTTTGAACCAGAAGTTCATAGTTTTCTGCTTTTTTGTTGCCAAGGAAGTTATTTGTAACTGCTACAAAAGACTGCCATGCTGCTTCCTCCTCCTTATTCATCTTCCTGGCAAATTCTTTGTCACGTATGAGGGTTCGAATTTGAGGTCCATCCAATACACCTGCTTTAATCTTCTCGAAAGACAAGTCAAGAAAGGCAGAAATAATATGTTGAAAGCATTCACTTTCTCTATTCAAAGCCTGAACAAACTGCTTCATTAAGCCAAGTTTGATGTGAAGTGGAGGGAAAATGATCCGGTATTGATTAACTACAGGTTCATTCACAATATTTTGCATCCGTACTTCCAGAGCCTCATGTTTCAGCCACTCCTGTGTCCAGTGTTTTTCCTGAGCTCGGCTGTCCCACAAACACAGAAAGCAAAAATACTTCGTGCAACCTCCCTGTTGTCCTAGCAGGAAGTTTACTATTTTAAGATCTACACAAATGATCCAGTTATGCTCCTCATACCACAGAAAGTCGAGGACAATTTTTAAGTCATTATAATCTTCTCACAGATGAGTTGAATAACCAATTGGAACCACTGCATAAACATTACCATTGTGTGGGAGAACACATTTCAGGCTCCATTTAGAGCTATCAAGAAATAGCCGCCATTCTGTTGGACTGTAAGTGGTTACACCTAGCTGGCTGAGAAGACTACTGATAGCATGACAGTAAACAAAGTGTTTATCTTTGAAAAAAAAGTCCACAAAAATTTGTTCACACTCCTTGAAATGAAATACTTTAGCTGACCAGGGAAGTACATTCTTTTCTTGAATCCTGGAGGCTAATTACTCAGCTGCTTTCTTTGATAGGCCCAAATCTCTTACTAAGTCATTAAATTCGGGTTGACTAAACTGTTGAGGGGTTAATGACTGCTTGGCATCAGAAGAAGACCTTTCAGATTCTACAACCATTTCCTCATGCATCTTATCAAAATACTCTTGATAGCCATGTTCACTTTCTTTGTCCTTACAAGAAATAAAACCATTGAAAACTGGAATCAGGAGTGCCTCAGAGTGTGGGACAGGTCGTATTGCTGAAGGAATATTAGGATATGCATTCATATGCCATTTTTTCTTGCCGATGCCCTTTGTATGGCTCAGACAGAAATAACAGTCACTGCTGTGGTCCTTAGGTTTACGCCAAACCATGAGAATACCAAAATGCATTCCTTTGCATTTTCCTTTTGTCCGGTCACAAAGCATTTCCTTACAATTTTGACACACAATATGAGGAGCCCAATTCTTGTCTTGATAGCCAAGGGGAACTTTAAAATAGGCTATATATGCATGTGTCACAAATGATGAAATATTGCGCCTTTGACGTTGAAGTGTGTAACAACCACATATATAACAGAAGGTGTCAGGACTATTCTTACATTTATGCCTACTCAAAGAAGCCATAATTCAATCTTAAAACAAAATAAGAGGCTGTTTTTTATCATATAATAATTTTTACATTTAAAAACAACTACAATTATGTAAAAGTGATGTTTGTAAAACATTAATTGCCTTGTGGTTATGTTCAATCCAAGAGTCGTTGCCCTTTAACTCTAATTTAAAAACCAATGCATGCCATTAACTGTAACAAAAAGAAATTAAAATTACATAAAAATGAGAGCATGCACCAAAAAATGGATTTCAGATATGGAATCAGCAATGCAGAAATATATCGAAAACGTTCCAAAACCTCATGCAACAGAAAACAACAGCAAAAAAATTGTTCCCCAGTGTAATCAGTGCATCCCACAATTTCTGTGGATTCACTTCACTGGGTAGCCTCATGGGATTCAAGGCAGACGGGAGGATGACTCAGGTCTCTGTTGGGCAGATAAAATATATTATGCTCACTTTTTTAAAGATGGTACGCCCAAGTGAAGCCTGTTGCCCAGATGATTGCTTGGGATGGGTATGATCATGTTAATATATGTTGGAGGAGGGCTTTTGCACCAAAAGGTTTTAAAAAGAAGAGAGATCATGTTGTTCCAGAAAAAAGGTGATTACGTTCTAGGTGAAGCCTATGCTGTAGGAGAGCAGAAAAAGACCACGTGGAGGAGGCCAGGAGAAGCAGCCAAGATGGTGGAGTGCTGAGGAAGAAGCCAATTTGCACAGAGTTTGTGCAGAGAGAAGGAGATGGGGAACAGAGGTGAATGGGGTTGATGAGCTAGAAACTTTGATTCTAAGAAACTCGGATAAGTCAGTGGCTTTAGGAGCCCTGAATGGAAAGGGAAGTGTTTTCCTACTGTGTGTATTTCTTGCCCGCTGGGTGCAAGCTAGGATTAAAGGTAATGGCCCACCAGTTCTTGGCTCCATTGTTTCATTACCATCTGGCCAAATCCAATGGGAACCTTCATGGGCCAGGCAGCTGTGATGGTGTCTGTGGCTACTGGCTTTACAGTCTGCATCTCCGTGCCCAATCTTTAAAATGTACATGTGGCCTGATCTGTGGTGGTGCAGTGGACAAAGCGTTGACCTGGAAATGCTGAGTTCGCCAGTTCAAAACCCTAGGCTTGCCTGGTCAAGGCACATATGGGAGTTGATGCTTCCAGCTCCTCCCCACCTTCTCTCTCTGTCTCTCTCTCCTCTCTCTCTCTCCCTTTCTCTCTCCTCTCTAAAATTAATAAATAAAATTTTAAAAAAATTTAGAAAAAAGGAAATCTTTAAAAAATAAAATAAAAATAAAATGTACATGTGAAATTCAGGTGGCCCCATTGGGCAAATCTAGTCTTAAGAAACTTGGGAGTTATTGGTTACATAATTTCTTCTGTTCTGCCATTTTATCACTTCCAACCATCTATCTGAAGTGGTGTCCATTTAGATATTGTGTTCATATAAGGAGACTTAAAATATCTCCAGTCTGAAAAGATAAAAAGAAGTACTAGTCCTCCTAAATTTTTTAAACATACCTGCATTTGTTATAAAGTACTGCACCCCAGATTCTGAAAGGCACCGTACTTCACTTCATTGAGTTCACATAGAGACACCCAGTCCAGATAAATTTTGAAGTTTTATTAAAGGAGGAGATTTATTAAATATGCTGGCCGCATATGGCTGACATGGGCATTTGCAGACCCAAATCATGCATGCCAAGTATATTTCAAAGGCTGGTTATATGCCCTTTGACTACATACAGGTGGGGGGGGCATGATAACATGACATAATCATTAATAAGATTTACATTAACAAGATTTACATTACATTAACAAGATTAACTTTTGTCTAGGAGATTTACAAAAAATGTTAAAACTTTCAAGGTAATACAGTCAAAGACATTCACAAATCCTTTCAGTATCTATATCTCCTCCTTTGCCTAGAGGTACACATTAATCTCAGATTCCAGGAAGGGAGGGAGAGCTAAAATCAGTATAGGGTGGTATGTAAATTTTGTCTCTTACTGAAAGTGAAAGGTAGTTCCTTAGATAAACTTAATCCTTTCAGAGAACTTAAAACCAAATGACCCTAATCATCCATGTAAGTCAGGAGACTTCTATATTCTTTTTCCTTCATTTCCAAAAAAAGGACAGGAAAGCCTGACCTTTTCTTCCTAGAATATCAATATTAATTTTGCAGCTTTTTGGTACCTGTATGGCCAAGAGCGGCCATCGTGGCCATTCATGTGCAAGTTCCCATTGGATTCGGGCAGATGGTAAAGAAATAGCAGAGTCGGAGGATGGTGGACCAATCTGTTTACTGGTGTCTCACAAAGACAGGCAAGCCACAAGAGAAGACAAGGGAAAAACAGAAAACCTGCTGTAAGGCCAGGAGCCGTCATCGTGGCCATTCACATGCAGGTTCCCATTGGATTCGGGCAGACGATAAAGAAATGGCGGAGTCAGAGGATGGGGGGGCCATCCTATTTATTGGTGTCTCACCAAGACAGGCAAACCACAAAAGAAGACAAGGGAAAAGCAGAAAACCAGCTCTTCCCATGAAGGGCAAGGGATCAGGGGAGCCCCTGCAATTGTGATAGCAGGAACTGTGTGTCTGAGCTCCTGGTCTGTCCCACTTTATAGTGTAGAAAACCAAAATCCCTTAATCCAATATACAAACAAGGAAGTCTTCGATACAAAGTCACTTATCCAAGGCATAATTGGATTTCTCATGAGAGTGCACCACCCAGATCATACAATCAGTCAAGGGTGTGGGGAAAAGCTTAGTCCCAAAAGCAAACCTCAGGCTACAACAACCTGGCCTGCTTATAGCCTGTCCCCCACACCCATTATAAATCACAAGCGAGCAAACATATATATCATGTTTACAAACTTATTTGACCAACACCCATTGTTGGGCAGATAAAATGTATTATGCTCACTTTGTTAAAGAGGCCGTTGCCCAGGTGATATTAATGTGTGTTGAGAATTGTTGTAGCCTGAGGCTTGGTTTTGGGATTAAACCTGTCCCACCCTTTTTGGTGTGAGGTGGTACAATCCTATCATGCCTCAGAGAAGTGACTTTGTATTAGAGACTTCCCTATTATGTATATTGTATTAAGGGTTTGGACTTCTACACTATAAAATGGAGGCAGAACGGGACTTGGTGTTTGGTTCCTGAGACTAGTATTAGAAGAGAGAGCAGAGGAGAGCAGAGAAAGGCCACGTGGAGGAGGCCAGGAGAAGCAGCCAAGATGGTGGAGTGCTGAGTGAGATGCCAGTTTGTGTAGAGTTTGTATTTGGGATAAGGAAGGAGATGGGGAACTGAGGAGAATAAGTCTGGTGAGCTAGAAACCTTTGATTCTAGGAAACTCGGATAAGTCAGTGGCTTTGTGAGAACTGAGTGTGACTGGGTTTTGGAGCCCAGTGTGTATTTTTACTTGCCCGCCGGGTGCAAGGTAGGATTAAAGGCTATGGCCCACCAGTTTTTGGCTCCATGGTTTCTTTACTGACTGTCCGAATCCAATGAGAACCTGCATGTGAATGGTCACGATGGCGGCTTCTGGCCTTACACCCATGAAGGGCAAGAGATCAGGAAGGCCCCTGAAATGGTGATAACAGGAACTGAGAGAGAGCAAGCTCCCAGTCTGCCCCACTTTATAGCACTGAAATCAAAACCTTTTAATCCAATATACAAACAAGGAAGTCTCCGATACAAAGTCACTTATCTGAGGCACAATGTGATTCCTCACAAGTGTGCACCACCCACATCATGCAACAGTCAAGGGTGTGGTGAAAACCCAGTCCCAAAACTAAACCTCAGACTATAGTGACCCAGCCTGCCCATAGCCTGTTTGCCACACACAATGCAAACCATATGCAAGCAAACATATATATCAATTTACAAACTTATTTGACCAACATGTCTTTCAACAGATTTATTAAATAGCAACATTTGCCCACCAATCACTTCCTTCATACTTTTACTCCATGTAAAGCCAGTAGCCAGGGCCACTAACACAGCCGCCTGGCCCATTCAGGTTCGCATTGGATTCGGACAGTCGGTAAAGAAACAACGGAGCCAAAAACTGGTGGGCCATCATCTTTAATCCTAGATTGCACCCGGTGGGCGAGTAAAAAACACACACTGGGCTCCAAAACCCACTCACATTTAGTGCTCACAAAGCTACTGACTTATCCGAGTTTTCTAGAATCAAAGGTTTCTAGCTCACCAGACTTATTCACCTCTGTTCCCCATCTCCTTCCTTCTCCCTGCACAAACTCTGTACAAACTGGCTTCTTACTCAACACTCCGCCATCTTGGCTACTTCTCCTGGCCTCCTCCATGTGGCCTCTCTCTGCTCTCCTCTCTGCTCTCTCCTCTAATATTAATCTCAGGAACCAAGAGAGCAAGCTCCGGTTCTGCCCCCATTTTATAGTGTAGAAATTAAAACCTTTAATCCAATATACAAAATAGGGAAATCTCTAATACAAAGTCACCTATCTGAGGCATGATGGGATTGTACCATCCCACATCAAAAAGGGTGGGAAAGGCTTAATCCCAAAACCAAGCCCCAGGCTACAAGAATCCTGTGTGCCCACAGCCCGCCCCCAACACACATTAATATCACCTGGGTGACAGCTTCCATGTGGGCGGTGCCATCTTTAACAAAGTGAGCATAATATATTTTATCTGCCCAACACTCTACTGTCAACAGGAGAAGTTAGAAAGTATATGTTTTGTCTGTCCTTTACCTAATCTACCTCTTTCCAAGGCTTCTTATTCCTCCTTCTGCTGGATGAACAACACTTCTTACTTCACATTCTATATGCTCTTTACCTCATGCCACACAATTAAGAGTAAATGACTTGACAGAACACATATCAAACTTGATAGGACAGGCCTTCTTTGGATAAATTCATAGAGTGATCAGAGCAGGTGTCCAGTGTCCATCCATTCTAGGGCACCACGCAGATGCCTAGCGTGACTGACTCTGGGAAAGAAACCCCCACCATTGGCCTTTTGACATAAAGAAGTTAGTATGACAGTTAGAGATGGCAAAGTTTTGCTTTAACTAACTTTCAATGTACTAATCGTACATGGTTGGAGAAATAGAGATAGGAATATTAAGCATTCCCCTAATTTGGTCAGGGGAATGGGATCCAACTTCTGAGTCATAACCAAGTTCCATTAAGTTTTATAGAAAGCCTGACTCTTTTTCTGGGAGGCTAGCTGGCAGAGAACCAGTCTTGAATGAGTTACTCTTATCTCTAACTTCATAGTTAATATAGGTAAAAAGAGGAAAAGGAAATGTTGGACAGATAAAATATATTATGCTCACTCTGTTAAAGATGGCGCTGCCCATGTGGAAGCCCATCGCCCAGGTGATATTAATGTGTATTGGGGGTGGGCCGTGGGCAGGCAGGATCCTTGTAGCTTGGGGCTTGGTTTTAGGACTAAGCCTTTCCCACCCTTTTTGATGTGGGGTGGTGCTATCCCATCATGCCTCAGATAAGTGGCTTTGTATTAGAGACTTTCCTATTTTGTATATTGTATTAAAGGTTTTGATTTCTGCACTATAAAGTAGGGCAGAATGGGAGCTTGTTCTCTCGGTTCCTGAGGATTAGCATTAGAGGAGAGAGCAGAGAGGAGAGCAGAGAGGAGAGCAGAGAGAGGCCACATGGAGGAGGCCAGGAGAAGCAGCTAAGATGATGGAGTGCTGAAGAAAAAGCCAGTTTATGCAGAGTTTGTGCAGAGAGGAGATGGGAAACAAAGGTGAATAAGTCTAGTGAGCTAGAAACCTTTGATTCTAGGAAACTCGGATAAGTCAGTAGCTTTGTGAGCCCTGAATGAGTGGGTTTTGGAGCCCAGTGTGTGTTTTTACTTGCTCGCCCAGGTACAAACTAGGATTAAAGATGATAGCCCACCAGTTTTTGGCTCCGTTGTTTCTTTACTGACTGTCCAAATCCAATGCAAACCTGCATGGGCCAGGTGGCAGTGATGGTGGCTGCGGCCACTGGCTTTACAGGAAACTACTGGAATTAAAAAAAGCCATTTTTACCACAAAACTTGTCTTTCAAGACAATATTCTCATTAAAGGTTTAAAAAAGAGTAAGTTTAGGAGACTCAAAGGCATCTTGCTAGTTCTAGAACCAACTACTTCCATGGGATATGAGCTCTACATTCATATATCCAACTGATTTATCGATATCTACACCTAATACAGTGTGTGGCACATTATACTATTAAATAAATATCTGTAAGTGAATGAATGAGTAGGTGACTGGAGGACTTTTGTTCTGGATGGCATTTACCCTCTCTTTGAAAGAATAAATGTTATATCTTCAAAATGTGGGATCCACAGGATAAGAATATTAACAGAAACTGAAACTATCAGTAAATATTCAAATCATTCTTTTATTTAACAATTTTATTAAGGTATATATTCCTAGTGACTTGTCAAATATTTGCATTTTCAAATTAACTTGCATAAACACATACCAGTGATTTAATTTTTTAAATCTCTGCTGTGCCTCTAGCTATCCACATTTTTCATTAAGTTTTTTAACCCTCTAGTTTTCCTGGTTAATTTTGCTGGAAAATTGAAAATAGTGTTACTCTTCTAAAAAGGCCAATTATTTTTCTCTCTGTTGTCTTTGCTGTCTATCTCAGTAGTATCTGTTTTTGTTTCTGTATGGCCAGTAGCCAGGGCCACCATCACAGCAGCCTGGCCCATGCAGGTTCACATTGGATTAGGACAGACAGTAATGAAACAATCAAGCCAAGAACTGGTGGGCCATCATCTTTAATCCTAGCTTGTACCTGGCAGGCAAGTAAAAACACACACTGGGCTCCAAAACCCACTCATTCAGTGCTCACAAAGCCACTGACTTATCCGAGTTTCCTAGAATCAAAGGTTTCTACCTCACCAGCCTTATTCACCTCTGTTCCCCATCTCCTTCTCTCTGCATAAACTGGCTTCTTCTTCAACATTTCGCCATCTTGGCTACTTCCACTGGCTTCCTCCACGGGGCCTCTCTCTGCTCTCCCCTCTGCTCTCTTCTAATGCTAATCTCAGTAACCAAGAGAGCAAGCTCCTGGTCTGCCCCACTTTATAGTGCAGAAATAAAAACCTTTAATCCAATATACAAACAAGGAAGTCTCTGATACAAAGTCACTTATCTGAGGCATAATGGGATTCTTCATGAGAGTGCACCACCTCACATCAAAAAGGGTGGGAAAGGCTTAGTCCTAAAACCAAGCCTCAGGATACAAGGATCCTGCCTGCCCACAGCCTGCCCCCAACACACATTAATATCACCTGGGCAACGTGCCTAACAAAGTGAGCATAATATATTTTATCTTCCCAACAGCTTCTATTTCCTCCTCTAAACATTAGTATGTTTATTTATTATATGTATTTCAGTTGCAGAACTGTTTCCTTAATTTTGCCCATTTTTTCCTAATATGACCATTTAAAATTATACATTCTGTTGTAAGAACCACCTTATCTGAATCATACACATTTGCTATGTTTTATTACCATAATTATTCAGTTTTCCATATTTTGTAATTCCAATAATGTATTTAATTTGACCAATGACTTATTTAGAACTATGTGCAGTTTATTTTTCTTTCTAGTAATTTATTTGAAAATTACCTTTTAGTCAGTATTTTGGTCTCTGTGGTACTAATTCCATGGTATATGTTGCAGCTTACCTGATAGTCTACTATGTGGCCAATTTTTATTATTGTTCCATGTGCCATAGAAAAAAAACATGCATTTATTAATCTCGATGCATAATTTTACACATTACTCATCAATCATTTTGTTCTAATACTCTGTTTCATTACTAATTTGTTTACTATTCCATAATTATTAAGAAAAATTTATTGAAATGTTTAGTCTGATGGCAGAAATTTTTAAGTGTTTCTTGGATGTTATTTTATTTCAATATATTTAATTTTTTTTATTTTAGAATAACTTTAAATTTACAAAAAGTTGCAGAGATAGTACCAAGGTTTCCTTATACTCCATACCCATTGTCCTACTATTAGCATCTTACATTAATATAGTACACAAGTCATAATGAATTAATATTGATACATTGTTATAATTTAAAGTCTATACATTATTCAAATTTTATTAGTTTTTACCTGATATTATTTTTCTTATATAGCCTACTCTGTATACCACATTATATTTAGTCATCTTGTGTCTTTAGGCTCCTCTTGTCTGGGACAGTTTCCTTGTTTTTGAGGAGTTTTGAAAAGTACTGGTCAGGTATTTTGTAAAACTCCTTCAGTTGGGATTTTTTTATTTTTCCCTCATGTTTCAGTTTTAGTTGCTGGTATTTGGGAAGAAGGCTTCAGAGGTAAAGTGCCATTTTCATCACATCATATTGAGTGTACATGCATGCAACAAGACTTAGTATTGACAGTGATCAGCTGACTTAGGTAGTATTTTTCAGGCATCTACAGTGTAAAGTTGCTCTTTTTCTCTCTTTCCATACTGTTCTCTTTAGAACTAGGTCAGTGTGTGCAGCCCACCCTAAGGGGTAGGGCATCATGCTTCTCCTCAGTGAGGGCAGAGTATCAACACTCATTATTTGGAATTCTGCTGCATGTGAGATTTGTCTCTTCCCCCAATTTATGTATTTACTAAAGTATGGTTTCACAGGAAATAGTTTTCTAAATAGGGATATGTATGGCCAATGCAGGTTTGCATTTGATTTGGACAGATGGTAATGAAACAACAGAGCCAAGAACTGGTGGGCCATTAGCTTTAATCCTAGCTTGCACCTGGCAGGCAAGAAATACACACAGTGGGAAAACACTTCCCTTTCTATTCAGGGCCCCCAAAGCCAATGACTTATCTGAGTTTCCTAGAATCAATGACCCCACCAGCCTTATTCACCTCTGTTCCCCATCACCTTCTCTCTGCACAAACTCTGCACAAACTGGCTTCTCCTTCAGCATTCCTTCATCTTGGCTGCTTCTTCTTTGCAATGCTAATAGCAGGAACTGAGCGAGAGAGAGAGCCCCTGGTTTGCCCCATTTTTTAGTGTAGAAATCAAAACCTTTAATCCAATACACAATAAGGAAGCCTCTGATACAAAGTCACTTATCTGAGGCATAAATGAGATTCCTCATAAGAGTGTACTACCTCACATCATGCAACAGTCAAGGGTGTGGGGAAAAGTTTAGCATTGAGAAGATTTTAGGATTAAAGGGCTGGGAAAGGCTTAGTCTTAAAACTAAGCCTTAGGATATAAGGACTCTGCCTACTTACAGCCTGTCCCCTGCACCCAATGCAAACTATAAGCAAGCAAACATATATATCATATTTGCAAACTTATTTGACTCACAGGATATAATCAAATACTACTTTATCTTTTCCAGTTCTTCCAGCGTTGGCTAGCAGCTGTTGAGCTCTTTTAATTGCATCCTCTGTCCCTTCACCATATCCCCATGATTGTGGAGGGATTTTTTTTTTTTTTGAGGACTTTCTTACTAGATGGCATGATAAGAGCTTCAAGTTTATCTTCCTATATTCCTGTTCCACTAGGAATTGCCGTCTCCACAAAGAGCCTTGATTTCTTTAATTTAAGTATGGTGTTAAAAACTAACATTTGGCTGCTGAGTATACTTGTTGCTATTGATGTGTCTTTAGGCCTTCTTGGAGGACAAAGCAAGGAAGTATGTGTGTGTGTGTGTGTGTGTACATGTACTAATCCACATATGTGTACTTATAAATATTTCTATATGTTAGTCATTAATATTTATATTAAGCTGAACATAAGTTTATACTGATAGAGTCAACTTGAATTCCTTACCACATAGATCATTCTAGGTTTCTCCACTTGCTTTTCTATAACCTCCTACTCCAGCAGTAAAGAACTTGGCTTTTGTTAATCATCCATTTACTTAATTTTCAATTCAAGATGCATGTATAGCAGTAAATATTGTTAATCCATACCATTACGGAAGCAAGGTTGTCAGACAGAGTGCATTGCTGTGTACAGTGCTTTTGCTTTTAATCTTACCAACTTCAGTCATTTTCAGAGTTGTGTAAGACACCACTGTTCCCTTCAGTGAGGTTGTTTCACACATTTATAATACAATTAGATTGTTTGTAATATTGTAAATTTTATCCTGGTATTTTTCCTCTCACCTAAATGATTTTTTAAATTTGCATAAATTAAGGTTCATTTTTTGTGCTCTGTGTTTTGTTTTTGACAAATGCATAGTGTCATTTATACACAATTATGGTATCATACTGAATAGTACTATTTTCCTGAAGAATCTCCTGTGTATCACATATTCAGCTCATCCTCCCTAAGCCCTGGCAATCACTGTTTGTTTTTTACTCTCTGTATGAAGTCATTGTTTTCAGAACATTATATATTTGTAATTGCATTGTATGCAGCCTTACCACAGTGGCTTCATTCACTTAGCAATATGCATGGTTTTTCATGGCTTAATAGCTCATATTTGTAGTTTTTTAATTAACAGATTTATTTTATGTTTATTTTAATAAACTATATTTAGAGAAGTTTTAACTTAACAGAAAAAAATCATTAATTTTTGGCTTTTTTTAAAAGACTTTATTCAATTTTTTTTCAGAGAGGAGAGAGAGAGGGAGAGAAGTGGGGGAGTAGCAGGAAGCATCAACTCTCATATGTGCCTTGACCAGGCAAGCCCAGGGTTTTGAACCAGCGACCTCAGTATTCCAGGTTGACACTTTATCCACTGCACCACCACAGGTCAGTCAAAAATCATTAATTTTTGAATCTCTGAATAATGATCCATTGTTGAATGTACCTGTTTGTTTATCCATACACCTACTGAAATATATCTTCATTGCTTCTTGTTTATATGACTATAACTAAAGCTGCCAAAAACTTTTGTTTGGACATAAGTTTATAAATAAATTGGTTAAATATGAAGAAATATGATTAGTGGATAACATGGTAAGACGATGTTTACCTTTGTAGAAAAGTATCAAAGTGTCATCCAAAGTGATTGTACCATTCGGTGTTGTCACCAGCATGTACGAGAGTTTATGTTGCTCTAATCTTTGTTATCTTTCAGTGTTATTAATATTTTTAGCCATTTTAATAACTGTAGTGTTATTTTTATTGCTTTATTTAGCAATTTTCTAGTGATAGGTGATTTGTGAATATATTTTCTGTGCTGATCTGCCATTTGTATATGTTCCTTTGTGATATGTCTGTTTAGGACTTTCATGCATGTTTTAATTGGTTGTTGCTTTTTATTGTTGAGTTTTAAGAGTTCCTATTCCAGTTTATTAGAGCCAAACTGATCACATATGCCAGAGAGCAAGATCTCAAATGATCCTGAGAATAACAGTTTTGCAGATTATTTTATCCATTTTAAATAAAGTAGGGAAGTAAGAAAAAGTGCAGGGAAAGGGGAGAAGCAAGTCAAGGATTAGATTACAGGATGCTTAACAAGATTATATGCTCTTCTGAGGTTAGTTATTTCAAAGGTGTGTTAACCTAGATGCACTAAAACAATGGACAGGGCTTGCTTAAAGGAAAGATAAACCTTTACTAAAAAGTTATATGGCTGGGGCACGACTACTGCCCACCATGACCTGCCCAGTTAGGAATTGATGATCAGATCACCCTGTGAGTTTACTTTGAATATAATTTTTTTAATCCACACTATTACACTATAGATACATGGCTTTCATTAGATATATTTTGCAAATATTTTCCCATTGTATGATTTGTTTATTTATTCCTTTAGCAATGTCTTTGAAAGAGGTTTTTAATTTTAATAATATCCAGATATGAATTTTTAATTTAATAAATTGACCTTTTAATGTTGTAATGAAGCTTTATCAGTAAACCCAAAGTCACATAATATTTTCTACTTCTAAAAGTTTTATAGTTTTGCATTTTATATTTAGTACAATTCATTTTGAGTCACTTTATATAAAATAAGTATGGACTGTGTCTTGTTTCATTTTCTTTTTCTTTTTGGCATATGGATGTCCAGTTGTGCAAGTTCCCCCCTATATTTAGTTTTCTGATATGTTTTATTATGAATGAGTGTTGAATTTTTGAAATGCTCTCTGATAATCTATTAAAAATCAAAAATAAATTGAGAGGGTGACAAGGCTATGTTTCTTAAAGTACTGCACACTTCACTGTTGTTGGTCAAATAAGTTTATAAATATGATTTTAGGTTGGATTGCTTATAGTTTGCATTGAGTGTGGGGGACAGGCCTGTAAGCAGGCAGGGTAGTTATAGCCTAAGGCTTAGTTTTAAGATTAATCCTTTTGCCTGACCAGGCGCAGTGGATAGAATGTCAGACTGGGATGTGGAGGACTCAGGTTTGAGATCCCGAGGTCACCAGCTTGAGTGCAGGCTTATCTGGTTTGAGCAGGGCTCACCAGCTTGGACCCAAGGTCGCTGGCTGGAGCAAGGGGTTACTCGGTCTTCTGTAGCCCCACAGTCAAGGCACATATGAGAAAGCAATCAATGAATAACTAAGGTGTCGCAACGAAAGACTAATGATTGATGCTTCTTATCTCTCTCCATTCCTGTCTGTCCCTATCTACTATCCCTCTCCCTGACTCTCTCTCTGTCTCTGAAAAAAAAAAAAAGAAAAACAAACAAACAAAAAACCCCCCAAAAACAGTGGGTGCAGCAAATAAATTATTTAAATACTTATTAGAGAATAAGACTATAAATACCAAAGCCTTAAATATATAGAGCCTGACCTGTGGTGACACAGTGGATAAAGTGTTAACCTGGAATGCTGAGGTTGCTAGTTCAAAACCTGGACCTTGCTTGGTCAAGGCACATATGGGAGTTGATGCTTCCTGCTCCTCCTGTTCTCTCTTTCTCTCCTGTCTATCTTTCTCCTCTCTCTAAAATTAATAAATAAAATCTAAAAATAAATAAATAAATAAAGACTAAGCCTTTCCCACCCTTTTGAGGAAGCCCATTATGCCTCTGATAAGTGACTTTGTATCAGAGACTTCTTTGTTTGTATATTGGATTAAAGGTTTTGATTTCTACACTATTAAATGGGGCAGAGGAGCCCATGCTAGAGGAGGGCAGAGAAAGGCCACGTGAGAGACAGGAGAGGCAGCCAAGATGGTGGAGTGCTGAAGGAGAAGCCAGTTTGTACAGAATTTGTGCAGAGAGAAGGAGATTGGGGAACAGAGGTGAATAAGGCTGGTGAAGTAGGAACCTTTGATTCTAGGAAATCTTGGAAAAGTCAGTGGCTTTGGGAGTCCTGAATGGAAAATGAAGTGTTTTTCCACTGTGTGTATTTCTTGCTCACTGGGTGCAAGCTAGGATTAAAGGTAATGGCCCACCAGTTCTTGGCTCCATTGTTTCATTACCATCTGTCTGAATCTAATGTGAACCTTCATGGGCCAGGCAGCTGTAATGGTGGCCACGGCTACTGGCTTTACAACTGTAGAAAGAATAAGGTAGTGCAGAGTATGAAGAAATCCTAGAATTGTTAGCCAGGAGGAGACTGTATGGCATGTGAGGACAAATGTAGAATTAAAGAGTAGAATGATAGATAAATATGGCAACCTCATGGACAAAAGAGCACAGATGAGATTTCTGCAGTTTTCCACGGGAAATACCAGAAATAGAAAGCAATTTATTGAGGATTTATAGGGAGCTCTATGTTTTTCTCTGAAAAAAAGTCATTTAAAAATTGGCAAGACATTTAAAAATTAAATTCTGTAAAAGGCTACATAATTCTTTAAATTTCATGTATCATGATATCAAATTTTTAAAGAAATTAGGCTCTGGCCGAGTGGCTCAGTGGATAGAATGTCATCCCAGTACTTTGAGGTCACAGGTTTAATCCCTCCTCAGGGCACGTACCAGAAACAATCAACTAATGCATAACTACATGTAATAACTAAGCAGAATAAGGAGTTGATTCTTCTCTCTCACACACACCATTTGCCCTCATCTATCTCTTCCCCCCTTCCTCTCTCTGTCTTTCTGAAATCAATAAATTAATAAAAATGAAACATAGATTTGTCCATTGCCTAGGTTATATGAAGTTTCCAAATATATTAGGGCTATTTCACACTGGGTGTGTGTGCATGCACAAACATACAAAAGTGTGAACCTGGACAGACATAATTATTTATGGAAATGAGATTCCAGGTGATTTTATATATTTTTATTAGTTTTCTTCAGTCTTCTTGCATATATTATATGACACAATAATAAATAGGAAAAGTACTTACGAAACTGTGTTGATCAGGTCTGCAATGATTCTTTGTTATTGTAATAAAATTCATAAAATATAAAATTTTCCATTAGTACCATTGTAAATGTAAAATTCATTGATATTATTTAGATTTACACTTACACAATTGTTACTAATATCTGTTTTTGAAACCTTTTCATTACCCAAACAGAAACTCTGTACCCATTAAGTAAAAATTCTCCATTTCCTTCTCTCCTGAGCTCTTCATAACCTCTAATCTAATTCCTGTTTCTATGAATTTGCCTATTCTAGATATTTCATAAAAGTGGCATCATACAACATTTATCCTTTTGTGTCTGTCTCATTTCATTTAGCATAAATTTATCAAGGTTTATTCCTGTTGTAGTATGTGTCAGAACTTCATTCCTTTTTACAACTGAGTAATATTCCATAGTAGTTACATACTGCATTTTTAAAATCCATTCATTTGTTAATACACAGTTATGCTGCTTCCTTCTCTTGGCTATTGTGAAAAATGCTATATTGAGCATTGGCATACAAGTATCTTTTTGAGTGCCTATTTTCAATTCATTTGGGTATATATCTAGGAATAGAATGCTAGATCATATGTTCATTCTATATTTAGCTTTTTGAGGAACTACCAAAATGTTTTTTATAGCAGCTACATTATTTTACATTTCACCAGTAATGCACTAGCTTTTATTTCTTCACATTCTCACTAACACTGACTTTCTGAAAAAAAATTTTATGGCCATCCTAGTAGGTATAAAAAGGTATCTCATCGTGGGTTTTATTTGTATTTCCTTAATGACTAAGAATATTGATCATCTTTCATGTGTTTATTGGCTACATGTGTATTTTCTTAGGAAAAGTCTATTGAAATCATTTAACTGATTTTTAAATTGGGTTGTTTGTCTTTGTTGTTGAATTATAGTTCCGTATATATTTTGGATGTTAAGCCCTTATCCAAGTATTTTCTCCTATTTGCAAGTGTTTTCTCCTATTCTGAAGATTGTCTTTTATTTTCTATATAATATTCTTTTCACACACACACAAAAATTAATTTTCCTTAAGTTCAGTTTATCTTGTTTGTTTGTGATTTTGATTATATATATAATAAGCTATTGTCAAATTGTACATTTTCTTCTATGGTTCTTCTAAAAGCTTCATAATTTTATCTCTGGTGTTGAGGTCATTGATTTGAGTTAATTTTTGAATATGATGAAAGGTTTGGTTCTAACTTTATTCTCTTACATGTGGAATTTCTGTTTTCCCAGCATCATGTGTTAAAGGAATATTGTCAAAAATATTTGATCAGGTTATTTCTGAATTCTCAATTCTATTGCATTGCTCAATGTGTCTATCTCTATGCCAATACTATACTATCTTAATTACTGTGGCATTGTAGTTTTGCAGTTGGGAAATGTGAGTCATTCAATTTTGTCCTTCTTTGTCAAGATTGTTTTGCCTATTTAGGGGCCCTTTGGATTCCATATGAATTTGAAGACTGGCATTTCCATTTCTGTGAAAAATGCTATTGTAATTTTTACAGTTGAAACTGTAGAGTGCTTGGGTAGTAATGGCAGCTTAACAATATTGCCTTACTACCCATGAACACAGGATAACTTTCCATTTGTTTAGTCTTCTTTAATTTCTTTTAGCACTCTTTTTCAGATTATATTATACAGGTTTTTTTACCTTTTCAGTTACCTTAATTCCTAGGTATTTTATTTTTTAAATGGCACTGTAAATGGAATTGCTTTCTTAGTTTCCTTTTAGGTTGTTCATTACAAGTGTATGAAAACACAGCTGATGTTTGTGTGTTGATTCTGTACCCTGTGGCTTTCCTAAATTTGTTTATTAACTCTTGTAGCTTTTTGTAAATTCTTTAGAGTTTTCAAAATATAGAATTATGTCATTAATAAGTACAGTTAATTTTATTTTTTCCTTTTAATTATAAATTATTTTTATTTTTCTTGTCTAATTTTTCTGGCTAGAACTCTCAGTACAATGTTGAACAGCAGTGATGGGGATAAGCACCCTTTCCTTGCTCCTGAACTTAAGAGAGTAGCCTTCAGTCTTTCACAAATGAATATGATGCTTGCTTTGGATTTTTCAGAAGTGCCCTTCATCATAGTGAGGAAATTCCCTTCTGTTTTGGAGCTACATCCCCATGTGCTCTGCCAGCTTAATAAATTCTCCTTCCTTTATTGATTGAGTAATCTGAGTGTCTATGTTCCGTCAGGTTGCTTCCTGCAACATTCTCACTCAGGACCTGGACAATTACTAGCCGTGCTGGTTTGTGGCAAAAGAAAATACAGCAATGAATATTTTCCAGCAGTCTGAGTCATTTCCTGAAGGCTCTTTCATACAAGTTCATGGAAGTCTTAAAGTTTTTGAAGATTTTCTTATATTTTAATTCTGTCTTTCTTTTACTCTGGCCACTTGAAATTATTTTTCAGACACTATTATATCAGATCACTTTAGCTCCTCTTTGGCTTGATTTTGGCTACAAATTCAGCATAAAAATGCTGTTTGTTCTAGATTTCATTTTGAAGGATATGTGTTGCTGTTACAAGGTTGTTGTTAATTCTAATTATGTGGTTTTATGAACTTCTAGTTTAGAGGCTCAAGTGTATGTGTATAGGCTGGGGGAAAAATTATTAATGGATCTTTCTACCTTACAATCCTCACAAACATTTTTTCTAATGCTGAACAAAACACAAAGTTTCATTGCATATGAAATCACAAAAGACACCACATAAAACAAAGGGTTGAGAACAAACCATTTGGTCTTAGCAGCATAAATGGAAAAAGCAAAAGAGGAAAGAACAGGGAAATAGGGAAAAATTATACTCTGTGCAATTCCACTTTTAGAACAAAACTTTAATGAGCCCTTCACAATTAAGAGTAGCTCACATTATTTACTTTTGAGAAATTTACATTTAATAGAATGGGATATTGAAAGATACTTTTGAATTTAATTTCTCCATAACTAAACATTTTCAAAAGTCAACTCAAAAAAATAATCAGGCTTTATAGTTTGTTATGATAAAGTATTATATAAAAAAAATAGGACTGGTTGTTTCTTCTGTATAAGTGGATGAAGGTTGAGGTCTGTACTATAAGACTTCAATTTATTTGAAGATCGGTTCAGATTATTAAATTGGATTTTTTTCTTTTCCTCTCTTTGTTCTTCATAATGGCCTATACAGTGTGTCCATAAAGTCATGGCGCACTTTTGACGGGTCACAGGAAAGCAACAAAAGACCATAGAAATGTGAAATCTGCACCAAATAAAAAGAAAATTCTCCCAGTTTCATACCTATTCAGTGCAGTTCGATGTGGGCTCATGCAGAGATTTTTTAGGGCTCCTTAGGTAGCTATCCTGTATAGCCTCTACAGACTCATCACTGACTGATGGCCTACCAGAATGGGGTTTCTCCACCAAACTGCCGGTTTCCTTCAACTGGTTATCCCACTGAATAATGTTATTCCTATGTGGTGGTGCTTCGTTATAAACGCGCCAATATTCACGTTGCACTTTGGTCACAGATTCAAATTTAGCAAGCCACAGAACACACTGAACTTTCCTCTGTACCGTCCATATCTCGACTGGCATGGCCATGGGCTGATCTGCTGTATGCACGGTGTTATGTCATCAACTGCACATGCACACATGCTGCCACCTCAACCTACAGAAACTGGGAGGGTTTTCCTTTTATTTGGTACAGATTTCACATTTCTATCATCTTTTGTTGTTTTCCTGTGACCGGTCAAAAGTGCACCTTGACTTTACGGACACATTGTATTTAAACCTGGATTATCTAGATTACATTCCCAAATTGTTACTATGTGATTTATTTACACATTGGCAGTCTACCTCAAATACACAAGTATTGCAAGCATATTAAAGTTCACTGACAAGATTTTATTTTTTAACACAAATGAATAAACCAATGGGTACTAGAAGGATTAATACCCTGATATTGTCTTTATAACCTTCACAGTAGCCAACATAGTATTCCACACACAGTAGGTGCTCAATTACCAACTGTAGAATAGTTTTTTATTAGGATTAAAATTGAGAAGTTTATATAACTGAAAGTGTGAATTTCCAAAGGCTTGCCAAAATATATGCTGTAAAATCCTTATTAATATGCAACACTCTTACATTAATGTATGTGTCACATATCATAAAATTGAAATTTATTTTGCTGAAACTATCAGCCTTCATATAAATTATGGTGAAAAATAGAAATATACTCTGTAGAAAAGAGATAAACTCACCTATGAATTTGTTATTTGTGCAAAAACTATCTGAGCTTTGGAGTTTCTCATCAACTGTGACCAACACGCCTGTGGAATAGAATGTTCTGATAGTACCTTTATTGTTAAGGGATATTGGGAAGGAATTTCATTTTACTATGCCAGTTATCAGCATTGCTTGGCCATTTTTATCTGCTGCACATTTTGTTTGCCTGTCTTCAAAATTTCACTTTATTATTATCTTCCTGGCCTGTTGACATAGGCCACTGGTCTAGCAGAAAGCATACTATCAATCTAAACACAATAACAAAGACCAGATTACAAAAGAGAAAGATAGTTGTCATAGCCACTTTCCTGAATTTCATTCCCAAAGTCTCTGGACTCAATAGATTTCCTTGACCCAGCAGCCAAACCCATATTGTAGGGTAATACCATATCAGTGTCATACTCTAATCTACAGATAAAAATATTCCTCTTTGGACACTTGATATATTTTTATTTTATTCCTAATCTTTCTCCTGCATGTTCCTTATCAATGAAGGAAGAGTTTGTCAACCTTATTAATTCTCTTCCATTTGAACTGAGAAATGTTATCAGTGGGAATGCCTGTAAAATTTTAAATGTTGATTTGTTCCTATTTGGAGATAACTCACAAGGTATCATTGAAAGTTTTAAATGCTTTCTTATAAATAACCTCTTCATATACTTGTACATAAATTACTGTTACTATTAAAAGTTTTAATCATAAATGGGTGAAAATGGGTTTATTTTACCTAAATGTGGTAAAATAAACTCTTACTATAGAGCTTTATTCCCAACTACTTCAAATGTAATTTAGTTTCATATTTAATTCATCATAAAATAAAAGAAAATTTTATATTAGTTCTATCTTAAAATTGCTATTACAAGGCATTTCATTTCTTTTTGCTTCTAGTTTATGTTTTTCTTTTATATATTCTCATTGTATTGGTGAGCTTCCCCCTGCTTTTCTCTAGTGAAAAATTTAAAGTGGTCTTTCCTAATATTCATCTGAAATCCAGTTTTCCCTCTTCTCTGACAATTTAGAATGGATATAGAATAAAAATTCCTGGTAATTGTGCAAGGCGATGCCACACTGGCTTTCACTCACTCCCCATGCTTGGTTCCAGATTCACACAGTAGTTTATCTGCTTTGGGCTTCTCAGTTTGTGGGAAACTTTAGGACCCTTTCGATAGCACACCGGATTTATCATTCTGTTGGAATCTAGTTCTGAATGTCCTTCTGACATTGGACCTTGACCTCAAAAATGAACTGGAGAAAAACACTGATAAAATTGATGACATAGTGCATATTCCTTCCCTCTTATTTCATGAGTAAATTAAATTTTCAGTTATGGTGCTTGATATGCTAGTGATTTCTATTTTTTTGTTTGTTTTTTATTATTTATTTATTTTAGAGAGAGAGAGACAGAAAAAGAGAAGGGGGAGGAGCAGGAAGCATCAACTCCTATATGTGCCTTGACCAGGAAAGTGCAGGATTTTGAACCGGGGACCTCAGCATTCCAGGTTGACGCTTTATCCACTGCACCACCACAGGTCAGGCACTAGTGATTTCTAAATGAAAGTTTTCCATCCATATCCTCCTTAAAATGATGGATCCCGTGTGAATGTCTTGCCCCAGCTACAGTTTATTATATTAGCTACTAGTTCTTGCCATAGAGCTAGCATACATATAGGTAGAAGAATGAACTAAACTTGCCTGGTGAAAGAACAAAAAAGCACATATTTAATCCATCCATATATCTCTATGAAATATGAATTGAACAATGTGAAGAAAATAACGCAATTAGAAATCGTAACTACAAATTAAAGATCCTTAAAAAAGGCAAAAAATAAAATAAAAAAGAAAGATTAGAAAGAAAGAAAGAAAGAAAGAGAAAGAAAGAAAGAGGAAGGAAGGAAGGAAAGAAAGGAAGGAAGAAAACGAAAGACAAAGAAAAAAAGTGAAAGAAAGAAATGTAGAAAGAAAAAAGGAAGGAAAAAAAAATCTTAGCAGTTAGCATAACAGAGGAGACCTGGATGCTCATTTTCAAAATCAGACTAAAGGCCTCAAAAGGCAGTTTCTACCCAGAGATCACCTTCTCACAATTCCCACCATTTTTGAGGCTCAGAGAGCCTCAAATTGAGTGCAAATGCAATATTATTAGTAAGAGATGACCCAGAAATGACAACAGAAGGAATAAAATATATTCACAGAAAAAAATGTGATGTCAACGTCAGTGCCAGCTGTGGTCCAGCACAGGTACCAGTTTATAAAGTGCAGAGAGTAAGACACCAGAGACTGCTGTTGCTCTGCCCTTTATGTCTAATGTGTATTTTCTTTGTTTCCTTAATTGAATCCCAGTCTCCTGAACTCCAGAGACCTTAATTTAAATGTGAAGCATATGCATACTTTTTCCAGAAAACAACATATTGAATATTAAAATAAGTGTTGAAAATGTGGACTTCAGACCAGGTGCATCAGCTTTATGTAGAATGTTTACTAAAAATAGAGATTCCTGGGCTTCTCTCAAACCTAAACCACCTAAGAAGTTAGATTCTACAGAGAAATGACTCAGGAATTGACCAATGTATGCTATGCTGTCATTGCAGGAATATCCAAACCTGTAGAGAATTTTTATAAAGATTTATTTGAGCTAAACAGAAGGTAGGTCTGGAAACAAGATCTCAACTGATTCACATGAGTGCTTGTATGAATAACAGTTTGCAGTTTCTTTTATGCCTTTGAATTAAGAAAGATTACATGAAGGTGGGAGAAAGCAAGACAGTAATCTGATTATAGCAGCTGTAGTCAACCTTTTCATACCTACCGCCCACTTTTGTATCTCTGTTAGTAGTAAAATTTTCTATCAACCCACCGGTTCCACAGTAATGGTGATTTATAAAGGAGGGAAGTAACTTCACTTTATAAAATTTATAAAGCAGAATTACAGCAAGTTAAAGCATATAATAATAATTACCAAGTACTTTATGTCAAATTTTCGCTAAGTTTGGCAGAATAAATCTTTATAAAACAACAGAATTCGATCATCTGGAAAAACCAACTTTGGACAAAACTAAAAGGACTCTTCAACCAAGGAACGCTGAAGAAGCCACACAGAGACTGCTTAGTGTATCCCAAGGTTCTCTTTACCAGGCCACAGTCACAGAGCTCCAGGGAAAAGCAACCTGGTCTCAACTCTCCAGGCAGAGGAGAACAGAAGCTCCATATCCACGCATGCTGCAAATGGCTTTTTCCAGTCTACCTGAATCATTACCAGCTAGAAGCAGCGGTCATTGGGACTTGGACATGAGCTGCAAAGTATAGAATGGTGACAACAATTCCAGTGCCATGCGGACTTTTCCTGTGGGGAACTTTCCTGGACTCCTGCTCCCTGTGACAGCTCCTAACAGACTGAACTGTGGTTGGGTTGTATTTTTCAGGGATTTGGCATGGTGATGGGGCCAACTTGGACTTGGTGAACATGTTAAGGACACTACTCTTTTAGAGATTCTTGCTGTATTGGCCAAGAGGTTGCTGAAAGGCTTTTAATCACTGTAAAAAAAAAAATAGAGGACTGGATGAAGAAGATGGGGCACATATACACCATGGTATACTATTCAGCTAGGAGAAATGATGACATCAGATCACTTGCAGCAGAATGGTGGAGACTTGGTAGCATTGTGTAGGCTGAAATGGGCAAATCAGAAAAAAACAGGAACTGCAGGATTACATACATTGGTGGGACATAGAAGCGAGACTAAGAGGCATGGACAGGAGTGTGGTGGTTATGGGGGGTGGGGGGAGGGAAGGAGGAAGAGGGAGAGGGGGAGGGGTACAGAGAGAACTAGATGGAGAGTGGCGGAGGACGATCTCTCTTCGGGTGATGGTATGCAACAGAACTAAAGGACAAGATAACCTGGAAATGTTTTCTTTGAATGTATGTACCCTGATTTATTGATGTCACCCCATTAAAATAAAAATTTATTTAAAAAACAAAACAAAACAAAACAGAATTCACCTTCTTGTGGTTGTAGAATGAACCCCATTTTTATGATGGCTGTTGGCAGGAGTTGCTCTCAGCAACTAAGGGTGCTCACAGGTCCCTGCTACATGGTCCACTTCATAGGCTGTTCACAGCATGGCCATTTGCTTTTTTTCCAGGACAAAGGGGAGTGTCCATTGTTGCTGCTTTTCTTTTTTCAGGGCTCAATTGAGTTTGTCAGGTCCATCCAAGATAATCTCCCTTTTGATGTATTGTGTTGACTATTATCCTTTTGACCCTTCATCTTCACTTTGCTAACTGAAGCCTGTCCTCAATGATTGCATCCATCAGAGTGGTTGGGATGTGAGGACTTCTCTGGTGAGCTCTAGAGAAAAAAGTCAGGAGAATCAGAGAGATGGGAATAGATGCATTGCAATTTACTTAGATACCTCCTAACCTAACTGTAAGGTATTTTTCCCCGCCGAGAAGGAAGGAACGGGCGAGAGCCGCAAAGTGTAGAATAATAAACAGCTTTATTGAGTACAGAGCACACACCCCGCCCGGCAAGGTTCCCCGCCCCGAGAAAAGAAAGATGGAGGTGCAAGATGGAGGCTAGGGAAGTTGCACCGATTAAACCGCGTGGGAGATATTTAAAGGGTTCCTCTAGGGAAGTGGAGCTACTATGACGTGGTAAAATTTCACTGGCTGGCAGACGATCGCTTCTTTCCAAATGGTTCCTGGGAAGCTTCCTTTGGCGGGCTTGATTGTGGGTGGTCCTAGCCAAAGTGGGCGGATCTGAGTTCCCACGTGACCATCCCTCTATCCACCGACCTTACACTAACCAGTGGTGGAATTCAAATAATTTAATAACTGGTTCTCTGCCCCAATGACCATTTTAAGTATAAAAACATATATACCAAAAGGTAGTTTATTATTCCATGCATTTAATACTTAAATAAGAATAATAAAAAAGGTACACAAAACTAGATTATGTTATAAGAAAGAGTTTTAAAATATTAATGAAAAAATATTAAGTAATAACTGACAAAAACAATAAAACTATTATTTAAGATATTTCCATATTGCTTCTTGACTGGTGTCCTCGCTTGCAACTCTCTTTGCCTTTGTCTGAGCCTCATCACTGTGTGATTTATCTTTAATCTTCTTTTCTCTGTAGGAGTAGGATCTCTTTCCTTTAGCTATGGACAGAATGAACATTACTATGGGTGCTTAGAATATGCCATTGTGCAGATGAACATTAAAAAAGAATGAAGAATGTATAATTGTGATTTCCACATTGGGTGGCTTCCCTGTCACCCACTTTAGAGAGAACCCTGATTACAAGTGCCATTTTAACAATCAGTTTGCTAAACTCAACAAAAAATTAGGTATTGGTTTTGCCAAACCAGTAAGAATTGGTTGAATCCCACCACTGATCCTAACTAAACCACTATCTGCCATTAGAGATGATCAGAGCAAACTCCCTCCACCAAGTTACTAAGAAATATGAAAACAAGAAAAGCACCAGCACCCTGGAAATTCTTTTTTCTGTGGCATTTTTCTGGTCAAGAGATGTCAATGAAAGCATCTGCAATTCAATTAGGTTCTTTCATTTTCATGTAAATAATGTGATTCCAGAATGATAGAGGCCAAGTGGTGGCTGTTTACTCTCAGAGAAATGCAGATATACTTATTAAAGGACAAGGCATTTATCAGTGTTTTGACTAAAAATAGTAGTTTCTCAGCTGGAGGTTGTTTCTTGCTTTCAGCAATGTCTGGAGGTACTTTGGGTTATATCAAAACTGTGGGGAAGGGGCAGGTTGCTAATGGCATCTAGTAAGTAGAGGCCAACAATGTTGCTGATTATTTTACAGTGCACAAAACAGCTCCTCCAGAGATCTATCTGTATGTCAATAGCGCTGAGGTTGAGAAACTTTGATCTTAAAGGATCTATGACCATGACTATTTAATCAAAAGATATATCAAAATAAAATAGATGGGAAGATCAGTAAAGTTTAGTTTAATACATATAAACAGAATACTTCTAGATTTGATGGCCAGACACTTACCTCGTTTTCTAGAATAGGGATTCATGGTGTCTTACCTAGTTTCTAAGCCTAAACTATAGATCCAAACACAGTAGGAGGCTGTCCTTTTCAGGATAAGATCTTCAATGCAGACACAGCTGTAATCCTGATTCTTTCCTCAAGCTTGGCCAAAAAACATGTGACTCTTACTATGATAAGTTAAATATCCAAGTATTTAGTCCCATATTAAATATTGATGCTAATCATTGGAAAAATGAAACACTACCATCATCCACCAATCATAGTTTATAGAATTCAGAACTCATATAATATCTTGACCGGACTCTACCTTATACTGGGTCCAGTGGAACTATAGGCACATCTGTTGTGTGTGCAGGTTCTCTTTCCAGGATATATAGTGCAAAGATGTATACTTGGTAACTTATAGAATCCCTACATTGGTTTCCTGACTCACTTGGTGAGGACTATTGGAATCACCTGAACTTTCTCTCTTTCCCTATTTTTATGCCCAAGTAATAAACCAAAGTGAATGCTGACTGCCAGAGTGCAGGGTGCAGAGAAAACTGCACATCACATTGTTCCATTCCTGGGGTGTGTACAGCAAGTTATTTACCCTTGTATGTTAACCTTCCTGAAGTTTTAGCATTGAGCTAAATTTACCAGTCATTACCATATTTTCTCTTCTACTGCAGTGTTTGTAAAAGGGAGGAGACAAGTGTGAAAACAAGGAGAGGAAGACCAAAGTAGCACTATATACAGAGCTGGGGTTCTAGACCTCTACAAGGATTGTTAGGAAGTTTTGAAGCCCAAGGATGTTTCATATTAGAGAAACAGATATGTAGAAATTGTGGCATGAGCTTCAATACAGAAAAATGAGTAGGAGAAGGAAAGGACAGAGATTATGTATAACCATAAAACCTGACTTGAGCTCAGCCTTCTTCCTCACCATACCTATGCTCTCAGGGGCCAGGTACCCTTTGCTCATGCTTTAACCTTGTAAGAAAAGATAAATAGTTTAGCAAGAGAAGGTAGGGAGCCACTAAAAATTCACATGCATTATTTTAACAAAAAGAAAATCCCAGGAAAGGCTGTTCATTTTATGCATGAGCAATATAGAGAGAAAAATGACAAGGCATCTACACAAAATTACTAAAGGTTAAAAAAAAGTAAGAGAATACAAAAATAGAGAAAATTTCAATTTATTATGAATAATTATGGAAGCAAATACAACCCAAGGAAAATGAGAACTGTCTCTAAGAATTTTAAGTGCTATAAAAGCATTTATGGAAATATATTTTCAATTTAAATCCAATTTAAATGAAAGAATATATGGAACTCTATGTACACAAATAGAGAAAAAATTAAGTGTTAGAATGAAGTCTAAGACATAGTCTTAGCCTATAGACATAACTCAAAAGCAAATTACTGACAATGAAGAAACTTCTGAGGCAAATGTCATGTCATAACATAGTGCTAAAAGATTTTTTAAACAATGAGAGAAAAGATAACATATACAACAAAAGAGGAAATTCACAAAAGGTTTCTTAGGCTCTCTGAAGAGAAGAATCCAACAAATTAAAACTGATAATAAATCTCAAATTAAAATAAGAGATAGCCTAACCAGGCAGTGGCACAATAGAGTGTCAGACTGGGATGTAGAGGACCCAGACTCAAGACCCCAAGGCAGCCAGCTTAAGCGTGAGCTCATCTGGTTTGAGCACAAGGTCGCTGGCTTGAGCAAGGGGTCACTCGGTCTACTGGAGCTCTCCAGTTAAGGCACATATGAGAAAGCAATCAATGAACAACTAAGGTGCCGCAACAAAGAACTGATTATTTTCATCTCTCTCCCTTCCTGTCTGTCTGTACCTGTCTGTTCCTTTCTCTGTCACACACACACACACACACACAAAAAAAAAATAGAAGATAATTTTTCTAAATCGAATAGAGGAGAAATAGAAAATAATAAAATGCCTTCAGTGTTATTAGAAAATACCACCTCAGAATGATCAACTTTGAGATATATCCCAGTCATGTGTTTTAATTTCAAAAATATAAAAATTTCAGTTATCCATACTGAGAAATGCAAGACAGGAGAAAAAAATTAAGTAAGCCAAAACTTCTCATAGCTGCATTTATTGTCTGAAATTAGTAGATCAATGTTTACAAGTGCTATAGGAAAGAAGTATGATTCACATGTACTGCGTCCAGCCAAGTTGTCTGAAAGGGAAGAGCACTCACTTCCAAAAGGAAAAACTATTAAGCAATTTAATAGTACCTAAGAGAGCAGCAAAAAGATACTCAATGAAAAAAAAAATCTAGCCACACCAGAAGCTCTAGTAAGAGGACTAGTGATCACAAGAACACCAAGGATCCTGAGTCCTATAGAACCAACTGAATTTATTAGATTGATAGTCTGGAGTGTTTCTGCACTGAGGACTGTTCAAGGCTTTCTAAATTATTGAGAATATCACTAAAACTGAAACATTAAATATTTAAAATTGGGAGAGAGTAGTGAATGGATTTCTAATCCTCTCATTGTTTGTATTTGGCTCTGCCAAGGTATCCTGTGTTTTCCTACAGACTTTAAATAAATTGGAAAATACAAGCCCAAACAATCCAATTAGAAAATGGGCAAATGACTTGGACAGATATTTCAACAAAAATGAAATTACAGATGGCAAGTAAGCACATACAAATATGTTCAACATTGTGTGCCATTATTAAAATACAAATTAAAACCACTGTGAGATCTCAGTACAAACCAATCAGCAATGTTTAAAAAAATAGCAATAAAAGTTGGTGAGGGTATGGAGACACTGGATCACTCATGGTAATGACTTTGACTTGAGTTTTTTATGTTTCTGGCAGCTTTTATGCTCACCATTATGTGCCAGAGGCTTATTTTTAATCTCCCAGAGCACATACCACTTTTTGCTAATAAATGCTGATTTTGATTTTGATTAAAGCATCCAATGTCAGAAGGATAGATTGAATTAAATTCAAACAGAATCTAATTCCTGTTGGCTATTGAAAGGGTTTGAAAGTTTCCCACAAACTAAGGAGCTAAAAGCAGATAAACTATTATTGTATGAATCTGCAACCAAGCCCGGAGAGTAAGTTGAAAGCCAGTGTGGCACTGCCTGATACACTTACCAGGCATTTTTATCCCATGTTCATTTTGAATTTTCAGAGAGGTACAACTGGGTTTCAGATGAATATTAAGAGAGACATCTTTAAATTTTTCACTAGAGGAAAGCAGGTATAGGCTCAACAATATAGTGACTATGTATGACCAATATGTGTAATAATTTAGTTATAATCAGTGAGATCAGTGGCAGTTATCAGCTGGCTGATTTCTAGAAAATGGTTGTAGATAGAGGCTCCACTTCTAATTCTTCTCATTTGTCTCTTCCTGTCTATAACATTGGTCTTATTTCTGAGACAGGAACAAAGTGTCACAACAATGAAGATGAAACTGAATGCTGAGAATACTGGAGAAGAGAGAGAAATGGAGGCTAAGTCCTTGAGGACTGCCTCAAGCTAGGGCATGAATCCCTGAACTCTGCTTCCTGACCTTTTGCTTTATGAGAAAAATTCACATCCCAAATTTTTGCAATGGTGTTGCCCTTATGTAGAACCAAGTGCATCACTCAAAGGCTATGTTTCTTCTTGCTTGTAAAATGAGGATTAAAAAATACATATTGCACAGATTTTTTTAAAAAATAAAATTTTCCTATGTAAGGTACTATTATTTCTATTCTGTACTATTAGGAACAAAAACTTATTTTAACTGTCACATTAGAGATGTTTTGTCCAGTGCTATATCCCCTAAACCAAGCTTAAACATAATAACCATTAAAAATGTTTTTCTATAAACTTTTACTATCTGCATGAATTCCACTGAGAAACTGTATTTATAAAATTTTGGCTTCTGGCCCTGGCTGATAGGTTCAGTGGACAGAGCATTAGCCCAATGTATGGACATCCCAGGTTTGATTCCTGGTCAGGGCACATGAGAAAAGCAGCCATCTGCTTCTCTTCTGCTTCCTCTCCCCCCTTCTATTTCTTCTAAACCCACAGGCAGTGGCTCAATTGGTTCAAGCATTGGCCTGTACACTGAGAATAGCTTAGTTGGTCGAGTGTCAGCCTAAGGTGCTAAAAATAGCTCAATTGATTTGAGCATTGGCACAAGACAGGGGTTTCTGGGTGGATCCCAGTTGGGGCACATGTGGGAGTCTGTCTCACTATCTTCCCTCCTTGCACTAAAAAAAAATAGTTTTCTTTATTTGCCTTTTAGTAATTTTGGTGACTATATAAATAATGATATGAAGGTAATATTTTCTTAAATAAAAATTTTGTTATTTAAATTTATTTCTTTAAGATTCAATTGGCCCTACAGAAAAAGACATCTGTTTGGAACATTTACAAAAAAATAATAATACAGGCAAAGAAAATTAATTTTAAAAGTGAGTTTATTATTATGAAATACTGTAGAAAATAAAAACAATAGCATATTTGAAACATGGGTTTAGACTTTTACTTTTCTTTATAGTGTAGTAGGCAAATAGGTAAAAATCAACAACGTTGTTTAAGTATTTAAAATTGAATATTTTATCCACATTTTAGATATAACAAATTTCCTATTTGCATTCATATGAATCTTGTTATACCAAAAGATAAATACTAGAATGAATTCTTTTAACAAACTTCCCATATGTCAATTAATTCCATAAATGTCAAATTTTGAAAACAATTTAAAAAGTTCTACATTATCAAATTTAAGATATGCCTCTAAAGCAGTGATGATAGAGTAAGAAACAGATAGAACAGGACCTCCTCTTTTAAAGATTGTTGCAGAGATTAAACAAGATTATATTTCTTTACTGTGGCTACTTTTAATAGAAAAAAATGCCCTGCCCTGAGGGTACTTTTCTCCAGGTGAAGGAGCAGAATAGATTTTTGAGTCCCAGCACTGAAAGTTCTGCATTGGTGTGTGTTCTTTCTGGTTGGACATCAGTGAGATATCCTGACGGGAGCAAATGGGTGCTCATGCTCAGAATGTGTGTCACGCCACACACTAATGAAATTTATGTACTGGGTAGTTATGATATTGTGTATCTTCAAGTTGAAAAATAATGTGAGGATAACACTAGCAAAATATTTTCATGATTAAAATGATGCTGATACAAACCTGACAGATGCTTAGCTTCTAGATCTGTCTGTTTTCCTGGTTGCCAAAGAGAATGTTAAAAAAAAGTGTAAGCTGAGTTTACTTATTATGCCAGTGTAATTTCAATAGTCAATTATACATCCACAACATTTCAAGTGTGATAAATTTAATAACCATTCACTTTGTCTCATAATACACTTGACAGCAAAAATCTACCAAAAGAAAACCAACAAATCAAATAAGAAACTGTTGTAATATTGACAATAGAAAATTATAAAGTGACAGTGTAGCTAGTTAATAGGATACAATGACATATGCTAATTTAACTCACTGTTCTCTTAATGTGTACAACCTATCAATGGGAAATAAAAATAAGTTCTTAGGTGTCTGTGTATTTTCCTTATTGAGTGAAGGTGGCAGTTAAGGAAAAAGAAATTGTAAGATAAAATAGTTATATATTTTAAATATCTACCAAATCTTTCTTATAATATGGAAGGGCATAGAATGAACCCCTAAATAAATTACATAATATTTATAAGATCTATGCATTTTTCACTAGTTTATAGACATTTCTCTACTTTCCTATTTTATTCACCTTGAGCTAACTTATACTTATGAACAAATGCTGCAAACCAAATGCCTGAAATTGGAGCAAGAGTGGTTTTATAAAGGCTAGTGTTGGGGTCATTATTTTTAGTCTTATTTGTGGTATGCTATGTTGTTTTCACTGCTCTCTGTTATCTGCCCCACCCCTTCTGACCTCCCAAAAATAGAGGAGCAGACGCTATTTAACAATTATTAAAGGTACATTGATATCAACCTTGCTGTTGTTTGTTCATGTGCTAACACACTTTTTATCTTTTTCAATTTAAATTGTAAAATAGTCTAAACTTTTTTTTCAAATGCTATGAAAGTGTAAAGGGGAAATGCAGGGTGGGGCAAAAGTAAGTTTACAGTTGTGAGTATACAAAACACAGAGTTTATTCTTGTATTATTATTTATTAGTTATTGTATTATTTTCCATATGAACAACTGTAAACCTACTTTTGCTCCACCCTGCAGTGAAGCAAATTGCCCTTGGTATACTTCAATAAGTGATTAATATGAAATATTTCTTGTCATCTCAAAAGTGTACAGTGATGGAATCTTATTTTTTTTTAATGTTTCTTCAAATAACATTAATTTACTTTTTGATCAGCTAGTTAGAAGCAGGAGGCAGCTAGTTGGGCACATTTATATAAATCCCAGCAGACTTTCTTTATCCATGCTTCAGAGGATAATTGTATATCTACAAACATGTATTTCCTCTCAATTTACTTTCATACATTAAGAGAGATGATTGATTGTTTTAGAACTAACATTATTTATTAAAATGGTGAGTTCCTATTATTATGGCTAGGCAGGAATATCATGGTAGGAGTAACATTTGGTGGCTTATTGAGTAAATTCCTTTTTGCTTTTGTTTGGGAATCCAAGGGGAAAACTCAAAAAAAGAAACTTGAAAGATCTCCAAGAAGTGTGCCTAATGTGTCAGAATATTAACCCTTTGATCTTTGTGCTTAATTTTGTATTGAAGTATAATTGACATATAACATTATTTTAGTTTCAGGAATACAATGTAATGATTCAATATTTGTATACCGATGTCCCTCGCCATATCGCGGTTTACTTTTCACAGTCTCACTGTATTGCAGATTTTAAAATTGTATATATGTAATTTTGTATTACGGATTTTCACTATATTACAGGATTTTGTGGTATATAGGTATTTTTATATATTCATTATTTTAATTATTTTTGCAGTAAAATAAAAAAATAAGTGTGGGAAAGGTTAATAACAGTGTGGGAAAGGTTGATAAGAGTGTGGGGAGGGTTTATAAAACCTTATAATATATATATATATAAATAATAAAATAAATATAAGGTCACTACTTTGTGTATTTTCGCCCATTTGGGGGGGGGGGGGTTCTGGGACCTAACCCCCATGATAGATGAAGGATCACTGTACATTGTGAAATGATCACCTGATCACCACAATAGGTCTATTTACTACCCATCATTATACAAAGTTACATAAAAGTTGTTTTGCAGGAATGAGAACTTTTAAGACACTCTCTTACCAACTTTCAAATATGTACTGCAATATTATTGACTATATTCACAGTGCTATATACCTTATATTACCATGACTTGTCTATTTTAAAACTGGAAGTTTGTACCTTTTACTTCCCTTCATCCATTTCAGCCACTCACAAACCTCCTTGCCACAGGCCACCATTATTCTGTTCTCAGTATTCTTTGTTTCTTAGATTCCAAATATAAGTGAGATTATCTGGTATTTGTCTTTTTCTGTCTGACTTATTTCACTTAGAATAAAACTTTCAAGGTCAATCCATGTTGTAGCAAATGGCTGATTGTATTTTTTAGGGCTGAGTATTTCTGTGTATGTATGTCTGTGTGTGTGCATGCATATTCAAGAGCCAAGTTTACCATTGTGAGTACACAAAACAGAGAGTTTATTCCTGTATTATTATTTACTAGTTATATTATTTTCCATACAAACATTTGATGAATGAGTGAATAAAGATGATTTCTGTTCATTCATCAATAAACACTTAACCTGTTTTTGTATCTTTTTAATTTTTTTTTATTTTTCTGAAGTTGGAAATGGGGAGGCAGTCAGACAGACTCCCACATGCGCCCGACCGGGATCCACCTGGCATGCCCAACAGGGGGCGATGCTCTGCCCATCTGGGGCGTTGCTCTGTTGCATCCAGAACCATTTTAGCACCTGAGGTAGAGGCCATAGAGCCATCCTCAGCGCCTGGGCCAACTTTGCTCCAATGGAGCCTTGGCTGCTGGAGGGGAAGAGAGAGACAGAGAGGAAGGAGAGGGGGAGGGGTGGAGAAGCAGATGGGCCCCTTCTCCTGTGTTCCCTGTCTGGGAATTGAACCCAGGACTCCTGCACGCCAGGCCGACGCTCTACCATTGAGCCAACCGTCCAGGGCTGTTTCCATATCTTAATTCTTGTAAAATAATGCTACAATAAACATAGGGTGCATTATATCTTTCTTAATTAGACTTTTCATTTTCCTCAGATACCCAGAAGTAGAATTGATGTGTGATATGGTAGTTCTATTTTTAATTTTTTTGAAGAATCTTCATACTGTCTTAGGGTTTTCTCTATATAAAATTATGTCTTCTGAAAATAGTGACAGTTTTATCTTCTTTTCCTATATAATGTCTTTTATTTCTTTTTCTTGTTATCCTCTTTGTTGAGAGTTTATTTTTTATGATAAATGGATATTGAATGTTGTCAAATGTTTTTTCTGTATATATTGAGATAATCACGTAATTCCATCCTTCATTTTGTCAATGTGATGTATTGTGTTGGTTGATTTGTGAATGTTTATCTATCCTAACATCCCTGGACTAAATCCAACTTGATTGTAGTATATGATTTTTTAATGTATTATCAAATTCATTTTGATAATATTTTGTTGAGGAGTTTTACATTTATGATATTGGCCTGTAATTTTCTTTTTTAGTGGTGTACTTATCTGGATTTTGTATTAGAGTAATGCTACCCTTGTAAATGAGTTTGGAAAAGTTCCCTTCTCTTCAGTTTTTTGGAAAAGTTTGAAAGGATAGACATTAAATCTTGTTTAAATATTTGATAGAATTCACCAGTGAAGCCATCTGGTCCTGGACTTTTGTTTATTGTGGGTATTTTGATTATTGATTAAATCTCCTTAGTATTATTACTCAGTCTTCAGATTTTCTAATTATTCATGATTTAGTCATGAAAAATTATATGTTTATAGGAATTTATCTATTTTTTCAGAGTATCCAATTTGTTGGCATATAATTATTTTTAGTTATCTCTTATGATCCTTTGTATTTCTGTTATCAGTTGTAACTTTCCCTCTTTCATTTCTGATTTTTTTTTTTTTGGTAAGAGGGACAAATAGAGACAGACAGGAAGAGAGAGAGATGAGAAGTATTGATTTTTTGTTTCGGCACCTTAGTTGTTCATTGATTGATTTGTCATATGTGCCTTGACGGGGGGGGGCACTGGGAGGGAGGGTGGCTCCAACAGAGTGAGTGACCCATTGCTCAAGCCAGTGACGTTGGGCTCAAGCTAGCGACTTTTGGGCTCAAGCCAGCAACCATAGGGTCATGTCTATGATCCCACACTCAAGCCAGCAAGCCGGTACTCAAGCTGGTGAGCCTGCTC
This sequence comes from Saccopteryx bilineata, assembly GCF_036850765.1. Taxonomy (NCBI): domain Eukaryota; kingdom Metazoa; phylum Chordata; class Mammalia; order Chiroptera; family Emballonuridae; genus Saccopteryx; species Saccopteryx bilineata. The sequence continues at coordinate 99,613,309 of NC_089493.1, forward strand.
TCAAATCAGATGAGCCCGCACTCAAACCAGTGACCTCGCACTGAAACCTGGGTCCTCCGTGTCCCAGTCCAACACTATATCCACTGTGCCACTGCCTGGTCCATCTCATTTCTGATTTTACTTGAGCACTCTCTCTTTTTTCTTTTTGAGTCTAGCTAAAGATTTTTCAACTTTGTTTATCTTTTCAAGAACCAACAGATCCCCAGCTCCTCCAGTGGATGCTTTAAGATGAGCAAATGAATCTCCTTCACATATATTTAAGCACTTTTCAAACTGGTGCATTAGTCCTGGTTCCCAGGGTGAGTGAGTCTGTGCACAAGCCCTTTAAGAGAAGTATTTTGGTTTCCTTCGGCCCTTTGGGTCTCTTGGACATAAGTCCCATTATTTGCAATACCAGATGTTTTGGGTGCTCATCTATCCATTGCAGATCACAAGAGTTAGGGTACCTGATATGAGGAATAGACCCCTTGCTCCTCAGGAAGAAGCCCCAAACTTCTGAGATCACTCTCTTCTGTGCATTGCCATGATAAGTGTGAGGTTTTTGGCAAGATCACATCTCTAATTCTCCTACCCAACTTGATGTGACCCTTTTATCATTTGTGGTGAAGAAGCTGTTTAACTAGTTTTAATGTCTTTTTGCAGAAGGAATTGTTTTTACATAGCAGTAGGCTTGATCTGTTCATCTGAGAAGGTAAGTGCAAGATCTTACGAGCTGCCATCTTAGACTGCCCCTTTTGTTGAATTTTATAAGTCTCAAATGAATTATTTTTTTCTAGAATATTATTTCCCAGAATAGCCCCAGCACTGTGTTTTTAGTTTTACTTCTGATGCAAATATTTTTAGTATCTCTTAATATTATATAACATAATATTAATTATGGTTATTGCCAATGATTAATATTTGCTGGTAAAATCATTTTGAGGCAGGAAAGTTAGAACAAAAAACAAAGGCCTCATGTTCTAACTCTCTCCTTTTCTATCTTGACTGGAACACTGCAGACATGACCTTCATTGACCACCAGTTCCCCTGTATTCTCTTCCCCAGTTTCCTATTATTAAGTAGATGAAAGGTAGGAAGAAGAGGAAGGGAGGAATAGAGGGAAGGAGGAAAAGAGGGAGGGTAGTAGAAAGGGTGGGAGAGGGAGGGAGGGAGAGAGGGAGGGAGGGAGGGAGGGAGGGAGGGAGGGAGGGAGGGAGGGAGGGAGGGAGGGAGGGAGGGGAAGAAAAGAAGGAAGAAAAAGTATTGCTATCTGAAGAGTAGGGACAAAGATGAGTCACATCAGCACTCACCCCATCATCATCAGAAGCCGAGGACTAACCTACCCCCACTCCTCGTCCATGTTTAATAAAATCCTTCCATCTAAACCCCATCAGGTCATCTAGTTCTCCAAGGCCACCTGCTTTCACTTCTCATGTCTGTACTATCACTTTAATAATTCTACTGTGTTTTGCTAAATCCTTCTGTCACATTCTTGAATCCTTCTTGGACTGTGACAAGAACCTGGACCTGGTATGGTGTTGAGGCCTCCCTGGTGCCACTTGACAAAAATTTACTAATAAATTTCCATATTTAATAGGAGTTCAAATAAAAATTTTGGTGAGAACTCTAGAAATCTACATAATAGTTTCCACAATGAAGTACCAGACTAAGGTGAAGATATAGAAAATCAGTGTTCAAAAACTTGTCTCTTAAAAAACACAAAACAAAACTTGACTCTAAAACTCCTCACACTGAGGCTCTGTAAGTTTAGGAAAGTGATAACTAGGAGGAGATTTTGTGAATCAGATTTTTGGATCTGCTGTGCTCTGGTTCCCAGTAATAGGTGTCCCAAACTATGATGGGTAGAGATAGTCTGATCTTACCTCAAGCCTGTGAGAAGGGCTCTTCAACCTAACTTTGGTTCCTTGATGCTTGGGTGGAGAGTGATCTAGCATTTGATTCCCGTCTGAAAAATGTGAGGTCAAGAGACAAACTGGCTTGATGCTAATGGACCAGTTTGGACACAAATGGCTGAATTGAGGATGGGCTTGTACACTGGGTCTTGTCAGGGCAAACAAAGCTTGGGTATTTCACAGGAAGTAGGTGAGACCTAGAAATGAATTAGACACAATCTATGTGGAGTCATCTTCTTAAGTGGTTTGGCTGGAGAGCAGTTTACCATTAACTAAAAGATGCTAGGGAAAGAAAACAGCAAATTAGGAAATGACCTGATAGAACAGAAATGTATCCCCTCTGAGCAATGGTAACATTACTGACACAGAAAAACACAGCTTTGGATGCCTGCCAATCCCATAACATGATGCTATATGACATCATGTCAGTTCCATGGAGTTAGAATTTTCCCTCCCCACTACTGCTCTTTCCCTCCAGCCCTAAAAGAGTCAGGATAGATCTTGGGTGTGAGGAATCTTCAAAAGAAACACAAAGCCAACCATATCCCCTCCCTGTTCAGGTTATTCACATATAGCCTCCTCAGGCAAGAATAGAAGATTTCACTCCAAATCCAGTTCAGAATATTTATTAATATATTGGAGTGGAAATGTTGAAACAGAATTAATATTGTATTTTGTGAGGAAATGTGATAGTGTGGTGATTTATTATGTAAAATCAGTGGTTTTTTCAACCTTAACTATACCTTGGGAATTTTTATAATCCAAATACATGCAAATCTCTCACCCAGAAATTGTAACTTAATTGTTCTGTTGATGGGCATGAACACCACTGAAGAGTTCTCTGTGTGATTCTGTTTTATAGCAGGCATTGAGAACCACTGACTCAAAGAAACAGCAAAATCAAGGGACCTATTGGAGTTTTTATTTAGGGAAGCAGAAGGACTGGACCCCTGTGAACTGATTTTGGATTATAGTGTGAAATAAAAATAAGGTGCTTTATGAATGTAGCACATGAGTTATGTTTATTCAGCATATTTGTTACAATTTATTATTCCATCTGAGTCTCATATCAACATCATAAAGAAGAGATTAATACCTCCACTGAAATGTCACACAGAGAGAAAATCTATCTCAGTACATACATAGACTACGTTCAGTCGTTTTTACCCAAGTGTTGCTGCATCTCAATATAAAAGGAGATGGAAATAGTATATAGATTCAGGGAAGGAAAATTGAAAATAGGTATTAAAAAGAGAGAGAGAGAGAGAGATGTGTCATTTAAACTTTTGGTCTTTGCCTTCTCGCTCAGAGATGTGGCTTCCTCTTTCTAAACTCACCTGTTATAAGCAAAATCTCTTATATGTTTACCAATTTTCAATATCATAATTCTGCCCTGCCTCTTACCACTAAGATTACTCCCATCTTAACATATGGCTTGGGTGAAGGAAATACCTCTGGTAGCATAGCTAACATCTTACCCTTATATTCTAAGCAGGTTGGATCAAAGAACACTAAGGATTTCAGGCTAACAGTTTGCACCCACATTTACTGTGGCAACTTTCAATATGAATACAATGTCTATCAACTTAAATTAATTGCAAAGAGTTACTGAGCCAGTGTGACAGTCTGCTTTCTCCCTTTCTCATATTTTCATTTGAGAATGACACTACATTTTTTAAAATGTCTAATGAGACTTATTATTTTAAAAAATAAAATTCTCTTCTTAGGTGCATCAAAGTGAAGGCATTATTTGGGTTGCTTGTGTTTATTGCATGTTACATAGAGCAATTGACTCATTTGAAAGGTTAAAATAATCCCGTGAATTTCTTGAAAATATTCTCTTATTTTAATCTAAATAATTTTTTCAAATTATTTCACAATAAAATACAAACCATATAGATCATTTGTGTTAGTGCTGAAGTACCTTGTGTTTCTTAAATACAAGCAGCGCTTCAAGCTTCCATGTCTTTTCCCAGGTGGTATCTGTAGGGACAGTACATTTTCATGGCTTATCACTGTTCATTATAATGTTGGGATTAAAACTAAGTCTTCCCTTTTAGATTTAGAGTCTTTAAAGATAGAAACCATGTTCTATTCATGGTTTTATCCACTTAAATAAACTCTATTACAAAACAATGAATGAATGAATGAATGAATGAATGAATGAATGAATGAATACTAATGCAGAAGTCCTAGCAGTGTTTGGGTCACATGAAGATCGTGATTTTTGCCATCTCTAAGTCGCTAGTCAAATTTTACAAAGGATGAAAATTTTAAATATCATGGGCATTCTAGTGTGTATATATATCTCATAAGTTGAAGTAGAGGCAATCTGAATCATATGCATTAGTGATAGTCACAGATTTGCTTGTTGGTTAATTGATTTCAGGGGAAGATGTTCAATTGGCTAATTGTTAAAGATACAGAGTCTGCTGAGGTAACTTAATGGATCTTTGTTTTCAATTTTCAACCACCCTCTGAGCTCATTACCTAAACTCTGTCAACCAGACTCTGACCCTCTATAAGTATTAGATGACTGATTTTTCACTATAAACTGTAACTAAATCATTCCTTGTTGAATCAGGGGTCCACAACAAGACTCTTCTCTAATAACAGAGCCTTACTACTATTTTACCTAAGTTTAAACACCAACAAAAATTTGTAATAAGTTCCCAATTTCTGAAAGAATATATATTTTTAAATACCTGCTCTTGGTGTATAGAGCTTGTGTAGTCTATAAATAGTTGTTTTTCCAAAGCACCACAAAAATTTTTAATTTTTAAGTTTCACTCACAGAGCCTTGTTTCATGACACAGTTTTCACTAAAGCCAAGAGATAGGGAGTGGGGAGTAAGCTGATTGACTAAAGCGGAGGTAAACATCTCAAATGGAGTTAAGATCAATGGCTGTTCTTTTTCATTCCACCAAAGCAGAATAAGTAGAGAATAATAGAAGGAATTGTAATGCTGGTGGCCAAGGCCAGGCACATCCACATTAGATTTGGGTAGATGGTAGAGAAACTGCGGAGCCAGAAAGCATTGGGCCATTCTGTTTAATAAAGTATCACAACAGCACACAAGCACACAGATGGGAAAACCGCTTCACAGGCAAAGAAACAGCAAAATGGCCCCTCACAGTTGTGGGCAGGCAATTTGTGCATCTGCAATCCCTCTGAGCACAAGTACCCATAGCCTTACACAGGCTATGCACACGTGACACAGCCACACACTCACGGACCAATTAGGCAAAGGGCTTGCAGCTGGTAACCCCATGGAGCAAGCCCAACACAGCTGCCCCACAGGAATATAAAAGCATTCTCTTAGAAATATATAAAACCAGTTGGATATATTATTAATATAACATAACAGTAGCTTTAAATTTTGCAAATTTACTTTCAGAATTACATTGTTCATAATGTATAATCAGTGCCACCCACAGTTGTTTATAATGTATGGTGCCCTGGCACCAATCCTCCATATGTTCAGATCAAGACCATAATATTTTCAATTTCTTCTACATAGAAATAAAATCAAAAGTGATCATACGATATTTAAGCAATGCAAATGTATAGAAAAGAACTATATAAATTATTGATTACAGATTTCTATTTGTACCTTCTAATGTTGCTGCTCCTTTGTGAACTTCCACATACAGTTTAATTGACATCACATCTACCAGTCATCTCATTCAAGGCTGACACAGCCCTGTGTCCCCATTGCTTCCTCTTTAAAAGTAACACAGAACATCCTTACTCACCCTCAAATTTATAAAGTGTTTTTTATTTATTTTCCTATGAATGGCTTCTCCCTTCTTATTCTGTGGGGCAATTTTGTGGGGCAGCTGTGTTAGGCTTACTCACGGAGTTACCAGCTGCAAAGCACTTTGCCTGATTGGTACATGAGTGTGTGGCTGCGCCATGTGTATATGGCCTGTGTAAGGCTATGGGTGTGTGTGCTCAAGAGAGATGGAGGATTGCTGATGTGGGAATTGCCTGCCCCCCACTGTGAGGGGCCATTTTTGCTGTTTGTTTGCATGATAGGCGGTTTCCCCTGCTTGTGTGCTTGTGTGCCATTGTGAGACTTTATTAAATGTAATGGCCCAACGCTTTCTGGCTCTGCAGTTTCTTTACTGTCTTCCCGAATCCAATATGAACCTGCCTGGCCTCGGCCACCAGCATTACAATGTGCATATATAAAATTATATATAAATGTTTGTATATATACTTACACAAGTATATCTGAAATGACAAGAATTGGTACTTTCCTATCTCATTCCCAAAGACTGTATTTTAAATGATTGTGGAGGAAGGAATAGTCAGTGGGAGGAGAAAAAAAGGAAAGGGAAAAGTTTGAGTTCATTTCAGTCACTTTGATGAAATGTTTTAAGTTTTCAATCTGCATTGAAAAAGAAAGGTGAGGTCAACCAATGACATGTAACAGCACAGAGCTGCTTTAAAGCATCATCCACTTTGCACCTTCATTTTCGTGCTATAATTTCCCTCGCTGTTCGTTGTGAGCTCTTACAGAAAATGACTTCTAATATATGCAGCGCTTTGGCTATTATAGAAATGCCTGCTATTATACATTATAGGTCCAGCTATTCTGCATTTTATCTTCCATGACTTTTCCTTAATGATGGAGCATTGTGAAGAAGTTAGCACATGTCTGTATGTTTCAGGAGAATATATTGGAATTGTTCAAAGCTACTGTGTATGGCAAGTAAGCTTGTACTAGATGAGTGATGTTCTCACTGCAAATTGGAAAGAACTCAGTGGCTATAAGAGAAAGAGCTTAGAGAGACTTTTCTGTCATGCAGGAATAGAATGGTTTTACCTTTGTCCTGTTATCCAGCTGCCCGGAGAGTAGATAACAGTGGTGGGAGATAGCCTCATTATCCAAATGGAAGCAATAGTGGCACTGTTCATCTGATGTTCCCAGCATACACAAGGCCCTCTCATTTGCCTCTCTAATTCTCCATTTTCCTCCACAGGTTTATCAAAAGAATTGCTCATTATAATATATACACATTACCATTCTGCTCTAGTCTATTCTTCAGGCAGTTATAAATGCACACAAAGCCTCTTGTTATTGCATGATCTACACAACACACTAGAAAATACCTCTAAATTATGTATAATTGTCTTTTCAGAGTATTCACTGCTCTACAGCCTGGCATTTCTGAATTTGGATATTCTTTTCAGCAGGGTATCTGTTTTGCTTTGTGACACCTTTTTTTCCCTGCCCTTCAAGAGATAGAATTTATTTTAAAATGCAATATATTAAATGAATTATTTCTGCACTCCAATTAAGGTGCTCCTTCTGTATTTAAATTGTAATTCAGTAGTTGATTCACTTGAACATTCAAGTTTATTATACTGGAAGTTTAGCGTTTATTCAAATGAATGTTAACTACCCTACCCACTCTTCTTTTTAATTAAAATAATCATTTTTTAAAACTGAAAGTTACCTGGATCCCTCATTCTGAGTTAGAGTAAAAGAGTGCCACTGAGGGAAAGTAAGCTGTTTATAAAATGGAGGTAACTGATTTTAAAGGGGTAAAATGATGCAATTAACTTAACTCTTTTTTTATATTGCTGTGAAGATGATTGACATATGAAAGTGAATATCTTGTGGACAATGGGAGATTATGGGGCTAGCGTTTCTGTGTGAAAATTGGAGATGTAGGTTTAAGAATGATTTATATTTGTAAAAATTCAGCTGTTTGGGTAACTCAGTTCTCTGAGAAAGACAAAAGTAAAGCACAGACGTATTTACAACTATGTGTTGGCAAAAGAAGATAGGCCAGGGAAGGCAGAAAGAGAGAACTAATATGTGCTATATAGGTCAGGCCCTGTGATAGGTGCTTTGCTTCCATTATTTCATTTAATCATCCTAACATTTACATGTGATAAGTAATTTTACAGATTTTACAGATAAAATTTCTTGGCTCAGTGAGGTTGAATAACTTGATCCAGCTCTCATCATTAATAGATGGAAAATCAGAAGAAGAAATAAGGGAAGGAAAGGGAATGGAGAGAATATCATGCCAGGAAAGTAAAGAAAAGAGAGTTTGTAGTTTATATGATAGTATCAAGTGTTAAATGCTGTTGAGATTTAGAGTAGAGAAAAGGTCTGGTGCAATGTTTACAATGGGAATGTAAAATTAGGTATGATTGTTCATTTGTTTTGACAGTTACTGTTAAGAATCCAACAGTCTTCATTAAATTTCTCATAGCTCCTAGCCAAAATTTTTCATCTTTCTAAAATGTTTTTTTCTCTTTTTTGTATTCCCTGGAATTTGAGCAAGAATTTTAACTAAGACTCTGAAACATAAACAGCAAAAGTTACAATATTAAATTCTCTCAATATGAGCCTCTATTGCTAATTAATAGCTCTCTCATGTCACACTGAAATAGGGCTGAAGTAGAATACAAATGTAATAGTTATTACAGTGTTAGTGTAGAGCAGTGTTAAGCTTTATAATCTTTCAAAAGATATCACATAACCTAGCCTTAGAACTCACATAACTTACTTTTGTGTTCTGGCATGGGAAATAAAAATGGTAAATAAAATAATCAAAGGATTGTCAAGGCAGACCCATTGCCATATTCATTAAATCATTCCTAGTGAGACTAAGTAGCCCACCTGCTTTGTACTTTGGGTCTTAACAGAGGAATTTATCAATTCCTCATTATTACTGTCATCTGCTTATTAAACAGGTCTTGATTCAATCTCATTTTCTTCAACATTATTTCTATCTTTATCCTGATAATTTCCAAATACAAACTGCATGCTTATCAATGTCTGGAACCCTTGTTCTCCAATGACTTTTTCCTCTATCTCACTTCAGCCATGTTTATGTCCTAGACTTGTCATTTTTCAGTAAATTCAGTAGCTCCGTAATTTCACATTCATACATCCCTCTCGTAGATCACCACTTTCTGTATCAGCTGCTCACTCTCTCTTACCCCGTCTCCAATAATCTTTTAATCCACAAGCATAAGTGTTCATTCTAACACCTTTTTAATGTTCTTTATTTCCTTGATTTTCTCTCTTCCTTAAACACAAATCTATGGAAACACTATTTATACATTTCTTGCTCTGACTTAACCTGAACAAAGCACAACCCTACTCCATTTACTGGGTTTCTACATTCACTCGGTTAAATGGGGCTGGAGAAAGCACATAGCTACACTGATTGATCTTGAGTTATATTCATGAACACAAAACCTCAGATTAGCCTCCTGTCACAACTGGCAATCATGCTATATATTCCTAATGTACTGATGCACTAATATTCTTTCCACACAGATGACTGTATTACACCTTTTCCCTTTGTCTTCAAATCTCTTATACCTCTTCTCCACCCTTACTCTCAGCTGATAATTTTGTTTCTTATTTTATAAAGGACTGTTGAGAAATCAAAGATTTTTTACAGACTTCACCACCTTATCTTTTAGTTACAAGCAACTATACCCACAGATGTCCTTTTCCATAGATGAAGTATTTCTTTTATCTAAAATGAATCATCTCTTGTATTCTCTGCTGGATTTTCATCTTTTTCTTAACCTGTTCATGGTGAAATTTCTTAAGTTTTAGTCCTCTCTCTTAAACTCCAGTCTCATAAATCCAACTGCCTATTTAACACCTTCAATTAGCTAGATAATAAAATCCTCAGTCTTAACATGCTGAAAATGAATACCATTGAGTAGATTTTGGAAAATTCTACTATTTTCTTCTCAACCACAGTTGTTGACATCAACCTTCCAACTTGATTTTCATCTTTGATTACTTTCCCCTTATATTCCATATCATATCTGGTAGAAATTATATAATCTACCTTCAAAATATATCTATAATTCAACCAACCGTTCAATTGACACAGGGACCTATGGGAAGTTGTAAGACAGGCTGGAAAGTAAATATTTCTCGGAGTACATTATCCTTTGAGAAAAATTATATTTAATTTGACACAACAAATAAGTGTGGTCATTAGTGTTTCCCCACCACTATACGCAAGAAGAATTGATAAAGAAGAAAGCATGACACTTGTTCAATTGTGAACTCTAGTTGTCAACCCCTGTTTTGTTGTCTGTAACACATGGCACAGGCGACTGGAACTTTAAGAGAAATCACACATAATAAGGGCCCTTTTGTCTGCCCTAGTGAAATATGGTTCAATGAATATCTTGAACTCTGATCAATCAGATTGCTAACTTCTTGTCTCTTAAGGAGTAACTACAATGGAAATAAAAATGTGCGGAAATTCTAGATATGGAAAAGTGTACATCTCCCCTATTTTTTCCTGTTATATGTATTTGCCTTAAAGTCAGGATGAATCAAATTGAGCACACTTATCTTACTTTCTGTCCTTCTTTCATCATAGACTAGTTTGCTTGCTTCAAAATGTTTATAAATTGAATAATATGATATATTCTACTTTGTATCTGGATTATGTCACTGAGAAGTTTTATGAGATTTACCTATTTGTGTGTTGTGGTGGCTTATTAATTCTCTTTGCTCTATAGTATTATTACATTAAATGAATACACCACAATGAATTTATTTTTTATATTTTTGATGGATGTTTGACCCCCCCAGTTTTTGACACTTTTGAACAGTGCTGCTTTGAACATTTTAATATATGTCTTTCAGTGAACATGTGAATGCATTTCTGTTGAAAATATACTTAAGAGTGAAATCACTGACCACAGGACCTGTTTGTGCTCAGCTTCACTGATGTTAACAAATAGTTTTTCCCAACTTTTTTTACTAGTTTATATTCTCACTAGAACCCTCACAAATATTTCATATCATAAGATATATTTTTGAAAACTTAATTCAGCCATTCTGATTATGATTGGTGATATCTTATATGCTTTTAATTTATATTTCTTGATGACTCATAAATCTTTCATATGTTATCTTCATGATAAAAAATTTTTGTTAGAGATTTTGGGTTATTTTTTAAATTAAATATTTGCTTTTATTTATTGCCTTATAGCAGTTGTTTATATATTTTTAATACAAGCCCTTTGTAAATATATGTAATTCAAATCATTTCTGTTGTTCTGTGCCTTACCTTTTTGTTCTCTAATAATTTGTCTTTTAATAACTGAAATTTATAAATTTCATAATGTTTGAAATTTATTTCTTTTATTTTATGATTAACATTGCTGATTGCTAATTTAAATATAATTTGTATAATTTAAGATTATAGTTTTTCAACATTATTGCTTAGGTGGGATCTTTATTGTTTTTCCATGCACATGTAGATTTAAAATTCACCCAGTGTTCATTTGTGCCTTATGTGAGGTAAGAGTAGAGGTGCTTTTATAAAACATGATGTTCAATTGGCCCAAGAACATTTGATAATAAGACTATCTTTTTTTTTTTAATGTTTTTTTTTCCTTTTTTTCTTTTTTTTTTTTTATAATTTTATTTTTTTAATAGGGTGACATCAATAAATCAGGATACATATATTCAAAGATAACAAGTCCAGGTTATCTTGTCGTTCAATTATGTTGCATACCCACCACCCAAAGTCAGATTGTCCTATGTCACCTTCTATCTTGTTTTCTTTGTGCCCCTCCCCACCCCCTATCCCTCTCCCATTCCCCCCTCCCCCCCATAACCACCACACTCTTATCAATGTCTCTTAGTTTCACTATTATGTCCCACCTACGTATGGAATAATACAGTTCCTGTTTTTTTCTGATTTACTTATTTCGCTTCGTATCATGTTATCAAGATCCCACCATTTTGCTGTAAATGTTCCGATGTCATCATTTCTTATGGCTGAGTAGTATTCCATAGTGTATATGTGCCACATCTTCTTTATCCAGTCATCTATTGATGGGCTTTTTGGTTGTTTCCATGTCCTGGCCACTGTGAACAATGCTGCAATAAACATGGGGCTGCATGTGTCTTTACGTATCAATGTTTCTGAGTTTTGGGGATATATACCCAGTAGAGGGATTGCTGGGTCATAAGGTAGTTCTATTTGCAGTTTTTTGAGGAACCACCATACTTTCTTCCATAATGGTTGTACTACTTTACATTCCCACCAACAGTGTATGAGGGTTCCTTTTTCTCCACAGCCTCTCCAACATTTGCTATTACCTGACTTGCTAATAACAGCTAATCGAACAGGTGTGAGGTAGTATCTCATTGCCGTTTTGATGTGCATTTCTCTAATAGCTAAAGAAGATGAGCATCTTTTCATATATCTGTTGGCCATTTGTATTTCTTCCTGGGAAAAGTGTCTATTCATATCCTCTTCCCATTTTTTTATTGGATTGTTTGTTTGTTTGTTGTTGAGTTTTATGAGTTCTTTGTATATTTTGGATATTAGGCCCTTATCTGAGCTGTTGTTTGAAAATATCATTTTCCATTTAGTTGGCTTTCTGTTTATTTTCTTATCAGTTTTTCTTGCTGAGCAAAAACTTCTTAGTCTGATGTAGTCCCATTCATTAATTTTTGCCTTCACTTCTCTTGCCATTGGAGTCAAATTCATAAAATGCTCTTTAAAACCCAGGTCCATGAGTTGAGTACCTATGTCTTCTTCTATGTACTTAATTGTTTCAGGTCTTATGTTTAGATCTTTGATCCATTTTGAGTTAATTTTTGTACAGGGGGAGAGACTGTAGTCCAGTTTCATTCTTTTGCATGTGGCTTTCCAGTTTTCCCAGCACCATTCATTGAAGAGGCTTTCTTTTCTCCATTGTGTGTTGTTGGCCCCTTTATCAAAAATTATTTGACTATATATATGTGGTTTTATTTCTGGACTTTCTATTCTGTTCCATTGGTCTGAGTGTCTATTTTTCTGCCAATACCATGCTGTTTTGATTGTCGTGGCCCTATAATAGAGTTTGAAGTCAGGTATTGTTATGCCCCCAGCTTCATTCTTTTTCTTTGGGATTGCTTTGGCTATTCGGGGTTTTTTATAGTTCCATATAAATCTGATGATTTTTTGCTCTATTTCTTTAAAAAATGTCATTGGAAGTTTGATGGGAATTGCATTAAATTTGTATATTGCTTTGGGTAATATAGCCATCTTGATTATATTTATTCTTCCTAGCCAAGAACAAGTTATATTCTTCCATCTCATTATATATTTTTCGATTTCCCTTAACAATGGTTTATAGTTTTCATTATATAAGTCCTTTACATTCTTTGTTATGTTTATTCCTAAGTATTTTATTTTTTTTTGTTGCAATCGTGAAGGGGATTATTCTTTTGAGTTCGTTCTCAGTTGTTTCATTGTTGGCATATAGAAAGGCTATTGACTTCTGTATGTTAATTTTGTATCCTGCGACCTTACTGTATTGGCTTATTGTTTCTAGTAGTCTTTTTGTGGATTCTTTGGGGTTTTCGATGTATAGGATCATATCATCTGCAAAAAGTGATACCTTTACTTCTTCTTTTCCGATATGGATGCCTTTTATTTCTTTGTCTTGTCTGATTGCTCTGGCTAGAACCTCTAGTACCACATTAAATAAGAGTGGAGAGAGTGGACAACCCTGTCTTGTTCCTGATTTAAGGGGGAAAGCCTTCAGTTTAGTGCCATTTAATATGATGTTAGCTGATGGTTTATCATATATGGCCTTTATCATGTTGAAGTATTTTCCTTCTATACCCATTTTGTTGAGAGTCTTAAACATAAAATTGTGTTGTATTTTATCGAAAGCCTTTTCCGCGTCTATTGATAAGATCGTGTGGATTTTGTTCTTTGTTTTGTTGATATGGTGTATTACATTAACCGTTTTACGTATGTTGAACCATCCTTGAGACACTGGGATGAATCCCACTTGATCATGATGTATTTTTTAATATGTTGTTGTATTCGATTTTCTAGTATTTTGTTTAGTATTTTAGCATCTGTATTCATTAGAGATATTGGTCTGTAGTTTTCTTTCTTTGTGCCATCCTTGCCTGGTTTTGGTATGAGGGTTATGTTGGCCTCATAAAATGTGTTTGGAAGTATTGCTTCTTCTTCAATTTTTTGGAAGACTTTGAGTAGAATAGGAACCAAGTCTTCTTTGAATGTTTGATAAAATTCGCTGGTATAGCCGTCAGGGCCTGGACTTTTATTTTTGGGGAGGTTTTTAATGGTTTTTTCTATTTCTTCTCTACTGATAGGTCTGTTTAGGCTTTCTGCTTCTTCTTGACTCAGTCTAGGAAGGTTGAATTTTACTAGGAATTTATCCATTTCTTCTAGGCTGTTGAATTTAGTGGCATAAAGTTTTTCATAGTATTCTACAATAATTCTTTGTATATCTACGATGTCTGTGGGGATTTCTCCTCTTTCATTTTGGATTTTGTTTATATGAGTTCTTTTTCTTTTTTCCTTGGTAAGTCTTGCCAAGGGTTTCTCAATTTTGTTGATCTTTTCAAAGAACCAGCTCCTTGTTCTATTAATTTTTTCTATAGTTTCTCTGTTCTCTAATTCACTTATTTCTGTTCTGATTTTTATTATCTTCTTTCTTTGGCTGGTTTTGGGTTGTCTTTGTTCTTCTTTTTCTAGTTCCTTAAGGTGGGAAGTTAAGTGGTTCACTTGGGCTCTCTCTTGTTTGTTCATATATGCCTGAAGCGATATGAACTTCCCTCTTATCACTGCTTTTGCTGCATCCCATAGATTCTGATATGTCGTATTGTCATTTTCATTAGTCTGTATATATCTTTTGATCTGTGCACTTATTTCTTCTTTGACCCATTCATTTTTTAAAAGTATGTTGTTTAGTTTCCACATTTTTGTGGGATTTTTTTCCTCTTTTTTCAGTTGAATTCTAGTTTCAAGGCTTTATGAACAGAAAATATGCTTGGTACAACTTCAATTTTTCTGAATTTGCTGATGTTGTTTTTTTGTCCCAACATATGGTCAATTCTTGAGAATGATCCATGTACACTGGAGAAAAATGTATACTCAGTCACTTTGGGATGAAATGTCCTGTAGATGTCTATCATATCCAGGTGCTCTAGTGTTTTGTTTAAGGCCACTATGTCTTTGTTGATTCTCTGTTTGGATGACCAATCTAGAACCGTCAGCGGTGCATTGAGGTCTCCAAGTATGATTGTATTTTTGTCAGTTTTTGTTTTAAGATCAATAAGTAGCTGTCTTATATATTTTGGTGCTCCTTGGTTTGGTGCATATATATTAAGAATTGTTCTGTCTTCTTGATTCAGTGTCCCCTTAGCCATTATGAAATGGCCATTTTTGTCTCTGAGTACTTTTCCTGTCTTGTAGTCAGCATTATCCGATATGGGTATTGCTACACCTGCTTTTTTTTGGATGTTATTTGCTTGGAGTATTGTTTTCCAGCCTTTCACTCTGAATTTGTTTTTATCCTTGTTACTTAGATGAGTTTCCTGTAGGCGGCATACAGTTGGATTTTCTTTTTTAATCCATTCTGCTACTCTGTGCCTTTTTATTGGTGAGTTTAATCCGTTTACATTTAGTGTAATTATTGATACTTGTGAGTTCCCTATTGCCATTTTATATCTTGCTTTCTGTTAGTTTTGTGTCTTGTTTGATCCTTCTCTTTTGTTTTTCTATCTTTTGTTTTTATTTGGTTGTATTCCATACATCTTTCCTCTGTTGCTATCTTTTTTATCTCATGTGCTTCTGTGGTGTTTTTTTCAATGGTGGTTACCTTTGAGTAATGAAAAGGGTCCCTACCCTGTTCATTGTAGCGAACTATTTTGTAAGTACTTTTGCACTCCATCATCCTTTGCTACTGTTAATCTCCATCTTCTCCCCCTCTTTCTTTTTGTTGTTGTCACAGTTTAAATTTGGTTTTATGGTGTTCTTCTTGGAGCTTTTACTTGTGGCTCTGTTTTTTTTTTTTGTTCTTTGTATCTGATTGGAGAACCCCCTTTAGTAATTCCTGGAGTGGGGGTTTTCTGATGATAAATTCCCTCATCTTTTCTGTATCTGTGAATGTTTTTATTTCTCCTTCGTATTTGAAGGATAGCTTTGATGGGTATAGTATTCGTGGCTGAAAGTTCCTCTCTTTCAGGACTTTAAATATTGGGGTCCACTCTCTTCTAGCTTGTAGAGTTTCTGCTGAGAAATCTGATGATAATCTAATGGGCCTTCCTTTATATGTTGTATTCTTCTTTTCCCTGGCTGCCTTGACAATTTTTTCTTTGCTGTTGGTTTGTGTCAATTTCATTATGATATGCCTTGGAGTAGGTTTGTTGGGGTTAAGAAAACTTGGAGTTCTATTTGCTTCTTGAACTTGAGGCTTTAGTTCTTTCCACAGGCTTGGGAAGTTCTCATGTATTATTTGTTTGAGTATGTTCTCCATTCCATTTTCTCTCTCTTCTCCCTCTGATATACCTATTATTCTTATGTTATTCTTTTTGATGGAGTCAGATAATTCTTGTAGGGCTATCTCATTTTTTTTAATTTTTGAGTCTCTTTCTTCTTCTCTCTGTTGTGCCTCAAGTTGCTTGTCTTCTATTTCACTAATCCTCTCTTCTATCTGACCTGTTCTATTAGCTAAGCTTGTTACTTCGTTTTTCAGCTCGTGAATTGAGGTTTTCATCTCTGTTTGATTTGTTTTTATAGTTTCAATTTCCTTGGACATATATTCTTTGTGTTCATTGAGTTGTTTTCTGAGCTCCCTAAATTGCCTTTCTGTGTTTTCTTGTATATCTCGGAGGATTTTTAGGATTTCTATCTTGAATTCTCTGTCATTTAGCTCCAAGGTTTCCAATA
Source organism: Saccopteryx bilineata (assembly GCF_036850765.1). Lineage (NCBI taxonomy): Eukaryota > Metazoa > Chordata > Mammalia > Chiroptera > Emballonuridae > Saccopteryx > Saccopteryx bilineata. Next base: position 99,629,921 of record NC_089493.1, read on the forward strand.
TATTAAATTTTTTCTCCATAGATTTTTCCTCATCTAACTGTGTTACCTCTCTTTCTTTTGTATCCATGATATTTGATTTTCTCTTCCTTAATGGCATCTGAGCGTGGTTTTGTTGATAGTATTAATGAGATTTAATAAAGAATAAAAAGTTAAAAAAAATAAAAAAAAATAAAAAAAATAAAAAATTGAAAAGAGTTGTTTCTTTTAAAAAAAATTAATAATGAAATAAAGAAAAATAAAATAAAATGAAAATTTAATAAAAAAGGAAATTATTCCCCCCCTCCTTTTTTCCTCTCCTCTCCTCTCCCCTCTTTCTTGAGAAAATCTTGTGGTGGACTGTGAATTATAACAAACAATGCCTGTGATGGAGGGCCTGAATTGGGGAAAAGTAATAAAGGGGCAAAAAAAGAAAAAAAAAAAAGGAAAAAAAAAAAAGAAAAAAAAGAAAAAAAAAGAGCGTATGGACCCACAAAAAGCAAATAAAGAAAAAATTTGGGTCAAGAATAAAATGATTTGCTTTTAGGTGTTGGTTGTCTAAGAGTTATGATGAGAGGAATAAGAGGAAAATGGAAAAATGGGGGGACAAATTAAAAAATTACTATTGTATTTAGTGGAACAAGAACTAGATAATATGGAGAGCCAGGGATGGGAGCACTGCTAGTGAGTTAAAAAGGTGAAGTAAAACCCCCCCCAAAATGCCACAAACATAGGTTTGAGTCCCAGATAAGATAATTTGTTTGTTATTGAGGTTTGAATGAGAGGAGATGTAAAGGAGATAGGAAGAAACTAATATAGAGGGAGAAAAGAAAGAGAGAGAGAGAAAAAAAGAGGGAACCACTAAAAGAAGAAAAAAGAAAGGAGAGAGAGAGAGAGAGTTAAGGGTTTTGGAGTGCAACCTTCATAGAGAGAAAGGAAGAGAAGAGAAAAGATAATGGGAGATGTAACACTTATGGGTAGTGTAGTTCAAGGAGAGGAGAGAGTAAGACTGGTAGAGAGTTAATCGGCCAAATTGGAGGAGGAAAAAAAAGTATCAAGAATGAAGATAAGAGAACAAACGAACAAATATAATAAAATGGGATAGGTTATAAAGTCTGCAGATTATTCTTGATTTTGAGAGGTTATCTTCTTGCTTTTTCTTTTCTCTCCCTGTTCCTGGTCGGTGACTCTGTACCCCGGGTTCTGCCCCTTTGGCACGCTCAGGTAGAGGTTTGCAGTTGATAAGTCTGTATGGCAATGTCATGTATTGTGCTTTAGTCTCGTTGGCAGTCGAAGCTCATTAGCATTTATAGGCTCCGACAGTGAGAGAGTCCGTGTTCCTGGAGCCTTTCTCCTAGTCTTTCCTTCCTCATTTAGTAGCCTGATAATCCAGCTATGGGGTTGCTGCTGCCTCTGCCTGGATAGTAAGAGGCTCAAAGAGCTGGCAACTCCCCACTCTATTCCCACTCAGCACAGGGCTCTGGGTAAGGCTCAGTCAGTCAGAGCTGCTAGCATAATCAGGCGGGGCTTCCACCCACTCAGAGACCTCTGGCTCTGCCACTCTGTCTGGTAACACAAGCAGGCGCCCACTTCCGGGGTGCTTGGAGGAAACTCTCACTCACTGTCTGCGACCAGTATATCGGGCCAGCAGTCTCACGCTCTTAGTGAAACCCCCAACCGCAGGGAAAAGTTGCAGCGTTGGAATTGAGTCTCACTCCATCCCCGTGCGCGGCTTTTGCAAGGCGCTGGGGCGGCCCGAGATTCCGCTTTGGCCCACACAAAGGCCCCTGACTCTGCCCCTCTGTGCGATAACACGGGCGCACACTGCCGAGGCACTCGGAGGAATTGCTCACTCCTTATCTGCGCGCGCAAACCAGGATATGAGGCCGGCCGCGTTTCCCTCTGAGTGAAATACCCTCCAGCACGGAAAATCTTTACCGTTGGAATTAGTTCTCCCTCCCGTGCATGGCTTTCCCAGGGCGCTGGGGCTGCCCAGAGACTCTGCCCTTGGCCCACAGAAAGGCCTCTGACCCTGCCTCTCCGTGGGGCAACACGGGCACCCACTCTCGGGGCCTAGGAAGAAATTCTCGCCCACTAACTGCGCACCGACCAGGAGACCGGGTAAAATGGCCGCTCCGCTTGTCTTTCTTTCTTTGGGTTTGGCGCGAATGTTAGCTTGTATTGCCCGGGTTGCCACAGGATCAGATTTTCCTCGGCTTGGATCTCTGTGCCACAGCCTTGTTCGGCCGTTTGTGCTGCGGCGGCCTGGATCTATTCACCCCCTTTGCCCGCCTCAGTTTCTATATTCACAGTTACCAGAGGAAGCCTCCCTGTTTAGGTTAGTGAGGAAGGTGGAGCATTTCTTGCTGCCTATTTCCTTCCGGGTTTGGTTATATATTTAGCCAATTTTTCACTCAATCATACCTTTGGGTGTATTGCAAAGCATCTGGAAGCTCCAAGTATAGGTTTTTCTGTTTCTGGTTGAAGATCTTGTTGAGTTTTGGGGGAGATTTATCGGTATCGCTTCCTACCCCGCCATTACTCTGACGTCATCCTTGTTTTTTTTTGTTTTTTTTATTCATTTTAGAAAGAAGAGAGAGAGAGAGAAAGGGGGAGGAGCAGGAATCATCAACTCCCATATGTGCCTTGACCAGGCAAGCCCAGGGTTTCGAACCGGCGACCTCAGCATTTCCAGGTCGACGCTTTATCCACTGCGCCACCACAGGTCAGGATAAGACTATCTTTTGACCACTGAATCTTGGCACATCTTTTTCAAAAATAAAGTGATTCTTTATACAGAATTACACTTTTTAGACTGTACTCCAGTATTCTATGTTTTTACTGATGAGTTGGTATTCATACCATATTAGTTAGTGTACTTTACCAATTAAGTTCATTAAAAATAACTGATAAACTGTGTACTTCTTAAAGCCAGAGGCATTCAAAATAGACAAAAGTAGTTTTGACTCCAGGTTCTACCATTAGGCAATGTAACATTGAGCTAGTAAATAATGTAGATTTATGTCTTGACTCCTGATAGTGTAAGTTCTCCAACTCACTTATTTAAGTTTATTTTGGCTCATCTCTGGTTTTTTTTTTAATTACATATAAATGTAAACCAACTTGCCATATTTTGCAAGTAAATCCTGGAAGAATATTTTATTTAGATTGCATTAATTATATAGCTTAATTTTCCATTGCAATGTTCAGTGGTTTTATTGATAGAGGGCTTACACATCCTCCATTAAATTTATTCTGAAGAATCTGATGTGTCCATTTTTATTGCAAATATTTTTAAATTGTATCTCCAATTTGTTTTTGCTGGCATATAGACATTCTATTATTTTTAGGTTGTTGGAAGAGACCTTATTATCTTTACTTATTATTTTTAATCCTAATAGCATATGTATAGTTCCTTTGAAATTTTCTGCATATAAGAATGATGACATCTTTGAATAGTTTCCTTCTTATTTCTAAACTTTTAACATTTCATTTTGTCTACTTGGCTATTGGAAAATGTTGACTGAAAAAAAAATAGCGATAATCTCCTCTTTTATACTCCAATTAGAAGCTTTCAATATTTCACCACAAAAATAGTGCTATTTACTTCTTTAAATTTGCTATTTTTTAAAGATATCTCTGTCAGATTATGTAAATCCCTTTATCTTCTAAGATTGCTGAGAGGATTATAATTGTTATATTAATTATAAAAATTATTTTAATTCTCAAATACTCCAACGAAAATATCACTTTTCTTCTTTTTTTATTAGTATGTTGAATTACAATAATTGATTTTCAAATTTTATATTTATTCTTTCCTAAAATAAATCTCACTTTTTATGATATACATATTAACTTATTTGTACCTCACTAGATTCAATCTGCTAATATAAAGAATTTTTTATGTTGCTTGGAGAGATATTACCTTTTGTTTTCCTCTCTATACTGACTTCATAAACTAAGTTAGGACATTTTCATGCTACTTCAATGTTTAGAAAAAATGTGTTTAAAATTAATATTCAGTTTGGAAAAAATCAGTAAAGTAATTTAGTAATGAAGGGAGATTTGTGTGGAGTGGTTTAAATTAAAGATACAATTTATTTGACAGACTTAATACTATATAGATTTCCTATTCTTGTGTTAGTTTTACTAATTTTATTTTCAAGTAATTTGTTCATTTCACCTACATTGTAAAAATATATTGATGTAAATATTTTTAACTTGTTTTAAATGTGTGTAGGGTGTATAATTGTATTTTTTGTTCCTGATGTTGGTAACTTGCAAGTATTATTTGCTTGATGAGTCCAGCTAAAGGTTTATCAACTTATTTTTTCAAAAAACAAAATTTTAGATAGCTTGAGTTTCTTAATTATTACACACTTTTCTGTTTTACTAATACTGATTTCTGATCTTCTATCTATTACTTCATTCCTTCTACTTACTTTAGACACAATGTAAGTTCAAAAACAAAATCAAATTGCATGATGATTAAAAAACAAATTTGTATGTTTCTATTCTTATGACATTTACTGAGGCTAGCTTTATAGGTCAGCCTATGGTTTATTTTCATGTACTAAAAAAAATTGGTCTTATATAGTAGTTGAATATAATGAATTATAAATGTAATTATTTCAATTTGGTTGATTGAATATTTCAAATTCTTTTAAGCCTTATTTTCTACATCATCTTATTAATTCTTAGTTTTGCTATACATACACACATGCTATTTTAAATAAATTTTGAATTTTTATATTTTTATATTGAATTAGCATGTTATTGATAAGAAATAAACCTGTTAATCAATAGTAATTCTTCTTAAAGTCTGTTTTGTCTGGGAAGTTGGAAGGCTATACTGAAATATATTACTTTGTCAGAGTCAGAAATAACAATCTAGTGTAAACATTTAAATCTCCCACATGTCTCTCAAACATTGATGATTGAGAAGCTTTTCTTTTCACTTATCAAAGTTAAAGTTTTTATTGCCTTTAACTTATATCATTGAAATACTCTTTTAAATTTTCATTTTTCTATCAGTATTCTAAAATTATTTAATATCATCTTTAAAATTAATTACCCTTGAAATAAAATCAAACTCTGTAGCAGAACCTTCAGGACTGTCAGCATCTAGCTTCTCTGCTTAAATTCATCTCCTACAACTGCCCTACTTTAACACTTCACTCCAACGGTAACACATGAAGTGCATTGTGATCCGTCAGGTCTCCAATTAGTCACTTATTATGCATAATGCTTCTCATATCCTTCCTACTCCAGCCACTCTAACCTGCTTGGTAAAGAAGCATTCATTCCCTATGATGCTTAAATATCAACTTCTTTAAAGACTTTTTGACTGTTTCCCATATCTAGCCTGCACCCATTTCTCAAATGAAATTGACATTTTCTCTCTTCTCCATCCAGCAACTTTTCCATACTTCTAATAGCACTTACAATAAAATACAGCAATTCTTTATTTGTATGTGTGCATGTCTAACTATTCTAAACCATTCAGAAAAAACTATATATCTTTAGTTTAATATTTAAATGATATGCATCTAGAACAGAACTCAGAACTCTATAAATATTTTTAAACAATTAAGAGAGAGCCCCTATTGTATTTTACTGATAAGCTTATTAAAAACATTAGATAAAACTGTATACTTTTTAAGGCCATAGGCATTCAAAATAGGTAAAAGTAATTTTGATTCCTGGCTCTATTTTTAGGCAATGTGAAATAGAGCTAGTAACTCAACTAACCTTTTCTTGGTCTTTGTTATAGGCTAAATATATCTCCCCAAATTCATAGTTAAAGCCCTAATCTCCAGAACTTCAGAATGTGACTACATTTCCAGATAAGGTCTTTAAAAAGGTGATTAAGATTAAATGAGATTATTGGATTGGCTCTAATTCAATATGACTAATTTCTTTATAAGAAGAGATTAGGGCATAGGTGGCCATCTCCAAACCAAGGAGTAAAGCTTCAGAATGAAAGTAATTCTGCTGACACCTAGGTCTTGACTTCTATTCTACAAAAATGTGGGAAAATAAATTTCTGTTGCTTAGGCTACCCAGTCTGTGGTATTGGTCATGGCAGCATTAGCAAACTAATACAGTCTCCTTTGAAACTGATGATGGTTCAACAGGAGTAAATGCATAATATCTCTGCAAAGTTTTAGCATATAGCATATTACCCAATGGTTAAATAAAAAGTATTTTAAATTATAGTTACTAGTCTATTTTTTTCTGTTTTAGAATCTCTATCATTTTTAAATAAATATTTTATTTTTGAACAACTTTTGATTTAAAGAATCATTGAAAGGATGGAACAAAGAATTTCAGTATACCCCATATTCAGTTTCTCCTATTATCAAAATCTCAGTATATTTGACACAATTAGTGAAATAATATTAATGCATTATTAGTGAAGTCTAATTTTTAAAACTTAAAATATTTATGTTATGTTTACCTGTGCCATTTTATAATTATAATGTTAGAACTAAATGGCTATTAGATGTCATTTATTCCAACCTCTACATTGAGCAAAAATAAATCAGTAGTAGACATAGAGAAATTAATTTATATGTAAAATATGTATGTTTGAATAGGGACAAAACTTTAATCTCCTGATTCAAAGGCCATAATTATTTTCTTATGCCTGGTAATACTGGTTAAATGGTTAAACTACCTGTTCTTTCTTTTGAATAGTTAATTGATAGTTTAATTTGCTGTGAAAATTCCACTGTTATTTTATCTTTTTCATATTATTTTAGCTGTAAATTCTGACTAGCATTCTATTATTGTTTCTTTCCCTGGAAAAGCTGAATTATTTTCTACATGCTTATCTGTAGAAGCCACTCTTTATCTTTTTCACCAAGTCATTTTCTGGTTTATATCAATTTCCACATTAAATATTGAAAACCAAAACTCAAGTTGTAGGTAGAGCACAGAGCGCATTCCTAGCAGCTGTGGCTGATGCAATGCTGTGAGAACACTCCAGCACCTGAAACCCTTCTAGGCACACCCAGGAGGGAGCTCGCCCACGTGTGGGAAGGTGGCTCAGCGCCAACCAGGCAGCTCCCTGACCTTTTTGACCATTGGCTTTGAAGAACACGCTGTGACACCCTATAGGCTGAACCTGTGTATATAAGCTGGCTTGCTTCCTGAATGAAGCGGATCTGCATCACTGAACCTGGTCCCTGTAGTCGGGTCTCTGTATCTCTGTCATCCTCACCCCTGGTAGAACTTGTCCACACAAGTAGTAGACTAAAACCCAGTGTTTTTTTTTATTTTTTTATCTGAGTTCTTAAATCTGGAAGCTTTTTCTCTGTTTCTATTTATACCTCTCTTCTCTTCCCAACCCTCTGCTCTCTGCCTCCTCATTATCATCACTATTCCTTAGGATTCCTCTTTCTTATCTCAGTATTAAATTTCATGTCATCATAATAAAGAGATCATTATCAGAATAATAAGCAGCATCAACACCTTTTTCTTAGTACGTCACAATCTGACATATAGATTCTATCATGGCTTTTAAGTTTAGAATACATTTCAGTGCAACAGCTTTCTGAAACTTTATCCAATAGGACATTTACACAATTGCTGATCAGAAATAGCTACATCATGCCATCCTGTCCATCTTCAGTATTGCCTGTGGTCTTTTTTCCCCCTTAAGATGATTTACTGTTTTGTTGTTGTTATATAGGTGGGAGTACATTAATATAAAGAAGATCCCAAAAAATGAATTAATTTATTCAGATTGGTGACACTCAATGCTGTTAATTCAAAAGATTATTAGAGAGTATATATATATATATATATATATACATTTCTTTTCCCATTTATTCCCAGTTTCCACTTGTAATCAATTGTGAGAATAAAAAGCTCCTCAAATGATTTTATGATAGCCATGTTTACTGACTACTAGTTTAAGGGATAATCATTATAATTCAGGTGTCAGATAGCAACAACTCAACCTTTCCATTATCTACAGAGTTTGGATATTCCAGTTGCCACTCAAGACTTCTGTAAAAATCCTTTTTTTTTCTTTTTTCCCCACAGTACGCTCTGGTCCCAAGGTCTTACTTTCACTGAGATAATTCAGTGTAGGAGTATCTCATCATCCCCAATGTTGTTCGTTTTCTTCTGCATAACCACAGGTGCAAAATGGAGTCCTTTACCTTGTTTTATAAACGCACACATGCACGTGCATATACATAAATGTGGACAGAAGACATTGAGGTATTAAACTTTATTGAATATCTACCTTTATAATAAAGATTTATAACAAACAAATAACTTAAAATAAATATTTAAAAATGTTCTTTAAAAAGAAACCATTAACTTTTCTCAACTATTTTAAAATCCAGTCTCTTACCATCTGTCAATTGTTAGCTGCTTTTCTAGTCTTCTGTCAACCTTTCTTTCCAGAAAAAAAACAAACAGAAAAACTCACTTTATTTTGTTTGTGAAATTACAATGTCTCCTAAAAATGTGTGCTATAAAATATGTAACCCTGGTTGACATTTTTTCAGAAATAGAGTAGGCATATTAGGGAATCTGCACCATGATAGCTATGAAAGTGCTTACTGGTTTTGCATGTCAAATACTCATAAGTACATTTTTTTTAACCCTCATGAACACACTGTATGTTAAATATGTTTTTGTTTGTTGCTTCACTTTAGTTGTTCATTGATTGATTGTCATATGTGCCTTGACCAAGGGCTCAAGCCAAGTGAGTAACCCCTTGCTCAAGCCAGAGACTGTTAGACTCAAGATAGAGACCTTTGGGCTCAAGCCAGTGACCTTGAGATCATGTTGATAATCTCACTCTCAAGCTGGCAACCCCATGTTTAAGCTGGTGATCCCACACTCAAGTCGAGGAGTTTACGCTCAAACTGGTGATTTTGGGGTTTCAACCAGGGACCTCAGCATTCCAGGTCCATGCTCTATTCACTGTGCCACCACTGATGAGGCTAAATGTTTTGGGGGGCTTTGTACAGGTGAGGAAACGGAGGTATCTGTAGTTCAAAAAACTAGATCTAGAGTTATACATTTTGTTAAAAAACTATACAAGCAGAAATTTGAACCCAAATACAGCTCCAAGGCCTGGACTCTGTATATCTACACTTCACTTCTTTAGCTAGAGCCTTCTAGTGGTCCTGGTGCTACTTTCTACCACCTATTGTGCTCTAGCCTTCTGAGCAGAGGAACAGACACAGCAGTGAATTTCCTAGAAAAGCTGCTGCAATCTGGAGTGTAGCAGTAATGCAAAGTGACAAAGTTAATAGTGATAGCCAAATTATATTGGTTGCCATTTTGAGAGATGTAGCGCTACAAGCATTACTTCAGCTGTATACTGGCCAGTGTACCAGCTACTAGTGTTAACACCATCCAAAGCAGGGTTAGCTAGTGGAGCTAGAACTCTGAACAAGACAAACTGATCTCATTACAATTGCCTAGACTACTATTAGTGGTTACTATATGCCAATGCACATTAGAACCTTTACATTTATGACAATACAAGTTCTCTTTGCAAAGACCAACTCTTTGTCTTAGATTTTATTTGTATGTGACTGATCTAAGAGTTTGATTTATACTTTTGTGATCTTTACTAACAACCTAGCACAGATGAGTAAGCTTCAGCGCCAGAAATGTACCATTTTAGAAATACCTGGAGAAATTTTTACTTCTTTATACTATTAAAAATTCTGAAAAGAGTTCAGATTATCTAAATACAATGCCTTACACTCATTTGTCCTGAAACTGGTGAATAATATAATGTAAATTCACAAGCAGTTAGGGTGCTAACACATAAGTACAAAATTATGTATACTAGGGATATTTTTCTTATATAAATATTGAATTCAAAATAAGCATTTTAAAAATAATATTTAATTACAAGTATACATATGAACTGTCTACATGGAAATAATCTTTTATAATAAAAAAATGAAAGGCACTGGTGAAGCATTTTCTTTTTTCTTTTAACTCATTCTTATTTCTCTATATTTTCCAATGCCAACTCTCAGATAAGAGAGACTAGTGCTTTTCTGTTATATATGATGATCACACTAAGCAGCAATCTGATGGAAGTCACATAGGTTTCAAAGTCTCTGCACCAACACAGAGCTATGAAGTGCTTCATGTGATGTCTAACACTCTATAATGCCTGAGTAATTGGTAGCTTTTATAACTGAATATTTAACCATATATGTATATGTATATATTATTTATTTTTGTAAGAATCTATAACTAAGAAAACTATATATCTTTAAAAAGAAATCAAGACTATAAATAAAATTCTAGGCCTAGAAATTCAATTTGCTTATGTTCAGATTGTGTTTCTTTCAAGATCTACTGTGGTACTGATATAGAGAACCTACACAAACAACAACAAAAAAGAGGCATCTAATTTTTCTGTATCTCACACTATAAGGATGGGTAACTGTTCACATAGCCATTTCCTTTAGAATTGTTTCTTATGATTTAGTGAAGTTTAGATTGATTACCCCAATGACACAGATGAAATTCAGAAGAACAATGAGGTGTCTTCACACACATGGATTCAGCACTCATCTCTCAGGTAGTCTTTCCTCTTTCCAAATACTGGCCATGAAGCGGACATTTTCATTATAACACTGTAGCCATTTGTTGAATTTCACTTATATTTAACAGGCAGACACAGAATTTTATCTTTTGCTAACAAAAGCAAGATAGGAAGTGGTCTTCGGAATGGATGACAATTGACAGTTTCTGCAAACAGGTATGGGTTTCTGCAGCTGGTGACAATGAGTAACGCTGCAGCTCCACAGACTTATTCTGGCTGGGGGCCAACCTGCTGGTTGGAATTCAAAGAATCCATCTGGACCTGAATAGAGATCACAGCCTGGCACAGTCCTTCAGATTCTAGGTATTGTGCACCGTTTATGAAACATAGGCCATGACACTGGCAAAAAAAAAAAAAAAAAAAAAAAGTATATTATTTATATTGAAAGATTTTATTCCCCATTGCAATCTATGTAAAGGAAAAGACGGGAAACAAAATGAAAGATACAAAAAACATAAAGACCTTTTATGTCTTGAGCGTAAATTATTTGTTTTATGCTTATATTTATAAAAATGATTTTCTCAAAGATTCTCATTTAAATAAGGGATTTAAAAAACATTGTGTTAGGAAATGGAATTCTTATATAAATAAAAATGAATATTTTATAGTTTAGACAGTCTTCATGGATGATTATTAGCTTTAGGGCAACATTAGATGATAAGTTAGGAAACACAATTAGTTATGCCTTTTTGTTTAATAGTGAAGTAATTGACTTCTTATATATTTTATTCTACCTTTAAGAAGTGCAAATAGAAGTTTCAGGTTTCTTGAGCTAAGAACTTGGTCAGCTATCACAAGGGAAAGTCAGTACAGTTCTCTTAGCTTTAAAAGCCATTGCAGCCTGCCTGTGAGCAATATATAAGTATGCTCCTAGGCTCCATAAATCATGTCCTGGAAGCCCCCTTACATGACAGCATCAAGAATAAGGGATCAATTTTTTCACAAACAACCATCCTTTGGAAAAATCCAGGATCGTAACAAGAGGTCCATTAACTCTCATCTCAGAAGACAACAAAACTTGTCCTATTGTACTGCCTCTTCTCAGTCAAGATAGGCTGGGTTATATGATGGTACAAAATCAATTCAAACTCCCAATGGCAATATCAGTGGAGAAGTGTCATGTACTTCTTACACAACATGGGCATTTTAGGTACAGTGTGGCTTGTATCTAGGTGTTCTTCCTGCTGGAACCTAGGCTGATGGAACAGGGTCAATCTGAAACATTGCTGGGTTTTTGTTTTGTTTTTTCACTTTTTGCTTACATTTTATTGACTAAAGAAAGTTATATGAAGCCCTACTTAACATTTCCTAAATTGTATAAAAAATACTTTAAATAATTTTTTTCTGGTTTAAAGTATTTCTAGATTAGTAATAAACCCAGGTGTCAGAGAAAAACAAATGCAAATTATTTCCAGAGAATGAAGCTTTGTTTTAAGCCCCTAAAAGGTCAGGCCTACAAGTATTTCAAGTAAAATGGTCATTTCACAGTCAAATATTACCAAGCACAAGGAACATCTAAGAATGAGAACAATGACACACACAAACCAAACTCAACTTAAAATTCCCTAAAACCTTAGGGAATGAAATGATTACAATAATGTAAAGCACATTAAATAGATTTACAATGTTTGAAAAAAAATTTTAGTGTAAAAACATCTCTAGGAAGCAATAACATACCACTTTTACAACTTTAAGTAAAATAATTTGAAAAAATCACAATAGTGTTAAAGGTGAGAAAATAAGGTGCTTGTTTATACCACGTCCATTGAACACTGTAATGGAGATAGGAGGCAGGTCATTAAGAAAAATATGAAAAAGTTTAATGAATTAGGAAAGAAAAAATCATTTGTTATTATTTATAGAAAATACAGCTTGGGTTTATAGAAAATCCAATTCTATACATTTAGAACAAAAATGTATTAACTTAAATATTGGAACAAAAAATTTAACAGAAAATAAAGGATAGCAATTTTTAAGATCCAAACTAAATCTATAAAAGTCAATTATATTTCTATAATTCACTTATATATAATTAATAATTTAAATATAAAAATTTTATTTAAATTAACATGAACTTAATAAATTGCACGAAAGTAAATTTAATAAAAATCACTCATTAAAATATTTAAAAATGCAGAAAAAATTAAAGAAGATACAAACACAGAGTAAATTTTATTTTCTTACTACAGAAGACTTAATACTCTATTGCTATCACTTTACTCCAAAGTTTTCTATTGAGCCAATGCAATCCAAATTGAAATCTTGATAGATTCATTTGGGGGGGCTTAAAAAGCTGATACTAACATTTATATAAAGTCCTCAAAAACCAAGAATAGCCAAGACTTGTTTCCCTCTTTTCAAAAAAAAACAAGGTTGGTGGACTTACCCAAATAGATATAAAAACATTATTTTAAGGCTATAATAACTAAAGCAGTATGTTTTTTATTGAGAAATAATAAATAGATCAATGGAAAGACTAGAATATCCAGAAACTCATCCATAATATATGACACATGTATTTATTTCTTAGAGCTGCTATACCAATGTACCATAAACAGAAATTTATTGTCTCATAATTCTTGAATCTAGAAGTCTAAAATCATAATGTTGGCACATCTGTGCTTTTTCTAAAACCAGTAGAGGAATCTTTTCTTGACTCTTCCTAGCTGTTTATGATTTGCTAGCAGTATTTGGTGTTTCTTGATTTGAAGGTGCATCCCACCAATCCTTTGGCTTCACGTATCATTCCCTTCATGTGTCTGTGTCTTCATATGACCATCTTCATGTAATGATGCCAGTCATATGGATTAGGGACCATCTCACGCTAGTATGACCTCATTTTAACTAATTGCATCTACAGTGATACTATTTCCAAAGAAGGTCTGAAATATTAGAGAGTACAATTCAACCCACAGCAACATTCAAATAATTCTTTAGGCCCCAGCTGGTTGGCTCAATGGTAGAGCATCAGCCCAGTGTGTGAAAGTCCCGGGTTTGATTCCTAGCCAGAGCACACAGGAGAAACACCCATCTTCTTCTCCACTATTTCCCCTCTCCCCCCTCTCTCTCTTTCTTTTCCCTTCCTGTAGCCATGGCTCAATTGAAGCAAGTTGGCCCCAGGCACTGAGGATGGCTCCATTGCCTCAGCCTCAGGTACTAGAATGGCTCTGGTTGCAATGGAGCAACACCCCAGATGGGCAGGGCATCGCCCCCTAGTGGACTTCCTGGGTGGATCCCAGTCCAGCGCATGTGGGAGTCTGTCCCTCTGCCTACCCGCTTCTCACTTCAGAAAAATACAAAAAAAAATTCTTTAAATTTTGCTGAATACATGCATTCTGTTTAAGGAACATGGCTAGTCTGTAAATCTAGTGAGTGTGTTAATGTTTGAAAGTAAACATATTTTAACTCTGTTTACCCTAGCTGCTTTCACCTGCATTATATTAAGTGAAATCAGAAAGATATAGTACATGTGTGTTTTAAACAACAAAAGAAAGGATTTTAAAAATTGTATACTGATTCATCACAGATAAAGAAGTGAAAGAAAAAAGGGAAAACACTGTAACACTGTCATTAATAATTTGTCTCAACTCATTTGGGAGAGAGATATGAGCAGTTTGTTGTTTGCATAATATTGAAATTTTGCTAGCCCTGTCTGGTTGGCTAAGTGGTAAAGTGTCAGCCTGCATGTGGATGTACTGGGTTCGATTTCTGGTCAGGGCACACAGGGGAAGCGCCCATCTGCTTCTCCACAATTCCTTCTCTCACTTCTCTCTCTCTCTCTCTCTCTCTCTCTCTCTCTCTCTCTTTCTCTCTCTTCCACTTCTATAACCATGGCTCAACTGGAACAAGTTGGCCCCAGGCACTGAGGATGGGTCTGTGGCCTCAGCCTCAGGTGCTAAGAAGAGCTCAGTTGCTAAGCAATGGAGCAATGTCCCAGATGGGCAGAGCATGGCCCCTAATGAGCTTGCTGGATGATGGATCCTAGTCAGGGCACATGCAGTAGTCTGTTTCTGTTTTGCCTCCTCTCACTGAATAATAAATAAATAAATAAATAAATAAATAAATAAATAAATAAAATTTTACAGATAAGATAAGTAAATTATTAAATAAGTTATCGGAAATATAACATTTCAAAATTTTGGGTATTGGTCTATTTCCTTAATTTTAGGTGTTTGAAAAACCAAGAATAATTTCAGAACAAAAAGCAACTATAAGTACATATAATTAGAAAGAATAAAAGTATACCATTAGGTAAAACTTTTGAATATTACAACATATAAATTTACTACCCACTTTCCGACCAACTTTACTTGAGACAGAATGAATTGTGATATTTCCTCACCCTGTCACCTCCTAACTTTGTCACTGCTGTTTTGCATTGCATTTTCCCATTTTTTAAAATGCATGTAATTATGCCTTTTAGAGCTTTGTAGATCAGGTATATTCATTGATTAACTCAGTTTAGTTTTTTGTAGCCAAATTTAGTAAGCAATCCTATATTTTCTATTTATTTTTAATTTTTTTTTTATCTTTCAGAGAGACAGAGAAAGGAAGGGCAAAAAAGAAAGGAAAGGAGAGAATCCTTTATTTTCTAGTAATCTACATTTAGTCTTAGGAATCTTAGCACCCTCTTCCTCATAGAATTGTCAAAAATAATATCTAAAAGTCATATGACATCAGTCAATTTCTTTTTTTTACCACTCTATTGAGAAATATTTGACATACATCAATCCATGCATTTAAGGCATATACCATATAGGTTTGATTTATATATATTGTAAAATGATTACCACAATAGATCCAGTTATTCATAATCTTATATAGCTACCATTAAGAAATTTTTAAAAAAAGAAATAAAACTCTCTTTTGATGAGAACTTTTAGGATTTACTCTTTTAACCACTTTCCTATATATCATCAGCAGTGTTAACTATAGTCATCATGTTGTACATTATATCCTTAGTACTTATTTATCTTATAACCAGAGTTTGTGCCTTTTGACCATCTTTCTCCAACTATTTCTCCTTCCCGCTCTGCCTCAATGTGATCTATTTTTCTATGAATTTAGGTTTTTTTTTGTTGGTTGGTTGGTTGTTTTAGATTCTGCATATAAGTAAAATTATGTAGTATTTGTCTTTCCTGGTCTCACTTCTTTCTTTCTTTTTTTTTTTTTTTTTCATTTTTCTGAAGCTGGAAACAGGGAGAGACAGTCAGACAGACTCCCGCATGCGCCCGACCGGGATCCACCCGGCACGCCCACCATGGGGCGACGCTCTGCCCACCAGGGGGCGATGCTCTGCCCATCCTGGGCGTCGCCATGTTGCGACCAGAGCCACTTTAGCGCCTGAGGCAGAGGCCACAGAGCCATCCCCAGCGCCCGGGCCATCTTTGCTCCAATGGAGCCTTGGCTGTGGGAGGGGAAGAGAGAGACAGAGAGGAAAGCACGGCGGAGGGGTGGAGAAGCAAATGGGCGCTTCTCCTGTGTGCCCTGGCCGGGAATCGAACCCGGGTCTTCCGCACGCTAGGCCGACGCTCTACCGCTGAGCCAACCGGCCAGGGCGGTCTCACTTATTTCACATAACAAAATGACTCTCAGGTCTGCCCATATTGTCACAAATGGTAGGATTTTCTTCTTTTTAATGGCTAAATAATATTCTATTCTGTATGTATACCATAATTTGTTTATCCATTCATCAACCAATGGACACTTCGGTTGGTTTCATGTCTTAGCTATTGTGAATAATGGTGTTGTGAACTTGGGGTGCTAGCCAATTTTTTAAAACAGCAATAACAAAGCTACCAGAAACTGCTGATTTGGAAATATCATTTTTAACATTATTAGAAATAATAATAACCTTTCCTATTCCAGCTTGACTTCCTTCACTTTCTCTCATAAAGATTTATATTCTAATCACTTTGTTTCAAAATATTATAAATAATATGCTTCAAAATTTTAGAAATGTATTAATCTTTTTTCTTATTTAATAGGAAAATGTTTTCTCTAGTCAACTTATGCTTTAGAAAGCTTTTTTATCTTAATGATTTTAACTTTAACAGTCGGTGTTTTATTTTCACCAAGGGACATTAATTACTATATCATTCTGAAATATTTCACAATCAATACCACATCTTTGTAAGGCCCTTGATAAAAAAAAAGTAGTTCTTTAATTTTCTTGTTAATTATATTATATTTAAATATAATAAAATTAGGTTTGTATATGTTGTTTTAAAAATAGTGGATAGTGAACAGCCTTGGGAGGAATTTTGAGAAACTACATTAAGAGAATTTCCCTGACTTTAGTCATGACTCCTTGATGCATTCAGTCAGTGTGTATATAAAACTTAGTGTTTTATGGATAGCATTAGTTCTTGGGTTACATTTTCATAATTGAGACTGAAAGTATGACCTATGCACCCGAGGCATTTACAGAACAAAAGAGGTAAGAATGCCAAATTAAGTATATGAAACTCAATTAAAATTGAATTTTAGATGAACAAGGAATGATATACATATATTTTAGTATAAGTATATCCCATATATTTCTTACCATACTATGTTTATGAAAATATTTAGATATAATCTGAAAATATCATTCACTTACAAATCTCTGAAACAACCCCACTAAACAAGATGGGCAAAAATCTTGCTTACCTAAGAAACTCTAGAAATGAGTAGAATGTCTATGACTCAATGCAAAATAAATTGCACATAGCACTGTACACTAATAGGTAAAGTTATTTTCCATGAGAATGCAGGTTCACAATTCTAACAATATGTATATACACTGGAATTAAGTGAATGGATGACAGATGGTGGAGCCAGCTTTCTCACTATTGGAGTGAAAGACTAAAAGTGAATGTAAAAGGCTAGAAGATCATATGTTAATATATCTAAGCTGAAGACATCAGTGTGAACTCATATTCATCTTAATATAAATAAATGCTACATATATAAATACTTATAGACATGTTTATATACACAGGTTAGTATATATATATATATCCTTACTATACCAAGCAGAGAACAGAGAGGGACACCCCAGTAGCCATACGTACATCTGCTTTTTAGATCTTGGCTTCTAATACTGTACTACAGCAAATGGAACTAGGATTCTTTGTAGAAATGGCTGATTCTAGGATTCTGGAAGGAAATATACAAAATAAGCCTGAAACACCTTGAAATGCGTGACATAAGGAACTGCTAAACACATGTATGTGCATGCTCATACACACACGAATACAAATAGGGGCATAGCAAAGGGACATAGGAATGCACAAACTGAAAGAATTCCCAATAATTAAAGCTGGAACAGTTTGAATTAGTGTTAAGTTATAACAAAACATAAAATCAATGTCTATAAGTCCATATTCATATAAATGACTAACTGAATAGATAGATGATAAATAGATATAGATAGATAGATAGATAGATAGATAGATAGATAGATAGAGTGATAATTCTCAAAAGCAGAAAAATTTTATTATTGTTACAGTACTGTAGGTTAGATGTTCAATGTAGGTTACAGTACTGCAGATTAGAAGTTCAACATAGGTCTTACTAGGTATAATTCAAGGTGAAAAAAGAGCAGTATTTTTTGGGGGAGGGAACTCCTAGAGATAAATCCTTTTCCTTGTCTTCACCAGCTTTTAGAAACCACCCACATACCTTGTTTATGAACCCTCTCTTCATCATCAAGCAAGCAACAGTCTATTTTAATGGTTATTCTTCCATAGTCACATCTTGTTTCCTGACTCTCCTCCACTTTTAATAGCCCTTGTAATTATCTGAGCCCAGCTGGATAATACAAATAATCTTCTTATTTTTAAGTTAGTTAACTAGTAACCTTAAATCCATTTGAACTTTAATTCCTCTTTATCATGTAAAATGACACATCTGGAGTTTAGGACATGGATATCTTTGAGAGACCTTATTGTGCCTACTGCACTCTTCAAAGAGTTGGAATATAACTCCGTACTCTGAGTGTGACCTGTGGCTTGTGCAGTATGAAAACAGGGATAAAAGAGTTATTTTACTGTTGGAAAAATCTCATCCATATTTCTTCAGCCACATTATAAAGGTTATAATCAACAATTATATCATATTGACTATATGCATCCTTTATTTGATATGATGAAAATGGCACTTTACCTCTGCAGTCTTCCTCCCTAAAGTACATAACCTCAGATTAACCACACACACACACACACACACACACACAAAATATGTGAGACAAATGCCAACTGAAGGACATTCTACAACATATCTAACCAATGCTTCTTTAAAACATCATGGTCATCAAAAATAAGGAAAATAAGAGAAGCTGTCACAGCCAAGACGAGGCTAAGGAAACATGATGAGTAACTGTAGTCCCTATCCCGGGTGAAACCCTGACTCAGATAAGGGGCACTAGGAAAACTAAGGAAATCAGAATGAAGTATGTATTTTAGTCAATAATGATGTGTCATTATTGGTTGATTATTTATAACAAATAAATGATACTAACAAATAAGATCTTAATGATAGGGAAAACTTGATATAGGAAACTCTTTGTAAAAGACAGGAAGCTAAAAAAAAACAAAGTCATGTAGGAGCTGATAATAAGGATTTTGAATTACATTTTGTCAGAGAAAACAATGTATTTACAAAATAAAACTACAGCCTTTTCAAAATTTTTTTTATTTTTCTGAAGTGAGAAGCGAGGAGGCAGAGAGAGACTCCCGCATGTGCCCGACCAGGATCCACCCAGCATGCCCACTAGGGGGTAATGCTCTGCCCACCTGGGGCATTGCTCCGTTGCAACCAGAGCCATTCAAGAGCCTGAGGTGGAGGCCATGGAGCCATCCTCAGCACGTGGGCCAACTTTGCTCCAATAGAGCCTTGGCTGCAAGAGGGGAAGAGAGAAATAGAGAGAAAGGAGAGGGAGAAGGATGGAGAAGCATATGTGTGCTTCTCCTGTGTGCCCTGGCCAGGAATTGAACCCGGGACTTTCGCACACTGGGCCAACGCTTTATCACTGAGCCAGCCGGTGAGGGCCCGAAACTACAGCCTCCTTATACTTATGTTTAACCTTAAATTTGACCCATCAAGATTTAATCCATTTCTGCTTGATTTATCTTCAAAAAAGAAACTTTACCATGGCAATGAGTCATTTGAGAAACTAGATTTTCTTGAGCTTGTTTATTTCCCTAATTGTTGGTCATCACACCACCCAGTCTAGCCAAACAGAGGTTGGCAAACAATAGGCCTAGGACTGGATGCCTGTTTCAAAGTTTAAAACACTCACTCTTTGGACCTTTAAGAAAAACTTTGTTGATGTCGCCTTTCTGTTTTTCCTTTACTAAAATATGACACAGCAATCAATAAAGTGTAAATTATATCAAAATATAGGTTTTCCTGTTAATATGTAAATATCTGGATTATTTCATTTACATAGGGTTGCAGCTTCTATTTGGTGAAATACAGACTGTTAGCTTTCTACCCTTATTTGTTCTGTAATGCTATTATAATAATTTTCATGGTAAGTGGTACTGAAGTCACTATATTAGGTGAATTAAGAAAAGGAATAGTAGATTCTGAAAGAATAAGAAAATTAAAGAAATGAATAAAAGAATGAAGAAAAAATGAAGAAAATGTCATCTTAAATTCAAAAAGGAGTTCCAGGTTTCTACGACCTCTGATATTACTATCTTTCACAATGCCAGAGTTCTAAATATATGTTCTGAAGTGGAACTTGATGATTCATGCTGGTGTTTTTTCTCTCCTAATATCTGCTGAAGGTTTTAAAGGGGTCCCAATATCGAAAGTGCCCTTGCCCTTCAGGGGGAATGGCTTCCTTCACATGATTTGTAGATATGGGTTTGAGGAGGTCATGAGGGGGCAAGTAGAACATTAAAATATGCAAAAATATAATCTCTTTGCCCATCTAAAGCCAGTAATAATTACGTATATATACATATGTGTATATAATATATAAATATGACATATGTATATATATTACATGTTTAAATTTATATATGCTTATCATTAGAAAACATTTTTACTATTAGCTTGCCCTGACTAGTTAATTGGATTTAGAACCATTGAATTACCAAAATTATTTTGTCTGAAAGGATTGTTTAAATTTGTATATTAGTGAAGTTCTATGGAATAATTTCTATGTTAGTGGAGTTCAGTAGGAATAGTTCATCTATTTGTACTCTATAAATAATAAAAAAAAAAAAGCCATTTAAATTGGGGAAGGCACCAAAATTCATTCAATACCAGATATTTTTCAAATAAGTTAATGATTTTGTCCCAATAAACAGGGCAGTCTTTCTTTGCTGGGAATATTTAATAATGCAACTGGCTTTTAAATTTCTTTCCTGGAGTTACAAGCCTCTGTGTGTGAGTTTTCTTTTCCTCTATGTCTGTAGATGCCCGTTTGTTTCAACACAAAACATTTCCTTTAATATTTTGGTGCTGTTTATCGAGACACTTTAATTTCATTGTTTCCTTTCGTATTTGTCTTCACCAGGTGTTGACTCCGGCACATTTCCCACATGATAAAATTAAAGGTCTAATTAATGCCTTTAAGGACAGTGGTGCACAATTCAGCACCTAATTTTCTAATTTTCTGCAGGGGGCGTATTTAGGTGTTTAACTAGGTGGAACTGTGTGCTAAAGATTCATTTGCATACAAAGTCCCTCATTTCTTTGTAAACACTCTTCAGTACAGAAACAAAGAATGCATTTGCATTACTTGTTGTGCACTTTTCTAGCAAGCGGCAGTACAGAAAATAAATATATCTAAGCCACATTTCCTCAGAGCAGAAACAAAAATCCTTTTAGATGAGGTGTTGAAATATAAGGTCCATTTCTTTGGAGCAGTGAGGATAACAGTCAGTATTTGAAAATTGAGGGGGGCACCTACAGAAAAGAATGAATGCTTTGAAAAACTATAACTGAGATGTAGAGAATCTTAAGAAAAATATGGGATTATATCAAGCAGAAAACGGAAAGCTAAATTACTGCCAGGCACCTCCTAGCAGAGAGGATACCAGGAAACGAAACTTATTCATCTATTTTAGACTAGAAGAACTTGGAAAGGAACCATCTATATAAAGGCTAGGACACTAATCTCACTTTACTTTCAATCTACTTTAAAACAATGTTGTGGATGATTCAGATATTATTATCAATAAAATATTTCCTTGATTATTAGCAAATTAAATCTAATAAACACCCCAGTGTACTCAAGGACATGATTTAGCAGATACAGGGATAAAATTTTGGCTGAATTTCTACTTCCCCTCTACAAAACCATAATCTTTATCAGCACTTCACTTTTGACATGGACAGCAGATATTTTCTCAACACTTGTAAAAAGATTAGTGTCAAAGCAAAAATTGTCCAGACCAAGAACAAAGTTAAACAGGCAAGGAAGACTTTATTCAAAGATGTTCTAATAAGGCCTAGAGATCAAAATTCAACAAAACAAGTCTACCCAAACAAAATCTGGAGCATTTTTTAAGAGCTGTTGGGTGGGAATCATGGGCCACCTGCATTTGCTAATTGGTTTTACCTAAAGGAAAAGTAATGTATAGCCAGTAGCCATGGCCATCACAGCCACCTGACACATGCAGGTTCACATTAGATTCAAACAGACCATAGAGAAACAGCGGAGCTGAAAACTGGTAGGCCATTTATTTATTCTAGCCTCACAACCGGCAAACGAGTAAGTACAACATACTGGGCACCAAAAGCCACTCACTTATTCAGTGCTCACAGAGCTACTGACACATCTGGGTTTTCCTAGAGTCAAAGGCCCCCACCAGTTCAGTCCCTTCTGGGTCCCCATCTCCTTCTGTCTGCACAATCTACACAAACTGGCTTCTCCTTCAGCACCCCGCCATCTTGGCTGCTTCTCTCTCTGTAACAACATGGTCTCTCTCAAAAAATGGCCTCGTCTTCCTTCCTTTTTCCTTCTTCTTAAATTTTTTTGGCGCAAAAGCCCCTCCTCCAGCACATATTAGCATAACAAACCCCTTCCCAAGCAGGAAGGTAATTAGCAGTTTCACAGATCACATATCTGGGCAGCAGCCATTATTAACAATAAAAATGAGCAAAATCAAATAACACAAAATTTTACAAACTTATTTGCCCAACAAGTAAACGTTCTTATATCTTAATTATAGAAAGTAGTTTTACAACTTGGAGCAAGATACAGCAACAAAGTTAGGCTACCTTGAAACTGGCTAAGATCAAGTATAGAAACTGAGAGATAAGCATTCTTTCTCCCTTGATGTATACAATTCAGAAGGATGTCCATGGGTCCTTGAGAAAAGCATTCCCGGGCTGTAAAAGAGGCAAAAGATTTTTAAAAGATTTACATTTCAAAGAGGCAAAAAAAGAATTTACAATGACAAGTTTTCTAGAGTAAATAGTCTAAGGGAAGGCAGGGATATAGAGTCAGGAAGTAGCCTGTCTAAAGTTTAATTAACCTTGAGGGGAATTTTAAGATGACCTTAATCATTTTTAAAATACAACTTTAAAACAAATTCGATTTTATTGTTACCCCTATGTCCCACCTAAATATAAATTTTGGAGTCCTTGCTTTTTAATCTTCATTGTCAGAATAGCAGTTTCTTCTAGGATATTTGATCCCAGTCATTTACTAAATCATATTATGTAAGTACTATATAAGTTGAGATAAGGCAGATTTTAAAATAGGAATCAGATATTAAAATGAAAATCATAGTAATCATTATTATCAAGTGATGTGAATTATATTACATATTTTTGCCTTCCTTTAATATCAAATCTTTGTGGCCCTGGCCGGTTGGCTCAGTGGTAGGACGTCGGCCTGGTGTGCAGGAGTCCCAGGTTCGATTCCCAGCCAGGGCACACAGGAGGGGCGCCCATCTGCTTCTCCACCTCTCCCCCTCTCCTTCCTCTCTGTCTCTCTCTTCCCCTCCCGCAGCCAAGGCTCCACTGGAGCAGAGTTTGCCCGGGTGCTGAGGATGGCTCTGTGGCCTCTGCCTCAGGCGCTGGAATGGCTCTGATTGTGGCAGAGCGACGCCCCAAGATGGGCATAGCATTGCCCCCTGGTGGGCATGCCGGTGGATCCCAGTCGGGCGCATGCAGGAGTCTGTCTGACTGCCTCCCCGTTTCCAGCTTCAGAAAAAAAAAAATCACATCTTTGCATTAGTCCTGAAGGCCTCTCAGAAACCCTAGGGTTCAGAGGATAGTGATGAGGAAATGTTAACTACAAATTCTATCTCCAGTGCTGGTCTAGCTAAATGATTTGTAGTGCCTAGTTAAAAATAAAAATATAGGAACACTTGTTAAAAAATTATTTGGAATATCAGGATAGCAACAGTGGAGCTTTAAACCAAGTACAGGGCCCTTCTGAATACCCATGAAGTGGGTTCTGTTCAAATCATATTTTTTTAAGAATGTTTTTATCAGCCTAACCAGGCGGTGGTGCAGTAGATAGAGTGTCGAACGCGGAGGACTCAGGTTTGAAACCCCAAGGTCACCGGCTTGAGTGTGGGCTCATCTGGTTTAAGCAAGGCTCATCAGTTTGAGCCCAAGGTCGCTGGCTTGAGCAAGGGAACATTCAGTCTGCTTGACCCCAGCCACCTCTGTCAAGGCACATATGAGAAAGCAATCAATGAACAACTAAGGTGCCACAAATAAGAATTGATGTTTCTCATCCCTCTCCCTTCCTGTCTGTCTGTCCCTATCTGTCCCTCTCTCTGTTTCTCTCTGTCTCTGTCACTAAAATAAAGAATATTTTTATCAGCCTTAGCCAGATATAACTACCCATCTTATGAAATCTAATAGCACTTTTGCTTGTTTCACCATGGAATACAATATTTTCTAATCACACTTTTTTTTTGCTTTTGCTTTAATTTAAAATTAAGTAATACATATATGGTCAAAGAGCACAATAACATAAGTATATAAAGTATTTCAAAGTGAGGCTTATCTTGCCCCATCCACCTTGTTTCTAACTCATTCCCCACCTTCACAGATAAACATTTCATTATTTTATGGTGTCTCTTTGAACAGTTGTGAGCACATATTGTCACCAGTTCCTCAGTCTTGGTCTGGGTTCCTTGGCTCTTGTCTTCTGAAGAGAAGGATTTCAGATGTGAATAGCAAAGCAGGTAGCAGTTTATTTAGCAAAGAAAAGTACACTTGGAAGACTTTCAAGTGGGCAATTTAGATGAACCTGAGTGTCCTGTTTGGTCACCTAGTTAGTTTTTATGCTTAACCAGCACCTCCTTTGTTTCCTGGCTCCTCCTCCTAACCTGCCTTGTTGGGTTGATCATATGTGCATATCTCTGCCCATGGAGGTATGCCTGTTCTGTTTGTATTTTAAGGCCACCTACGTGCTCTACTCTATGATTTTGGCCTTTAAGCCTAGTGTCTCCAATGGAAAGTCTTAAGTCAGTCACTGCCTTGTGTGTCAGTCCCATTGCGCATGCTCCCCATGGGTGAGTAGCTGCCTTGGCCTGTAACAGAAGTTTGAGAACCGCAGTCAGCCATCTGGCTATTGGCTGATGATTATGTTTAAGGTTGAAATTCTCTTCTTCTTTCTGTCTGCCCCCTACGTGCTCATGTCTGATTAGCTAACTACTCCAACACATGAATATATATTTTTAGTTCCTCTTTTTTTAATAAAATGTAATATATTTTAGGCACACACACACAATTCTGAACTTGCTTTTGTTTACTTAATCATATGCTAGAGGATGTTCTATATCCTATGCAGAGAGGTTCCTATGTGCCATAGATTATTGAACCAAATGGATGGCTACTTGGATTGTTTTTAATCCCTTGCTATCACAAACAGTGTAGCAATGCATAATAGAGATAAACTATTCTATGTATAAATTGCATATTTGTAGGATAAATGTCTAGTAGTAACAGTGAAAGTATAATTATAATTTTGATAGTTTTTGCAAATTATGCCCTATAATCCTATAATATATATAAATATATTGTAAGCTTTGGTAGTTCAACACTATATGAAAAGGATTTTTTTATAGCTTCATCACTGTATTTTATCAAACATTTAAAATTTAGTATTTTTGCTATACTCCTTGGTACATGTTTATAACTATTTTATCTTTATTATTAAATGTATTTATTTATAAAGAGCTTTTCTTTTCCTTTATATATTTGGTCCTTAATTTTACTGTATCTGATTTTAAGGATGCAGCCCCAGCTTACTTTTTATTTGCATTTGCTTGGTATGTATTGTTCTTCCATTTATTTACTTATTAGAGAAGAAGGGAGAGAGAAAGAGAGAAGCATCAACTTGTTCCACCTGGTTATGCCATTGGTTGCTTCTCATATATACCATGACTGGGGCTCAAACTGACAATCTTGGGTTGAGCCAGCCACCCTGTGCTCAAACCAGCAACCTTGATGCTCCATGGTAGCTCTCTATCCACTGTGCGCAGGCCAAGGCTCTTTCTTTTATTTTTGATATTTATAAGTTACATTATTTAGTCATTTATTTTTCTTTACAACAGAGATGTGTTTTTATTTTTAATTCAATTTATATACAAGGTAAGCCCATTCAAATTTATTTATATAGCAGATATGTTTGAATTTAGTTCTATCACATTATTTTTGGTTTCTGTCCATATATACACATTTATAGATTTTTAAAAAGTCTTTTACCATATATAATTACCTTTGTACCAGTCCCTTCTTCTGCTGATTAATATTACTTTTATATTGAGACAGAATCATCAACAACAAATTGAGCTGAAATCCTCTCTCCTCTCTTTGATCATGTAATTTTAGCTAATAAAATGATTGTTTTCAATGCTTAGTCTTATATTTGCTCAAAATTTCGCCATTTATTGTTGGCTTTAAATTATGTATTATGTAGAATTATAGAGAGATTATATATGGATATGTTTATATTATAAATGCCCAGTTACTTGAAACAAGGCAGACTCTTTAGCATTTTAATGAATGTCAGTCTAAAGAAGTCTGATATCACACTTATTTTCACTTCTTTACAAGGGGCTTTTATTTTTTCTGGCTGCCCAAAAGACTTTTTCTTTTTATAAGCCTAGTAAATTTACCACAGTGTTTCATCTTAGTTAATATTTTGTGTCCTTTCAATAAGTATGTGGGTGGAGCACAGAGCACATTCCTAGCAGCTGTGGCTGATGCAATGCTGTGAGAATACTCCAGCTCCCAGAACCCTCCTGGGTATACCCAGGAAGGGAGCTTGCCCACTATAAGGAAGTGACTTAGCGCCAACCAAGCAGCTCCATGATCTTTTCAGCCATTGGCTTTGAGGAACGCGCTGTAACACCCTATAGGCTGAACCTGTGTATATAAGCTAGCTTGCTTCCTGAATAAAGTGGATCTGTGTCACTGAACCTGGTCCCCAGAGCCAGGTCTTTGCGAGTGCGTCGTCCTCACCCCCGGCCGGACTTGTCCATATAAGTAAATTTATATTGTTTAAGGAAAATGTTTGAATTGTATATATTTTCATTGTTTTAGTTTTTGTAGATTCTATTTGTGTATAAATCAATATTTTTTGTATACTGAATTTCATATTCTTCTTATTAATTAATCATTTATATAATTTCTTTTATTTCCTCTCCTTAATTTTTCTTCATTTTACCTTACAAGTTCTTTTCAGTAGTCTACTTTTTATCTTGTCCCTTTCAATTTAGACTCAATTTCTGAAAGTTTGCCTTTTTAGTTTTTCAATTTTTTCTTATATTGTAGTCATTATTTTCTTCTATCTAGCCAGATCTTCCCTTAGTATTGTATATCTATTTTGAAAATTTACCTCTTCGTGATGATTTTACTAAAGTGTATTTTTAAAAAATCATATTGAAAGAGTTGGCCTGTATTTTTTAATACCTTTCCTTTTTTTAAATTTATTTTTTTCATTGAATGTTTAGGGTACCACTACTTAACATAATTACACAGGTTTCATATGCCCAATTCTACAATACATCTCTGTGTTTATGCCCCCAAGTCAAGTGTTTGTCCATCCCCATGTATTCCTTTCAAATTACTACTTTTCAAGTGAGTTGTGTTTTTATTCATTAGTGTCTAGATACTATCATTATCATTTTTCTTATGATATCTATATTAGAGATACTACAAGATTTGACAAAAGTAGGCTTACAGTGGTAAGTATGTGAGACAGAGTTTATTATTTTTATTGTATTATTCTCTGTATGAACAACTATAAACATACTTTGGCCCCACCCTGTATATTTATACTTTTTGTTATTTGTATTTGAATTAGTTGAATTTCACTGGATCATATATTAATATAATGTCATTGGAAAGTTATAGAGGCCACAGACTTTATCACATTTATTTGTTCAAGACCCTTTTCCTTTTTTGCTGTAATGACACATTTTTCTTTAAAAGATGATTGTTCTAGGTATCTATGTAACTTTTACTTCTCACTAAGGATCTGAAATGGATTAAGAGACTCATTCTTAAATCATCTTAAGCCCTGGGATATAAAATGGGCATAGCCTCTATTTTCGAGTGTTCCTTTTACTTTCATTTTTTAATTATTTGTGTTGACATACAATATTATATTAGCTACAACTGTACAACATAGTAGTTTGCCATCTACATTACTTATGATGTGGTCACCGTGGTAAATCTAGTTACTAACGTTGCCATACAAAGTTATTGTGATAATTGACTGTTTTCTCTTTGCTGTGCATTACATCCACATGACTTTTATTTTAACTGGGGGTTTGCACTTCTTCTTCCCTTACTTTTCCACTCTCCAATCACCCTTTCCTCTCTGGCAACTATCAGTTTCTTCTCTGTACCTATAAGTCTATTTTTTTTTTGTTTTATTGGTTCATTTTTTAGATTCCACGTCAAAGTGAAATCATATGTTATTTGTCCTTTTCTGTTTGACTTACTTTACAATATGTTCATTCATGTTGTCACAAATGGCAAAATTAAATCATTTTTATGACTATTAATATTCTATATATATACTATATCTTCTTTATCCATTCATGCATTGACGGACATCTAGTTCGCTTCCTTATCTTAGCTATGGTAAATAATGTCATAGTGACTGTCATTTTCTTAATTGTTTTATGTAGTTCTAAGTTTCTGTTTTCTCCTGCTCTCTGCTTTTGTATATATTGATGACATCTTTTAGTGATACATTTAGATTCCTTTCTCTGTATTATTTTGAGGACTTATTATAGGTTTTAGTCTGTGGTTACCATGAGATTCATATAGAACAAGCCATGGTTATCATAATCTATTTTAAATTGATAGTCATTTAAGTTCAAACACATTCTAAAATTACCACATTTTAATACTGTTCCCAACATTTATGCATTTGACATCATACTGTACATCTTTTTTTTAATGTTTGTTTGTTTATTTATTTATTTATTTATTTCAGAGACAGAGAGAGAGAGTCAGGGAGAGGGACAGATAGGGACAGACAGGCAGGAACGGAGAGAGATGAGAAGCATCAATCATCAGTTTTTTGTTGCAACACCTTAGTTCTTCAGTGATTGCTCTCTCATATATGCCTTGACCGCGGGCCTTCAGCAGACCGAGCAACCCCCTGCTCAAGCCAGTGACTATGGGTCCAAGCTGCTGAGCCTTGCTCAAACCAGATGAGTCAGCACTGAAACTGGCGACCTTAGGGTCTCAAACCTGGGTCCTCTGCATCCCAGTCCAACGCTCCATCCACTGTGCCACCGCCTGGTCAGGTCATAGTGTACATCTTATGTATGTGTGTCTCTTAATTTATTGTTTTAGTTATATATGCTTTACTACTTTTGTCTTTTAACCCTCACACTATTGATAATTACTTTAACTGAGTATTTGCCTCTATCAGTGAGTTTAATTCTTTCCCATGTACTTATTTTTAGTTTTGGCATTTTTGTCTTTACTTAGAAAAGTCCCTTTAACAGTTCTTGTAGTATCGGTTTTTTGCTGATGAAATTCTCTTAGCTTTTTTTCTTGTTGGGAAAACTCCATATTTTCTTTACTTTTGAATGGTAACCTGCTGGACAGAGTTCCTTGGTTATAGGCTTTCAATTAATCACTTTACATATATCACACCATTTTTTATGATATATAAAGTTTTTTCCTGAAAAGCCAGCTGGTAGTCTCATGGGGTTTCCTTGTACACGACTAGACACACTTCCTGCTGCCTTTAGAATTCTTTCTTTAACATTACTTTCTGAAACTTTAATTATGTTGTGCCCTATTATGGGCCTCACTGGGTTAATCTTGTTTGGAACTCTCTGTACTTTCTGGACTTGGATGTCTATTTTCTTAACCAGGTTAGAAAAGTTATTAGTGACTATTTTTTCAAATAGGTATTCTATCCTTTCACCATTCCTTTTTATGGGAAACTTGAGATACACATGTTGGTACTTTTGATGTTGTCTCAAAAGATTCTTATGCCATCCTCTTATTTATTTATTTATTTATTTATTTATTTATTTGTTTATTTGCTATTCTGATTGGGTGACTGCCAGTTGTCTTCTTAACTACTACTTTTCTGCATCCTCTAATCTGACTACAATTCTCTCTAGTGTATTTTTTATTTTAGTTATTGTATTCTTTGGTTCTGATTGGGTTCTTTTTTTATACTTTCTGTCTCTGTTGAAGTTCTCATTGAGTTCATCTATCCTTCTCCTGAATTCACTGAACATATGTATAACCGTTGCTTTCAACTCTTTATTTGTTAAATTGTTTATCTATTTTGTTTAGTTCCTTCTTAGGGTTTTGTTCAGTTCTCTTGTTAAGAACTTAATTTTCTAACTCCTTATTTTGTTTCATTTTCTGTGTTTGTTTCTATGTATTAGAGAGATCTGCTACATCTTTTGGTTTTGAAAGAGTGGTGTTTTATAGAAGGTGTCCTTTTAAGCTCTATGGCACAAACACCCTGTCACCAGAGCCAGGTGATCCATTGGTGTCCTTTGTGTGAATTGTTATACTTCCCAGTTGTAGCTGGGCAACATTTTCTGTGGGAGTACCAGAGTTATGGTAGACCCTCAGGTCAACTGGCCGCTAGGGCACTATAATTATTGTGGACAATCTGTCATATGTGTGTGTCGGGGAGAGGGCTCACCCCACAGAGTGGGAGATTCCTTGGACAGGCTTCAAGGCCAGCTAAGACCACTTGTTGGATGTGCTGGGGTTGGGCCTTTGTGTAGGCTGAGGTCAGACACTGTGTGTGAAATCTCTTAAGAAGGGCTTCTGTGCATGCCAAAGCCGGCTACCACTTATGCTGTACTTAGAGAGTTTTGGGAAAGGTTGCTTTGTGAGCCAGGATTGGCTGTCATGTTTTGCAGATATGGAGTCTTTTGGAAGAGGACCTGGGTGGGGTGAGTAGGTTAGGCAGGGGAGAAATCTCATGGGAATTCCAGGGCTGGGTGAACAGTGATAACCAGGTGACAAATTTGGCACCTGACTGCACTGGTCCTTCCGGATGGAAGAAGAGCA
The DNA here is from genome assembly GCF_036850765.1 of Saccopteryx bilineata. Lineage (NCBI taxonomy): Eukaryota > Metazoa > Chordata > Mammalia > Chiroptera > Emballonuridae > Saccopteryx > Saccopteryx bilineata. Next base: position 99,660,981 of record NC_089493.1, read on the forward strand.
CAACAAAAGAAACAAAGCAACAATAGTTCCTACCAGCACTTCAGTCCCCAGAGATAGTTCCCATTGATTCCTACTGCTCCAGCACTCATACCTGTCAATTTACCCCCTCCCCATATGACCCAGGTGCTTCTCAAACTGCTGCCTAAAAGTGACTGAGTTTGTGCATGAACCTTTTAAGAGATGTATCTCAGTCTTCCACTGTCCTTCATCTCTCTCTGATATAACTTCTACTACTTTCAGAATTAGATGTTATGGGAACTCCTCTTCCTTGCACAGGTCCTTCCAGTTGAGGATCCCTGTGTGAGGCTTGGATCTCTTACTTCTCAGAGCAGGACCATTGCAGCTGTGATATCCCTCCCATTTTTAAATCACCATACTGTGAGCATGGAACCTAACCAAATGTGTGTCTGCCCCTCCTATTAATCATTATGTAGCTTCTGCATTATATTAGTTATATGAATTCTGTTTAGCTAGTCATTAGATAGTTCTCAGCAATGGTTGCTTTGGTTACTTTATATTTAGTAGTAATTTTAGTGTGTTTCTTGGAACAGTTGAATTCAGGATATATCCATTTCACATTCATGATCAATTTCCTCTTTACATTCAAAGGCATTTGCTTCTTCTATGAGTGAAATATTGGAGACTAGATAGACCCTTTATATTTCTTTCTCAGCCTCTATGTCCCCAGGGACTGAACGCTGATTTTATCTGCCTTATACTTTCAGACTCAAAAATTACATATTTTCCAGGAAAGTACATTTGTTATCAATCTTAGGTCCCTACACATACCTGATCTTCCTAGCATACTGCCACATAGTTATAACTGCCCACATCAATTATTCTGGGATTAGGTGTTTTAGACCACACTTAAATTTAAATTTAGGTATAAATTTTTTCCATGTACTAAGTCTCAATAAAGAAGTAGTTTGTATTTCTTTTCTATTGTGTGTGTGTGTGTGTGTGTGTGTAATTTTGCATTATTTCCAGACAAAATAGTGGGAAGATTGGATAATAAGCTACTGCTTTGTTTATACTGGACCTATGTGTCTCCATCTAACACTTGATAGAACATGCTCTCCATCTAACACTTGATAGAACATGCTGATTAAGAAGTTTCAGGAGCTATTTTTATGATCTTATCACTTAACCTTTCTATTTTAGGAGATCCCTACTGAGAAAACTATTTTCAAAGAACAATAATCAAATGAAAGCAAAATACCACTTTATTTAGTTCTTGCAGAGCTTCCATAAACATGGAATAGAGATTACTAGTTAGGCTGTTCTCTCCTTTCTTATTTCTCTAACCATTAAGAGAGGTAAGTCTTCTAAGCAAACTCTCTGGCATCCCCTCTATATTCTGTTGTAGGTCAATGACAGAGTAAAGACAAAAGAAGAGGACAGTGAATGGTCAGGCTCTGCCCAAGTGAGCTTACTCTGTAGGCAACACAATGCACAAGAGAGTCTAAAGACTGACTTTGATATATAAGGCAAACTAATGACACTCCCCAGTAAAACATGACTAATCTTAGAAATCAGATTTTGTGTGAATGTAGAAAAAAGGTAAACAGTGTCAAAGGAGCATGAAGAAGAGAACAGAAGTGTGAAACATGTCTTCTGGTGAAGAACGAAAAAAATGTGTGAAGAAATGAAGGGATTTACCTTGTCTACCACCTGGTATATAATAGACACTGAAAAAATAATTGTTTAATCCAATTTATCTTTTACATATTTCAACATTTATATATGTGAGATAATTTTGAAAGTCTCTTCTAAAAACCAATGAGCTAACCATTGAAAATTTAATCCAAAATTTTTTTTTAAATTTTCAGTTACATTTTACATTCAATATCATTTTGTATTAGTTTCAGCTGTACAGCACAGTGGTTAGATAATCAGACACTTTTTAAAAGAGATCCTTCTAATATTTTAAGTACCCCCCTAGCTTTGTAAATAGTTATTACAATATTATTTAACACTTTCTCCATGCTGTACTTGACATTTCTTTGACTATTATTATGTGGCTACCAATTTGTACTTCTTAATCTCTTCACCTTTTCTACCCATCCCCCTATCTCTTCTCCCCTCCAGGTAATCATCAGTCTGATCTCTTTATCTATGAGTCTGTTTCAATTCTTTTCTTTTTTTTTTTCTGTTTAGATTTTACATCAAAGTGAAATCATATGGCATTTGTCTTTCTCTGTCTGATTTATTTCACTTAGCATAATACCCTGTAGGTTTTTTCGTGCTGTTGCAAATGGTAAGATTTCATCCAAGAACTGTATTTTTATGTAAATTCCTGCTTTGGGCATTTGTTCATAAATGCTTCTTAATTAATTACACTCTGGACATAGATCATGCAAATCCAATTATTTCTTGTGTTAGGAAATGCTGAGCTATCTAAAGCCCTGTCTTTGTTGTAGACATGCTTTGTGGTTTGCCTTCTAAAATCAGGTTCTTTTGTAGGACATTCCTGATTAAAAGGACTAGAAAAGTAAAGAGGGGCTGATTTTCATTAGAAAAATTATTTTAGAAGCTTCTAAGGACAAATTAATATGATTACAGCTCATCTAGATAATGTTGCATATAATCACCATTTGGTCAGTACCCATAAAGTATTAGAATATCTTCACATTTCTCTGATAAAATTATGACATCTTTATTTTTTCTCAGTACTGGTTAGTAGTAAAAATAGGAAACAAGAGTAACTACAACAATACAATTTAAACTCATACACAGAAGCATACTTTCTCACTTGGATAGATTCAATAAGCAACCGCATTTATTGGGCTAGGCATCTACATCTATAATATGTTGTATACATGCTTTTACCTGAGGTTGCGCAGATTAGTTCCCATCCAGTCCTGTTAATATGTCATTATGTAGGTTTAGCGTCAGCTAAGCACCAAGGTAGAGGGCCGTCCAGTGGAGTGGAAGTGCCTGGGCCACCTGTGGGAGCATGGGTGCTCTTATCTAGGATGCCTGCAAAAGTTGAGGTTGAGATCAGGCTGAAAGAAAAACAAACATGAATAAAAATAGACTATCAAAAAGTAGAAAGTGCTGTATTTGAGTATTTATTATATGCCAATGTGGGTTGTAACGCTTCATTTTAAAGATTAAAAAGAATTAAATGCAAAGAGTTTCACGCAAGATTACACAGCAAGCAAAAAGCCAAGCCAGTACTTAGGCCCAACTACTTTGCATTTCACAAACCAAGCCGCTCTTGTTGGCGACAGTGCTTCTCTTCTAGAAGGCCCTGGAATAAGCAAGTTCCAATTTGGACCATGAACAAAAAAAGTACTGGAGATTACATTTTATGTGTTATTTTGTGAAAACACATATGAATCTGGTGGACCTATTGGTCCAGCAGGTTAGCTTATAGGATTTCAAAATTACCTGTTTATAAAAATTCAGTAAATATAAATCTCTAGACCTTTTTTATTTTGTCCCCATCAGTAAGAAGCATCAGCTGCTACTGTATTTTAGGAACTAAAGCTAAGAAATTATCACTGACTCATATCACCTTTTATATATATTTTCAAATTTAAATAAATCTCAAACCTGGACAACTCTTATGACTACCATTGTACTACATTGTTTAAGAAAATTATCACCTCTGCATTACCACAATAACATCCTAGATGTCTCTCCCTTACTTGTGTCCTACCCACACTCAGCCCGTCTCCATCCAATTCTTCACTCTGTAATTCAGAATGATTTTGCAATGCTGGTTTTATCATGCAATGTCTCTGTTTACAATTCTTCTCAGTTCCTATCAGTATAAAGTACAAATGGTAGGGTGTATAGCAAAGATGAAATTATACTTCATGTTCTCTGGACTGAGAAAAAAGGAAAGTCAGTGATGAGGGAGGTAGAGATGAGCAGTTCAGGTTTGAACATCCTTAATTGAGATACTTATGGGACATCCAGTTGAGGGTCTCCATCTGGCACTTGGATATGTGTATCTTCATTGGTCCTTCCTCTCAAACCGAAAAAAAACCCAGGCCAATTTATTCACAGGAAAATACTAGTAACATTGCTATCACCCATCCCAGCAGCATTTCTTTGCATTAAATATTTTGGGAAAATATTAATTCATACATATAAAGTAATTTTAAAATATGGAGCATCGAGCATAGTGGAACTGAGTTGGAAAGATATTTTTAAACAGTGGGTCTCAGCACCTCATATCATACTGTTTGTGTATTTCATATGTGTGGTGAGAGGTGCTGGTTTCAGAGAAATACTTTAAAATTCAGTGCAGCTGAAACATGCAAATCAGTACAGAGTGTTTGCTGGAGAGCAAGTCAGAGCAATGCCACTGAAGTAGCCTGTATAAGCATATCTCATTGGTGACATCTTGAGCTCTGTTAATCAATTTCTATTTGAGATAAATGCATCTGCTTGTATCTCAAAAGACTAGATTCACAGAACCGTTACTAAGATATTTCATAGATGCTCTCCAAGGACTTGAAAAGATAGAACAACAGGAAATTTACTAAATCCATACAGCCAACCTGAAGAAAAGGGTAAGCAAAATTCATAACCCTCCGTCACAGTCTGCAAATTTTGATAAATAGTGTCACAATTTTGTCCACCAATTTCTGGAGATATAATGATGTCTGGGTTAATAGGACTTACAAGAGGTGGTAATTCCTGTCCCTCCAAATAATATATTTTAGAATTTTATTCTCCCATTGAATAGTCCCGTCAGATACTTAAGAAGCAGAACCTCTCTGTTTGAAAAAAACTAACAAAAAAAAAATGAACAAAATAACAGAATGGTAGGATTTTTATTTAGAAGTAAGCACTATAGAATTTGGATCATAATTATGTATGAACTCCCAAGGGCTACTTATGACATCTTTACCTCAAATTGTTTCTCTTATAAATCATCGCTAATAGAGGCCCCAGGCATTGTGAGTAAACCCTGAAGCTCACTGCACACATACTCAAAGGGTTATCATTTTCATGGTTTAGCTAACAAGAGAAATGAAACTCACACCAATATTTGACTTACCATGTTTGAAGCTCTCCTATGTCATATATTTGCAATTATTTGGCCCTTAGCATTCTCCTTGAAACTGTCCTCCTCTGCCTATTTCTCCTCTTGTTCCCTATGACTGTTTTTATTCTATAGCTTCTAGCTATCCCTCAATCACAAAGGTAGTTGAAGCAACATCCAAAAATACCAGCTCCCAGGAGCTGTTAGTTCTGTGCTGAGAGTATAAAACGGGTCTTAAGCCTGGATAATAACTGAATTCATGAATCTCAATTCCCAAATGACATTAATAGCAGCATAGAGCAGGAAGCAGAGTTATGTTAATTTCTGCAGGTAATGCGTGAAAGCAGATAGGGAAAGCCTGAAAGGTCAACATCTGCTGTCATGCAGGAGTGTTGCAAAATGTGATTGGCCAGTAAATGTCAACACCATGTTCTAAAATCTACATGTCACCCGTTCAATTTAATCTTAGCTTGCAGCCCAGCTGACAAACATGCAGCATGTTTCAAAAGCCCTTGAATTTTAAAATGGAATTGTGTGATTGCATTCCCATGGCAATAAGACACCTGTAAATTACAAACTTGTCATTTAATCAGCATAAATGTAGGGAGTTTGTGCAACCACTGTGAATTTTTTTCATATCTATTTTCAGGGAAGGCTGAAGACCTCTTAATGATTATATACCATAACAGACTGCAGGTCTGACGGTTGCCATGGTATTATGTACTTCTTTTCTTTTACAGAAGTGACTAGAATGCAGAGCAGATAATGAATCTAATGATTGTCCTCTGTTCCACAAAGATAGGCTTTATAGTCTCTCTCTTTTGTGTTCCTCCTCCCTTCCACTCCAGGTTGGATTTGCAGGTATACATTTGTTCAGTGACAAGATTGGCTCTCAGAGCAACCCACACCTAATAAAAAAAATAAATACAAAATGATCTGCCTTGAAAAATATCCATAACAAAAAAGTGTATGTATAAAGAGCACAGAAGAAAAAAATTTATATTTATTACACAAATTGTCAGATTAAATCAGTGAGGAGAAAGACAGTAGGTTTTTCTTAAAAGAACAGCATACAGTTTGCACAATCATAGTGTCCATGGTTATAAACAAGAAGTTCTTTTTAATTAAATGTGAACTAAATTAGTGAATCTTAAACTTTTCCAATATTCAAATTCAATCATCAGCATGTTTTATAAGTGACTGTGTTTTTAGATTATAATTATCGTTTCCATGTATTTGCCAACTGGAAGCCATTTGCCATACAAAGCACAAAATTTAATACAAACTACTTTTATTCTTTATTGGAAAATTAACCAAAGTTAAAATTTTTCTAGAGGTGTTTTAGCTTGGGTAATTATTTTGGAGAGAATAATAAAAACTTGGCGTCAGAATACAGTTTCTCCCCATAAAAACTAAACGTATCGACTGGAGGTAGCAAAAGACAGTCCTGATAATTTTCTATTAAATGAGTCCTGAGATAAAAATTTATAGGAGAATAAATTTAGTTATTAGAAAATCTGGGCCAGAGCCCCACAGTCTGGTGAAAAGCCTGTCTTCATCTGTTTTCCTGACTTCTTCTCAAGTGCTCTTTTTCCTCTTCAGTCTAGGTGACATTTTTACATCTCTCCAAATGACAGTAGATATGTAAATTGCAAAAGAGGTATTTTTCTTTCTCTTTGAAAGGAAATGGATACAAGCACACATCCTCTGAGTTTCTGCTTGCTATCTACAAGTTATGCCAGAACTGAAATGTGTGCTCACATTCAGTATGTTAGGTGCTCCTGTTAGAGTTTACACAAGTTTAGATTTTAAGAATTGTTTTAGGAAAGAAAAGGACCATAAGATTGAAAATACTGAATTATTACATAATAATGCTTTGATTTTTATTGACAACTTAAAATACTAATCTAATGCCTGCCTAACTGTGAAAGTGTAAAATGTCATTTCCCATGTTTTAGTGATGATATGCAATAGAGATGAAGCACTGGTAGAAGATGCCCACAGCTTATTCTGCTCAAACACTTTTAAAGCACATACACTGCAGGGCATAGGTTTCTATTTGCCATGAACTTTGGACAGGTTTTCAATAATGCTGAGAAACCTATTACTCCAAGTGTGGAGGTGGGGTGTTGGCTCCCTGATTGTTGGCTGTGGAACTGGGCAAGATGAACCATACCAGTTTTCTGTTGCCAATTTTTGTCTAATTCAAAGCTATGAATGACCATTACCCTTTCATGCTTAAACTAGTAGACTTTATGCAGCTATATAGTTCAATGGAGCAATATGAACAATGTTACATTTTACAGAAATCTTAACAAAAGATCCATACAAGTGACTAGAACCAGTGACCACTATACAAAATATTATCTAAGATGACTAAATAGTCCTATCATTCAATCTGGTAAAGATTCTGACTTTCATGTTCAGCAACCAAGGGTAACACTGCTCTTCAATTCATGGGTATTAGAGAGTTTCAAACTGGAACCTAATCTCTGAGCAGCTTGGAAAAGGGCCTCTTAGAACCCACAATCACACAGCAAGTGTTAAGTCTTGTGTTCTGTCAGTGTTTTGGGGAGGTCACCAGTGCTAACACTGTTATTTCAGCAGCAGCAGCAGCAGCAGTAGTATCTGACTTCCTACCAGGGAAACAAGGTCTAATGTTGAACTTAATCTTCTCCAAACAGAAACCATTTTTAAAATAAATATTTTATCCTCATTAGACTAGAAACTAGAAACCAGGACTTAGATTTATGTTCTCACTTAAGATTTAACATCAAGACAGTGCCTGACCTGTGGTGCTGCAGTAGATAAAGTGTTGACCTTGCTCTGGCCAGATGGCTTGGTCGGATAGACAGAGCATTGTCTCAAAGCACAGAGGTTGTGGCTGGATCCTGAGTCAGGGCCCATAGAGGATCAGATCAATGTTCCTGTCTGTCTCTCTCTCCCTTCCTCTCTTCCTAAATCAATCAATAATTTTTTTTTTTAAAGCATTGACCTGGAATGCTGAAGTTGCCAGTTTGAAACCCTAGCCCCCATCCTCCTCCCGCTTTTCTCTCTCTCCTCTCTCAGAAATCAATAAAATCTTAATGAAAAAAATGAATAGAAGATTTAACTGCAGTGCACGTTCAGCGGCCCTCTTTGAAATGGATGGCAGGCAGTATAGGAAATACAGTTCTGAGAGTTCTTGATCATTGTGTTACCTTTCCTTCCCCTCGTTCAGTTTATCACACAGAGATGGTCCCCATGGGGCCTTTACAGACTGAATTGGCAACTGTGAATTTTCAGTGATTCCAAGTAAAGTATAGGGACACCTCCTATCACTCTCCCAAATGAAAATGGCACACTAAGTCCCATTAGTCACCGAAATCATGATCAGTTATATGACTTCCATTTTCTCCTTTGCAAAGTGAACCTTTTGAAAAAAATTCCACCAAATCTGTGACTTTTAAAATAATCTTCAATATAATGTACAGATGATGTGTTGTAGAGTGCTGTACCTTTACACTGTATATTTTGAAGCCTTTATATTTTGTTAACCAATATCACCCCAGTAAACTCAATAAAGAAGAAAAAAAATCACTGAAAAATAACAAAAAAATATAGTCTCTTTAAAAAAACTATGAAAACCTACAAGTATTGAAATTGCCAAAACAGCCTTTATGTTTTCTTCCTTTGATGCTGAATACTTATTAATACACTATGAAACTTGATCTGCAATATTTTCTTTTTTTTTTTTATCTGAAGCTGGAAACGGGGAGAGACAGTCAGACAGACTCCCACATGCGCCCGACCGGGGGCGATGCTCTGCCCCTCTGAGGTGTCGTTCTGTTGTGACCAGAGCCACTCTAGCACCTGGGGCAGAAGCCATGGAGCCATCCCTAGCGCCTGGGCCATCTTTGCTCCAATGGAGCCTCGGCTGCGGGAGGGGAAGAGACAGAGAGAAAGGAGAGTGGGAGGGGTGGAGAAGCAGATAGGCGCTTCTCCTGTGTGCCCTGGCCAGGAATCGAACCAGGGACTTCTGCACGCCAGGCCGACGCTCTACCACTGAGCCAACTGGCCAGGGCAATCTGCAATATTTTCAATGATGTTTATTATAAACTACATCATAGCTCAGATATTTTCAATATTTTCCTATATGCTGGTAGTTCCTAAATTTGTGTCATCTCTTTTTTTTAGTACCATCATGAAACATCCATAAGCAATATGATTCTAGCTACCTTCCATGAACTTCACATTTACCATATACAAAATAAAATTAAGTACTTTTTACTTCCTTTTGAGTGTTGGCTCATTTACTGATATTGATTTACCGGAAACAAAAAACTGGAGTCATCTTTTCTCCCTTCTTCTGTATTATTCCCAAAATACAAACGGTAGCAAAATATTGACATCAGAAGCCCATTTATAACTTAGCTCTCTTTCTCCATCCTTCTGTGTTAGTACTGCCTCTGTGTGGTCCAGAGACTACTGGGAGGTGATGAGCATGCTGATTGCTACTGCAATAACCTCTGTAAAACATGGAAAAAGAACCACTAGGAAACAAATATTTCTGTGGCAAAAAAATTTTAGCCTACTTTTGAAACAAAGTCAGGAAACTGTGAATAAGTGGTAGAGTATAAGTTTATCATGTAATTTAATGTGAAGCTAGGGACAGACCTATTTCAAATGCTAAGTAAGGCAGGGAAAGAAGGAGATTTTTCAGGTTAAAGTCATTGTAGTCTTATTTAAAGTTACTGAGTAATTTAAAGCTACAAACCTTGGTTATAACCTCAGTAACTGATGACCACCATATCATGGCTTTATTAAGTAGTACTAGATATAATACAAACAAATATTTTTATTTATTTTTCTTCTTAACATTCTCAATTTTTCCTTCTCCCTAACTTATTATTCCTCTCCTTCCTCTAAAACTCATTGGAATGATGCTTTTCCAAAAGAAATCTGTGCTCATTACCTTCCTCTTGTTCCATCTTCGTTCTTTTATTTCTGAGATTCTTTTTATCTGATAATAATGCACAGTAATAGTCTGGGGCTCTACCATAATAGAGGATACAGGATCAACATACTGCTCACAAAAATTAGAAAATATTTCAAAATGAATATAAAGCTATAAAATATCCCCTAATTTTTGTGAGCAGAATATAATTTTACATTTATTGGTGCTACCTAGATATAATGCATTAGTTCAAAAAAAAGAAGTAGACTATGTCTTGAAGAAAGAGACCCTTTTTGGCAGTTCATACAGTATATATGCAGCTTCTTTTTCCATATATGTGGCTTCTTTATCAACATACTTTCTGAAGAGTAATGAGTGGGAGTAAACAGCCCACATATCTACACAGTGGCAATGAGTTTAGGCCATCTAGTCAGAAGGTTGAGGTAATTTCCACCTTTAAAAAATGTAAAGAGAGTAGTTGAATGGTTCATAACAAATCTATTTTGCATCTGCTTAATATAAAGTTATCCCATGGAATATGCATAGAGAGATTGATGACACAAGCACTAAAGTTGAACTGTAAGATGGAATCTGGGTCAGTTTCCTATAGTTTATGTATGTCATTCAAAAGAGCTAAGAAATTGGTCAAAATCTTCAATTTTGACAATGAGAAGTCTTTCTTTAGAGTGTATTTAAGAGCCATCCATTTACACATATTTCCTTCATCAGCCCATTGCACATTTTATTTTCCTACTCACTAAATAGAATATTAAGCATATTTTATAAAATAAATTTTGAGATTGTAGTTCATTGTCAAAAATATCTTATGCAAATGTGTATACGCTAGCCTAAATATGAAAGAAAATGAATGATCCTAGATTAAACTATCAAAATGCTAATAGCTATGATTTTAAACCACTGCAGTTCAGAAATGTTTTCAAGAATCCTGCCCTCTTTTCTCATTCAGTAGAGAAGATTAAATGTGTCTCCTAACTATACTGATGATAAGAAGGCAAAGATAAACCAGAGAAGTCATTTGTGCCTTTAGGGATTCACCTGGTAAATTGCTGCTTAAAGAGTGCTGTCAATAAGTTAACTTCTTTACTGTCGGGAGCAATTCTCTGCTGTTGGTGAGATGGACAAGATGACCTAATAGATCTTTTTTTTTTTTATCTCAAGATCCAAAGTTTCTTTGCAAGGAATTGTGACTAGAGAACAGAAAAAGTTTAAGGCTAGTCTACAAATTTTTAACTTAAAAAATAAATATTATGTTCTTTCCTTAGTGAACTACTCTAAAACTTCAAAAATAATACTTTACTTACACACTGCATTGCTGTATTTATTTTAAAAGTAAAATAAACACAATGACTAAGAGATACAGAAAAGCCTTAATTTTCGTTGATAATCCGTCCAAAATAATCGAGAAATCCGAAACCAATGAAAACCAAGGCAATTATTTCCATATGAATCAATGTAATTCAATTAATTTATTCTAGACACTCCAAAATACTATCCAAAACACATTTTATAGAAAATAAATATAGCGTTCAATACTAAAAACAATAAGAAATTTGTTGGTCAAATAAGTTTGTAAATATGATATATATGTTTGCTCGCTTATAGTTTTCATTGGGTGTGGGGGACAGGCTGTAAGCAGGCAGGGTCCTTATAGCCTAAGGCTTAGTTTTAAAACTAAGCTTTTCCCCACACTGTTGCATGATGTGGGGTGGTGCACTCTTATGAGGAATCCCATCATGCCTCTCAGATAATTGACTTTGTATCAGAGACTTCCTTGTTTGTATATAGGATTAAAGGTTTTTATTTCTACACTATAAAATGGGGAAGACTGGGAGCTTGCTCTCTCTTGGTTCCTGAGATTAGCATTAGAGGGAAGAGCAGAGAAAGGCCATGTGAAGAAGGCCAGGAGAAGCAGCCAAGATGGTGAAATGCTGAAGGAGAAGCCAGTGTGTACAGAGTTTGTGCAGAAAGGAGATAGGGAACAGAGGTGAATAAGGCTGGTGAGCCTTTGATTCCAGGAAACTCAGATAAGTCAGTGACTTTGGGAGCCCTGAATGGAAAGAGAAGAGTTTTCCCATTGTGTGTATTTCTTGCCTGCTGGGAGCAAGCTAAGATTAAAGCTAATGGCCCACCAGTTCTTGGCTCCGTTGTTTCATTACCATCTGTCTGAATCAAATGCAAACCTGCATGGGCCAGGCAGCTGTGATGGTGGCTGTGGGTACTAGCCTTACAAAATTAATATAAAATGAATATAAAAATTAAATGAACATTTAATATGGCATTTATCTTTCTGAAGACTCTTTTTGACATGTGTAAGATGGTGAGGAGGGGAGAGAGAGGTGCAAATATTGTTTGGAAGGGAAATCCCACTCAATAAGGATCTTATGTATCAAGGCACTATCTGGGGTCACTTCCCTTCTTGATCTTTTGGCACTGGGACCAGCTTCAGAGTCAGTAGACCCATGTCACACAAGAAAGCTGTCCAAAAAGGTCTGTTTCTGCCACCTCTTTAAAATTTGCCTAAAATGGGGCAAGACATTACTGTATCACTAAACAGCTTTATCTGGGTGATTTTTCTCCACAAACCCTTGTTCCTTACTCCACAGGAAGAAGATGTCCTTAATCTCTGAAGAAGGCACATTCTCCCTTGTCTCTTCCTCCTCGTCTGAAGCAACTTCTTCGTCTGCTGTCTGCTGCACTTCTAGGTGAAAGTCTTGCAGCTCTTCAGTGGTGAGTTCTTCACTGTGGTCATCCACCAGCTCTTCCACATCCTCACCACTCTCCTGCAAACCCGTGGACTTCCCAAATCAACAATTGACTGACCACATATATAGGGTCATCAGGGGAAGGCTCAAACCCTTCAAAATCTCTGTCATGCACACATCCTGGCCATAATTTCTTCCAGGCAGAGTTCATCGTCCTGGATGAACTGCCAAGCCTTATCTGTGAGGTTAATGCAGTTGAGAATGTTGAAATATTTTTTCGAGAACTCTCTGAAGGACAATTCTGTGTCTGATATCACCTCAAAGCACCTTTGAAGCATTGCTTTTGTATAGTTTCTTGAAATTTGAAATGACATTCTGGCCCATGGGCTGAATGTGTGGTGTGGTATTAGGGGCAGGAACTACACTGTGATAAAACTGAACGCCTCCAACAATGTGTCTTCCAAACCCAGAGGATGTGCAGGAGTATTGTCCATTACCAGGAAGCACTTAAGGGGGAACTGATTATCCTGGAGGTATTTTTTCACACTTGGGCCAAACACTTCATTCATCCACTCAATGAAAATTCGCCTCATTACCCATGCTTTCTTGTTTGCCCTCCACATCACACAGAATTTATTTTTAATTACATTGTTTCTGCTAAACATTAGGAGTTTCTGAATGGTACACCATTAAGGGCTTCACTTTACAGTCACCACTAGCATTACCACAGAACAAAAGAGCCTATCTTTCATAAGCTTATGTCCTGGAAGTGCCTTTTCCTCCTGTGTAATAAACATCCTCTTTGGCATTTTTTTCCAAAAGAGGTCAGTTTCTTCACAGTTGAAGACTTGTTGAGGGATGAATTCTTCAGACTCTACATAATCTCTGAATTCGGACACAAATTTTTTCAGCCCCAGACTTATTTGAACTTGCACCTTCACCATGCCTCGTAACACTGTGCATGCAAATGCACCTCTCGAATTTTTCGAACCAGCCTCTTCTGGCCTTAAATTCATTAAGTACACTAGCACTCATCCCAGGCATTTTCTTAATGAGATCGGCATACAACAGTCTGGCCTTTTCACATAGATGGCCTCCGAAACAAAATCACCATCTAACTGTTTTTGATTGATCCAAATTAATAATAACTATTTGACATCTTCAATTGTTTGCGAGCTCTGTTTCATTAGCATATTCATGCCTTTCACTACATTAGTCTCCTTTATTGCTTCCTTTTTGCCACAGTGAAACTTATTGTGGATGGTGACTTCCCGAACATGCGGCCAATTTCAGCACTCTGGAAGGATTTCCTTCTTCAACTTGATTGTGTTCCTGGCCTTCTTCTTTGAAGCGCTGCTGGCTCTGGAAACTTTCTTTGGTCCCATGATGGAGCTAAAAGAAAAGAGTTAACTAACAGAGACAATGAGATTTGAGCACATGTTATTTTATCTTACACGAGTTACGTACATTTTGGAACTGAAAAACAAAATAAGCACATTACACTGAGTACTGTATATGCAGTAATCACTTACATGTAATTGTAATATTAGCACTCACAATCAATACAAAAAGCACAAAACACTGGAAAGCAAAGGAATTGTTTGTCTAGACATGCAGGATGATGCTCACACAACAAGAAATAATGCCACACTGAGCAGAAGAACGCATTTTCACAAAATTAGCAGTGAGGTCACTTGGGCACGTCAACAAAATCTGAGGCAACCAATGAAAACTGAGACAAATTTTTCATGGAAAAAATTGATAAAAACCAAATATAAAGTCAACAAAAACCGAGGCATTACTGTCTCATAGTCCTCCAGCCTTCTGGGAACTACCAGTGTCATGCGGAAAAAAACTATTCAAGGCACAAACTGATGTGAACAGGAAGAGCAAGAGGCCTGCCAAGAGAGGCAAAGAAGAAATCCTGAATCTCCTTTCCCCACAGCTTGTATTGATCCGAACAAAGGTAACAGGATTAGAGATGAGGGAGATCAGGTGATAAGGGGAAAGAATGACTAATGTAATTCTTGCTGACATGGGGAAAGAGCTGATTTGGGTCAGTGGGTCAGTAGATTCTTTTTCTTTTGCTAATTAACAGGCACAAAGGGAGGGGCAATCTAGAACCTCTAGGCTAATTTTCTAAAACCCCGTCCACATGTATTCCTTTGTGTCTGTACAGAGATCACTCACTCACAGCTTCCTGGTGTTTGCATCCAAGAGACACTCACTCAGGACATTTTAACTAAAGTTCCCTAATCCAAGTCATAGAGGGTTCAAGGTTAGATGGGTGATTCCCTACAAGATGTTCTAGAACTTAATTTGCAGGATGAAGATTTTCTTTTGCACCTTTTCTTTTCTCCTAGCACCCATATTATCATGGAAGATTTTTTCTCTTCTACTTTTATATCTTTTAGCTATCAGAGATAAAGTGAAATGGTTAAAAGCACAGACTTTAAAACTAGATTGAGTTTTAAAAATAATATCACCACCTATTGGCTATGTGACTTTGGAAAGGTAACACTAACGTGAGAGAGGCAGAAAAAGCCTCAGTTTACCTACCTGTAAAATGGAGACAATAGCAGCACCTATCTTATGGGGCTGTTGTGAGGATTAAATGAGTTAATATGTGTAAAACATTGAGAAGGATACCTAGCACACATTATGTATTGTATACGTGCTTGCTTCTGTTGCTCTAATTAGTATGATGGTTATCAATTTGGCAGTTCTTATTAAATGCACTATTTTTAAGAATGTTAAATAATTCTCTAATTGCATACATTTAAATATATATCAGTTTCAGAGGACATGCCGCATTAGGATTTCACATTAAATGAGTTACTGAGTAGTTGTTGCATTATTTTTGCTGAGTTAGATTGGTAATATTGGAGAATTAAGAACATTGCAGATCACACGGGACTTTGTAATTTTAACAATGCAATCATCTGGCCTGGGTTAGAGAAATATATGTGTGCCATCATTTCTTCTCCTGCCTCATAGCACTTCTTAAATAGTGTGGACAGAGTTACTAGAGATATTGATGTTGAAAATAAACAAGATCTGATCCCTTTTTAAAAAGATTGTTGTAATGCTGGTGGTTGAGGCCAGGCAGGTTCCCATTAAATTTGGGTAGATGGTAGAGAAACTGCAGAGCCAGAAAGTGTTGAGCCATTCCATTTAATAGAGTCTTGGAATAGCAGACAAGCACACAGGTAGGGGAAAACCGCTTCTGAGGCAAAGAAACAGCAAAATGGCCCCTCACAGTGGTGGGCAGGCAATCTGCCATTCTGTCATTCACCTGAGCACAAGCACCCATAACCTTACATAGACCATACACACATGGCGCTGCCATGTGCTCACATACCAACCAGGCAAAGTGCTTGCAGCTAGTAAACCAGTGAGCAAGCCTATCACAGCTACCCCACATTCCACCTTTTTAGAGTTGCTCGCCTCACAACAGGTACATTATATACATACCAAAAATTAAAATTACAAAGGTGCCTTCACAATGTCTTCCTGAGCACTCTGCCCAGGGAGTTAACTGGAGGCCTACCTCTAGCCCCTTACCCCACAGTGCCAACAAGGCCACCCGTCATGGGGGAGCCTGTACAGTCAAGGGCCATGCCCTTTGAAACCAAAAATGTCCTTGTTGTGCCTCTGCAACTGGGTGAGAAGCAGTCCATGATAGATAGCCCAGCTGTCTGTGCAAATCACCAAGGTAAGAAGTCCATTACAAGCAATGCCAACATCTGCTGCATATTAGAAGGGGACCAATGGATTGCCAATTTTACATGCAGCCTCTGGCCTCAGTCCATCCCTGTTAGACGGGTCCCTCACCCTTCCCCCTAGCCAAACTGGGACAACGGGTCTTGGGGATCCTGCAACCTGAACACCAACCATTTTCTTGGCAGATGCCAGGGCCATCCATTTTCCCCACTTTTTCAGCAGGTGGAACCTCTGTTCTGAATCACGCAGCCACCAAATCTCCAACAAGATTTTATTAGGCTTGCTATCCAATTTTTTCCTTTCTCCCCTTGCTGGAATCAAATCTACTGACATCTGTGTTTAGGTAACTTTCACAGGCCTATTTCTCTTTTTAATTGGGGGGGCACAGGCAGCAGCCCTCACAGCCTTATGGTCCATCTCTTTTCCAAAGAGTGTGATGCCATTTACCCCTATGTCCTCCAACCACAGCAAGTAGGCTGCCAGGGCCTCAGTGGGTTTCTGCCTGAATTGCACTAACTCCATCAGCTCTGCTGGGTGAAGGGCCAGACCACATAGCACTCCACTACTTGCAGGGGTGGGGGGCTGTGCCTGCCCCTGAGGCACTCTTGACTTCTGGGTCTTTACCTTCTTGGCCACCACTGGCCAGGCTCTGAGTCTGTGGATGACAGTTGCAGCTCAAACTCCCTCCTCAGAAGAGTTGTAAATGTCTACTCCAGCTGACTCAGAGCCACTTCACTGGCAGGAATGCAGCTCTGTCTTCTGCACCTGCTTCAGCTCCTATGGCTGCTGGTTATTGGCCTGAAGCTGAGACTCAAGCTCCTAAATCCACAGCTGTTACTGGGAAAACTGTAACTCATGAACCCATATCCAGAGACTGCTACAGTTCCAGACTTCATTGGTGCTCAGCCTGCATCTCACACTGAAGCTTTCCAACCTGGTCGGCCTCCTTCTCCAGCACTCACTCCAGTTCACCCTCTCATTGTCGCTTGGTCTGCAGCTCATCCTGGAGCTTTTGACCACACTTAGCTTCTCACACAGAACTCTTGGTTTCTTCTCACAGGATTGTAAAAGTCACCCAGCCCATGGTCCCCAACAGGAGAGCCACAGGGAACAGCCACTCCTTTATTCTACCCTTTAAGGGTGTCAGTGGCTCCATACCAATCTACTCCAAATCCTGCCAACTACACCAGTGGCCAAGGCTGGACAGTTTTCCATTGAATTCAGGCAGATGGTAGAGAAACTGCAGAGCCAGAAAGTATTGGCCTATTTCATTTAATAGAGTCTTGCAAAAGCAGACAAGCACACAGGCAGGAGAAAACCACTTTTCAAGCAAAGAAACAGCAAAATGTCCCCTCACAGTGGTGAATAGCCATCTATAATCCCCCTGAGGGCATGCACCCATAGCCTTACATAGGCCATACACATGTGGTGCAGCCACGTGCTCACACACCAACCAGGCAAAGTGCTTGCAGTTGGTAAACTAACAAGCAAGCCTGACACAACTACCCCACAATTGTATTTAAGGGAATTTGGTAGATGTATTTAATTAAATAGATATTTTATTTATGATGAATTTCAAAACCTTTTATATTTCAACTAACTTTAAATTCAGTTGACCACCAAAACTTCATTTTCTTTCTGAGTCATTTCTCGCACCTCATGTAGGAATAAGGTTTCCAATGTTTTCTCAGAGCTTACTAAATCCTCATATGCATAACTTATATATTTATGGCATTATCTTGATTATAGACTGTGTCTCTTGTTATTCAGACTGTGGATGACTTATAAACAGTAACAACATGTTCTTAATCTTTGTAATTGTTAACATCTTAACATACTGCTTGGTGCAGAGTAGTTTTCCAATAAATTTTGTTAAATCAATGCATGAGTAAATATCATCTGTCACTCAAAATTGATATTTGAAACTACTTATTTCCCCAATATGATGTTAGTACAGTCCTCTGTCCTCACACCATTTATTATTGAAACATAAAAGTGAAATAGTAGCACATGACTTATTAAAGATTTTGTTGCAGAACTGGAATTTGCGTTTCAGGTTCTGCAACTTTCACAAATTTAATATACTTACATTTCTTTGTGCTAAAATATCTTCTGAGTCCTAGAAATAATTTCTGTTGCTGGTATATAATTTTGTGTTGTAAAATATTTTATTGCAATGATTAAATCAGAAATTTGGATACACATGGACAAAGTCACTGTGTTCATTTTATTATGCCTAAAATATATAATTTATATTTCAGTGAGTTTTCTATATATTAATAACCATGCTATTATTATAGTCTATAATTATTTGGTTACTCATTTGAGTGCAAAAATTAAAAGAAAGATTATATTCTTCCAACATTTCTTCTCTTTACTCTGAAACACTAAAAGAATGTTTCTTTGAAGGTGTGGGTAACTCATATGTGTGTGTGTGTGTGTGTGTGTGTGTGTGTGTGTGTATACACACACATACACTTTATCTTCTTTGGGAAGAAAGAAAATTTCAAAATAAGGAAAAACATGAAGGAGGATGCTGAAGTTGGAAATTCTCTACACAGAGAATTCTTTCCAGCTCAGATATTTCAGGGGAAAAAAAGGCTTGAGAAAAATCTCTTTGCCCCAAGGAAATAAAGTTACAACCACAGTCAACCTAATTTAATAACTTCTCTTATTCCTTTTGTAAATTCATCTCACAGGTGGACTTGGTTTTCTCATTTTCATTCTTTTCAGTTTTGTTTTCAGCCTCTGATTCCCTATTGATATCTATTGAAAAGTGCACAATTGCAATTTTAGCATTAAATTTCTCTATAACACTACTTGTCTCTTTTTCTCTTATTGATCCAAAGCTACGTGCCACGTCAGTGGAGCAGAGTGAGCTTAATTCTTCCCTTGACTTTTTTAGTTTCCTTCTTCACCATGCAGCAGCAATTAAAAAATATAACACTGCAATCAGTCCTTTTTAAAGAATATTCTTTATTTTTTATTTTTTTAGACACAAAGAGAGAAAGGGAGAGACCGAGAGAAAAATACTGATTTGTTGTTTCACCTCAGTCCTTTTTGATATAATTAGATGAACAATTCTTATGAATATCTGCTTATAGGTATTGATTCCTTTTAACTTTTAATCTCTTCCTCCTTTTCAATGCACCCCCAAAAGTTAGCCACAGTGGAAGTGGGACATCTGCTCAGAAAGACATTTAGATTACTAATGATTCTTTTTAACATCTGTTACACTGCTACTGAACAGTTGTTGTTTCTTTAAAGAGGCTCAAGGGACAAGACCTGTGTCACATAAATAGTGGGTACTTTTTGGAAGTAGTGAGTCCTATGCCTTTGGGAGCTATCCAAAGTGCTGTTGTGTACATACGTAACTTAACATGTCCAGTCTTATGTTTCTTCTTTGTCTAGTGCAGCACTTCTGATTAATTTGTGCCTGATTGTTGTGATACTTGATAAAGTTTTTTTTTTCTTCTTATCCCATTGCTCATTACATTTGCACTTTTAAAGAGAAGCAATATTAAGCACAAAACATATCTCATATGTTTTATTGAATTGAATGTGAGATTTTTATCAAAAAAATTCAAATGGGCTTTCATGCCAAAACTCAATATGTATGATAATTCACAATAACAAAATGACTTGAGAATATGGGCTAGGACCAAATTATTTACTTTGTTTTTAGAAAATTCCTATGTATTTATTCACAAATACTTTGAGAAGAAATAAAAACAAATCTCTTTTAAATGTGTCTTCACAGAGTATCCTGGAAATACTCTCATGGATTCATGCAATAAAATAATCATAATAATGATAATGATAATGATGATAATGATAATAATAACAACGTTTCTCACACATTCACACCATAAAGGCCAGAAATTATTTGGAGATACAAGATGAAAAGAATGATCAAATCTCTAAAAGGAATTTTCAGACTTCAGGCTTGGCTATAAAAATACCCAATATCTGAAACAGAACTTAAAATATGTATAAAATAATTGTGTTTTGCTAATTTATTTTTTATTCAATTTGAGATTAAGCCAAATCTAATATCTAAGGGACTTACTTGTCATTTGACATTTATTTATTAGTGATCTATTCTACATAGGAATACAAAAATGTATTGATAGGTGTATAATAGATAGTAGATATATCACTATCTTTCCCATATTCTGCATAGTCTTGCTGTTTCCCATTGTCTTTCATCATCAAAAAGCCCTATTGCAACCTCTGGTGGATGAATCAATTATGATACTGGGAAAAATAACCTAATAACCTAATATTTTTTATAGTAACTTATGTAACTTTACAGAATATCTTTTACTTTACATAAAAAAAACAAAAACACTAATATCAATGATCCTCTGATATCTTGAGACAAATATTGTGGGTTTTCTTTTTTAACTATCTTAGGAAAATTTAAGTGAAAAATAGTAGCAACCAAATATCAGATTAACTCAGCTCCCTAGGGTCTTCCACTTTTGACTTTTTACTTAGCAGTGAGTAGGTAGGTGTAAGTGCTCCATAATTTTAGGCATTTTGTTAAGGAGTTTATTCATAAAAGTAAGTCACCTGTAGTTAGTTAAACCAATTAAGTGACAACTAATCTAGTATAAGTTTTCTTGGGAATTATAATACAATTTTGTGTCAGGGTATGTTACTTGAGAGCTAAATGTTTTTGTTTCTTATTTTTCCTAAATATGTTTGGTAAGTGATATATTACTTGATTAATGAGTAATTGAAATAAAAACAGTTGTAGACAACAGATGCTAATTGAGATAAAATAAATAATGATATAGCTTAAACAGATCATGTACTCATGTAAAAGTAAGCTCTAGGAAAAACTAGTTCAAAACAAAATATGACAAGTAGCATCTCTTTATGGCTAATTCTATATCCAAGATTCCCTGACTCTAATACCATTATGTTTTTCAAATGCATTAAAATTGTGCTTCATAATTAAGTTTTGATTTAGTTACATAAAATGCCTACATAAAAAGTTTAAACACTGGACATTTCATTATATTGTTTTCTTAAATTTTATTTTTTTATAATTTAATGGAAAACTTTTGAATTAAAATGAACATAAACCTCACTGTACAATCTATTTTCCATCTTTTCACACTTCATTTCCATACAAGATCATTCTGGTTCCTATCCAATGAAGTGTTTCAGATCAAATATGGGAGATTGCAGGACAATCCAACAGTCTGATTCTATTTCAGGCTCTGTCAGTGACTTTCTTTAAAGGTTTTTGAGGACTTTCTTTTCTTCTTCTCTCTCTCCTTCTTTTCTTCTTTTTCTTTTTTTCCCTACCTTTTTGCCTTCCTCCCTCCCTCCCTTTCTTCTTTTTTTATTTTATATTTTCACATGTCTGAAATTTATGTATCTTACAATTAATGAAAGATTATATTTTAATAAATAATATTTTCCTTTCTCAGTGAACATAAAGTAATAATACATCTTACCATTAAAGACATTCATGGTTTGGCCCTGGCCAGTTTGCTCAGCAGTAGAGCCTCAGCCGGTGTGTGGAAGTCCTGCATTTGATTCCTGGTCAGGGCACACAGGAGAAGGCCCATCTGTTTCTCCACCCTTCCCCCTCTCCTTTCTCTCTGTCTCCGTCTTCCCCTCCTGTAGCCAAGGCTGCATGGGAGCAAAAGTAGGCCCTGGATGCTGTGGATGGCTCCATGGCCTCCACCTCAGGCACTAGAATGGCTCCGGTGGCAATGGAGCATCACCCCCTGGTGAGCATGCCGGTTGGATCCTGGTCCGGCACTTGCGGGAGTCTGTCTGCCTCTCCCCTTCCCCCACTTCTCACTTCTGGGAAAATAAAAAAGACATCCAAAGTTCAATAAACATGGTAAATAGATACTTAAGAATATGTTGGATTTAGGAGAACCCAGTGGTCAGATTATGTATAACATACTTTGTAAACAACAACTAATACTCACTTGATGCTCTTTATCCTCCTTGACTTACCTAGAATTAATTTCAGCTACCCACTAAAATTTTAAAGCTGACTGATTTTTTTTCCTTACTTTCCTATCAGCCAAATCTTTAAATTACATATTTAAAAGAGAAAACAAAGCTTGGAATTGATTATATATGCTAAATCATGAGACCATAGTACTCAGTGATTTGTGAAACATTAATTATGAGATACTAAAGTGGATTTTTATAGTACAACATCTGAAATCACTAGAATATGCTCAGGTGGTATTTCATTATAGAAATAATTTTTTTCTCCATATATATTAAACTAGTAAAAAATCTACCCAATCAGAAATACTTTAATATATAAATGTAATATGCTTTCATATTTTAGACAGCAAAATTTATGCTTGAGATCTTTATATTCTTATATTTGAACTCCTGCATTCTATCCAGCAAAGCATCAATTTGATGGCCTTAGGTACTACTTTGTCTTTCTTGTCATTGCTATCATTGAGAGGAAAATGAAAGAGTATCTAAGTGATGTGGCCTTGGGTTTGTTGTATATTCAGAACTGAGTAAGACAAAATGATCTGTTTGGGTAAATCATTACCAAAAACAAAAAACAAAAAAACAACTAACATCAGTAGCAATGACAAGAGTGCCATTTATTTGCTTATGTGCTATTCACATGCAGAAGTAAGCAGGTAATTGAAAATGGCAAGCCAATTTTTGCCTTTTTTCACCCCTTGTGTCTTTTTATTCAAGGGATATGGGAGCCCCTTCCATTTAACCCCACTCAGGATCCCCTGGGTATGTCACTATCACTTTGGTGAGTCTGAACTGTCTCGAGATGTCTCATCTTGCTTACCTGTCAGGTACTCTATCTCAAAGAGTGTATGTGTTTGCAACTATTTACAACCCCGATATAAACACACATTATTACCAAGTTTGAATCTGATGTTTCAAAGTGAATTTGATAAGCATACACCACACAAAGCATAACTAGTATATCTATGTAAGTACAAAGCAGGAAAAAGCAATAGGATTGTTTACAGTGGCCCAAAATTGTATCTATTTTAAAATAAACAATATTTAAAAACTCATTTTAATCATTCAACTCCTTAGAAAGGTCAAAATTATTATATATTTTTCTTGGACTGTATAATTTATTGTTTCCATTTACTCAGCTGCCTTCATTACTATGCAGATATAAAATAATATGAAAAAATTATAGAGAGGCTATCTTTAAAATATTTATTGATACAGAGAATTAGTAATATTTACTATCATCTATTAAAAATGAGAAATGTTTTAGCAAAAATTATGTTCAAATGATTTACTTATAGTTCCTAAAATATATTTTGGAAGAGGCACTTAGGTTAGCAAGAAATAAAAATTTCAAAAAAAAAAGGAAATTAAGAAATAGCTATGAAATCACTTTATTTATATTTATTATGTTTTCCCTCAAATTTTAGTGAAAAAGCATTTCTGTTCTTGAATTATGCATATTAGCAACAAGAAATAAATAACAAATGTTATTTCATCCAGATTTAAAATAAGGCTGTTTTATGTCTTTGTTCACATTGAGCTGAGAAAAAAATAGCAAAGGCCAGTTCTTAAGCCAATCAAACGTTTTACTCCCACCTTGTGGCACTGTGCTGCATGACTAGTTTTCTAAATTGAAAATGTCAAAGTTTTGGTTGAAAATGACTTATTTTTATATTGTCTTAAGCACTGATGAAAATAAGATAGATTAGGAAAGGGGCTATGTGATTCACCAAATACAGAGGACTGTGATTCAGGGCTTTTGCAGTATGCAGATCAGCAAAGAATAATGTAGATAGTGCTACAAATAAATCCCTTTCTCTACCTTGGACACAGAATTTGAACAAGTTTTGCAGGCTCCCTTTTCTGACTACACAAAGAAGCTTTGTACATCAAAATTCAAAATGTTTTTAAATTTCAAAATTATTCCACAAGCCAAATTTAGAGTGTGAACAAAAACATACCTTTTCATCTTGCTTTCTTTCAGCATTGAAAAAAATGTACAAAGAAAACACATAAAATACCTCCAAAAAATACTACATAAATTAAATTCTCTGCAGAAGTACAAAGACAACTCAAATGCTTAATTATGCAATTTTCTTTCCTTTTTTTTTCATTTCTGTGGACTGAGAAATATTAGTAAGAGCTGACTTTGGCTGCTATATTAGAGAAATGGGTCTGAAATTTTTTTTAATTTCCTTAGACTCCTGTTTATTCCACAGTTCACTATCTCAAAATGTCAGCCAAAACTATCCCCATCATATTCTTCTGTCCCAGATTGATTTTACTATCTCCCTAATTGAGTCTATCATCCATCTTTATTAGAAAGAACACTCAGCTTCTTTCAGCTAGAATAAAATAAAAGCATCTTAGTTTCAGGATGAAACAACCTTGGAACTCCTTGAGATAGCCAGTGACTTCCAAAGGCATTGGTGAGCCCTGCTCTGTGGCGTCTCACCATTGCTTGGCAATTTCTGGAAACAACTAGTTTTGTATTTTCCAAAGGCTCTTTCCACCAAAAGCTGTACTGGCCTCAGCACAAATCAACTTATGACTAACAGCCTGTGTTTGAGGGCTTCTATATTTGAACCTATCAGACTTAGTTCAGGGAGATATAATTCAATGTTTTTTTTTTATGCTTGTTTCACAAATGTAGGAAAGTATTAGTAAGGAGTTAGCCTAATTTATGAAACAGAATTCCTAACTGATTTGAAATTGAATATTCTCTTTTAATAAAAGTGCCAAAGAAACAAATCTATTAAATTATATTATTTGTAAGGTGTAAAATGATACACATATGGATATACACATATTTGTATATATGAATATATGTGTGCATATATATATTCATGAACACATACATATAGATGTTTTTACTCTTCTTAATTTTTGAAATCACATCTAATAAAAGTGCTGTCAGTTGGACATTGTTCAGTCCTCAGAGTGTCTAAAAGATATAAGAATTAATTAAATTTTGTTCATTCAGGTGTCTATAATTTTGTCCTTTACAAATAATAATAGAAAAAATGAGTTTTCACTACTTAATTAATTGTTATTCACTACCAATTAATGTATTAAATTAAAAAATAATTCATTATCATGATTATCTTTATGTTTTTTTTCTATCAAAACAATTTTAGGCACCTTACTTAACCAGAATTCCTTCCACATTTCTAAATGCTGACATTAATTTCAAAATGCCAGCCTCATAGCTGTTCAACATTTCAAGTTGAAAATGTATAAGGATTAAATAGTATAAGACAGGGTTCAGGAACCTATGGCTCTCGAGCCAGGTGTGGCTCTTTTGATGGCTGCATCTGGTTCACAGACAAATCTTTAATAAAAATAATAATAACGTTAAAAATATAAAACATTCTCATTATTACAATCCACTCATTTCCTACTGCTCATGTTCATGGTTGCAGTTGGCTGGAGCCAATCACAGCTGTCCTCTGGGACAACACCAAAGTTTTACTGGATAATGCATAACGTACATGAGTCATTGTATGGCTATCACAGAATTACATTTTAAAATATTTGGCATTCATAGCTCTCTCAGCCAAAAATGTTCCCGACCCCTGGTATAAGAAGTCTCTAAGATCTACTTTATTCCACATGTCATATTAACTTTTACATAACTTGTTTCCCAATTCCTAAAATACATGGAAGAACTTTTCTAGTAAATATATTTAAAGATAGAATAATATATTTACCTCCTGTGGTTTGTGAGAAGATATTTTTTGTCTCTTCAGAACAATTACTTTGAGTTAGAAACCAGTCAGCTTTGTGTATCTTCCCACAATCTCCACCTGCATCTTTATCTGAATGTCTCATCTGGGAGAATTTGAGTTTTTGTTTATCAATGTTACATTCATAACTAACTGCTTGTTAATTTACCCTGCCATCCTTTAGGAGGCAAACCACAGTAATAAATGAAGTAAAAATTCCCATCTCGATTTTCTTTTCTTTCTCAAGTCCTATTTTTTTCTTTTACTTTGAAGTTTTTTTTCCATTTCTACATTGTTCTATCCATTTTTTTTCATTTTTCATTAAATGTATTGGGGTGATATTGGTTATTGGGTTCAAGTATGCAAATCTATGATACATCATCTGTATATTACATTGTGTTCCCACTACCTCAAGTCATATCTTCTTCTTTCACCATATATTTGATCCCTTTTACCCTGTACTACCCTCTCCACCCCTTTTCCTCTGGTAACCACCATACTGTTGTTTCTGCCTGAGTTTGTGTATTTGTTTGTTTTTCTTATTTATTCATTTGTTTCTGTTCTCCACATTTTGTATCCCACATGTGAGTGAAATCACATGGTTCTTGACTAAGAAAAGATGAAATACTGCCAAGTGCAACAAAATGGATGGATCTCGAGAATATCATGTTGAGGGAAAGATGTCAGACAAGAGGAGTCAGGAACCATCTGTTCTATCCATTTAAAATTTAATCTTAGGAGTTCTCACAGAAGGCATAGAAAAATTTTTTTCTTTAATTTTACTTTCAAAATATGCCAACAAGATTGAAGCTGCTAGTAAATCAAGTGCTTACGTAGCTAGTAAATCAATGTTTTTTTATCTCCTAAATTGAGGTCGGGAACATATGGCTTGTGAGCCAGATGTGGCTCTTTTGATGGCTGCATCTGGTTCACAGACAGATCTTTAATAAAGATAACAATAACGTTAAAAATATAAAACAGCCCTGGCCGGTTGGCTCAGCGGTAAAGCGTTGGCCTGGCGTGCGGGGGAACCTGGGTTCAATTCCTGGCCAGGGCACATAGGAGAAGCGCCCATTTGCTTCTCCACCCCCATCCCCTCCTTCCTCTCTGTCTCTCTCTTCCCCTCCCGCAGCCAAGGCTCCACTGGAGCAAAGATGGCCCGGGCACTGGGGATGGCTCCTTGGCCTCTGCCCCAGGCACTGGAGTGGCTCTGGTCGCGGCAGAGCGACGCCCTGGAGGGGCAGAGCATCACCCCCTGGTGGGCAGAGTGTTGCCCCTGGTGGGCGTGCTGGGTGGATCCCAGTCGGGCGCATGCAGGAGTCTGTCTGACTATCTATTCCCATTTCCAACTTCAGAAAAATACAAAAAATATATATATATTTTATATATATATATATATATATATATATATATATATATATATATATATATATATAAAACATTCTCATGTATTACAATCCATTCATTTCCTACCGCTCATGTTCATGGTTGAGGGTGGCTGGAGCCAATCATAGCTGTCCTCCGGGACAATACCAAATTTTTATTGGATAATGCGTAGTGTACACAGGTCGTTGTATGGCTCTCATGGAATTACATTTTAAAATATGTGGCTTTCATGGTTCTCTCAACCAAAAAGTTTCCCGACCCCTGTCCTAAATATTCAAATACTGAACTATCTCTGGAGCAGACTGATATACTCCAAAACAGCAAAAATATGTTTCTTCTGATCAGAAACTGCAAGTCACACTAAAAATATCATGGAAAGTTAAAACCTATTTCAAAATGTTTGCACTCTTAAGTTACATAGATGATAGCAATTATATAACTCATGACAGTTACTGATGACTTGGTATTCTTAAATTTATTGTGTTCAACTCTTTGTGATTATATATATATATATATATATATGTTATTTTAGAAAAACTAAAGAATGAGCACAAGAAAGTAAATAGCAACAACAATGAAACTGTAGCCTAGAGAATAGAACTGCTGTATGCTACTAAACCACTGTAGGTGAAACTTTATCAGGCTTAGTAACTTCTGGAATCTGTTGCCCTGACAAAATTGAATAAAACATATGGATTTACTAAGAAGAAGAGTATCAAGTCTGATTATCCTCTGAATTAAAACCAGCTACATGTACACAGTCAATTGGTAGGTCTACTTTATGATTTAGAACTTATGAAGAAAGAGTAGCACAGAAACATACACATAGAAATAAACAAAATCTGACATGTCCCACTCTAACTAATCTAGTGTTTCCATGTACTGCATGTTTGTGTCCCCCCAAATTCATATGTTGGAACCCTGTTCCCTAATGTGATGATGTTTGGAGGTGGGACCTTTGGGAACCCTCAATGTGATGGTGATTGGAAGTGGGGCCTTTGGGAATTAATTAGGTTTAGAGGAGGTTACAAGTGGAAGCCATCATAATGGGATTTCTTCTTGTAAGAAGAGATAGAAACTAGAGCTCTTTCTCTCTCTCTCTCTCTCACTCTCTCTCTCTCTCTCTATCATGCGGGGAACAATAAGAAATGGATGTCTTTAAAACAAGGTAAAGTACTCACACCAGAAACCTAATTTGCAGGACCCTGACCTTGGATTTTCTAGCCTTAAGAACTGTAAGAAAGAAATTTACATTGTTTAAGCCACCCACTTTATAATAGTTTATTATAGTATAGCTTGGATTCACCAAGACAAGTTGTATTCCAAATTTTAAGAGCAAAGAAACCAGGTTTGCCAAATTTGTCATAGTCTTAGTTTCCTTATCTTTCTTTAGCACATTTTTAAGGTCTCACTTTTTCTGTACAATAGGACAAATCATTTTATTCAGTAAATAAATAGAAAAATGGCATTTTATAGCTTAAAATATAGTTTTGTCCTAGAATACTTCAACATTATTCAAAAGTACTTTTGGGGTGCCTGACCTGTGGTGGCACAATGGATAGGGTCGACCTGGAATGCTGAGGTCACCGGTTTGAAACCCTGGGCTTGCCTGGTTAAGACACACATGGGAGTTGCAGCTTCCTGCTTTTGCCCAATTCTCTGTTTCTCTGTCTCTTTACCCTCTCTAAAATGAATTAAAAAATATTTTTTTGTTTAATATTATTTTGTTATTAAACAAAATTTGTAAAGTAACTACTGTGAGTTAGGCACATTACTAAGAAAATAAAACAGCTCCCCTGTTCCAAATTGTTAGAATATAGTTGGGACTTACAAGAATAAAATAAAATTTATTGCAAAATATGGCAAGGTTAGGGTTGCAGTGAAGAGGAGCATAAAAATGACACAGGTGGGTAAATGTCATAGTGTTCTGGATGACATCCCACAGACTCTCAGTTTTCAAATACCCTTTCAAATTTTTTGACAGTTTTAGTAAAAAATCTCTTTACAAACAGGAGAAACAAGAGAACATATCTATTTTAATGTATACTACAAAGTGTCAAATGACCTAAGTCTTCTTGTAAACATCTTCAACAGAATGGCACTATTTTTTGAGCCCCTAGAATGTACAAGTCATTTCATTAGAAACAATACAAAAATAAAAATATTTTCAATTTCTTCAGTCAAAACTTTCTCTACACAAGCTAAACAGAATAAAGATTTGAGTAAAGTATATCTAGATAATTTGATCAAGGTGAAAATCCTTTCTATGATTACTCTAGTGTAAATACAAGTCACTTTGACCCTCTGAGGACCAGAACTGTCTGCATTATCTCAGAGTGAAACAGACACTGTGGGAGATCTGAAAAGGCAATTGAAACCACAGTAGGAAAACTTGTTATTGGATATTTTTTAAATCTCATGTCTTGTGACATACTAGCATTTGAGAAGGTCAGCCTTGTTGAGGCATGGATACTTTAATAACAAGTATCTCTTCATAACAAACTTCACTTGATACTGTAATTGACTTCACATCAGTGAGATTTTTATTACTGTGAATTTTCATCAACACTTCACCCAACATACTAACTTGCCATTGAATAATACCTCATGAGGATCATAGACCTGAGATTACAAAGTGGGTAGTGTGGTTGATAGCCTCTGTAATAGGACCATTGCCAATCTATAAATATGATGAAAAAAAATTAGTAAGACACTTACATTTGACCCTTGCCACAGTTATCTGTTAATGTCACTGTGCTACTGGCAAAGAATTACTTTTCCCTCTCCAGCATCTTTCTGAGTGATTGCAAACTCCTACAGAAATGAACTAAGAGTTCAACTTTCTGGAAAATTCTTTTAAGAAATTGCCACATTTTTGTAAAATAAAACAGTTCTGATCAGTTCTCTTTACAATATTGTTTTAAAGGGTCACATGAATTAGAAAGCAAACCCTTCCTCTCAGATGAGATTAGAAAGACTAATAGAAGTTTAGGGATTGAGTTAAAATGTCAAGCTTTCTTTTATATATACTTTATCTTATTTAGAGTCCCCACACAACTCTTGAGAAATACAGAGAGACTGCTTAAAAGAAGGCACCAGAGAAACTCGGCCAAGCCACAAAACAAAATGTCAGGTAGGATCTTTTCCCACAAATTATTTAATTAGCAGGTATGTAATAAAGTATAGCTCAATGTATTTTCTCTGGTAGGGCTAGAGGGAGGACTCATAGCACAGTTGATGCTATGGTAATCTTGACACCAAACAAAGTTAGGGCAGGCAGGAGCCTGAAGTGATCTCATGCAAGTCTGTCAAAGACAAAAATGCTGAAAGTTGGCTTTGATTGTCAATAAAGTATTAAAAGAAACAAGAAATAGAAACCAGAAAGAAAATTAAAAGTGAGGAGGCTAATGAAGAAAAAAGAACCAAATTGTTTTTCCCTGAATGATCCCATGTAAATGAAGATACAATGTATTTTATTAAAATTTACAGTCTTTTCTAATAACAGTTAATATTTATATAAAAGAAAATATTGTCATTTCTCTTCTCTGTAAAAGCACTGCCTTTTGAAAACCCAACTCTATATCAATAACAACTTCTTACACTAACTACCCTACCCAGTACACCAGAGGGGAAAGGAGGATATTCATTCACTATTTATTAGCCAACTCCTATGTACTAGCAACAACAGAGATCAATTATTTGAATCTTCACAGTTGCTACTTAATGTGTTCATTATATTTTTTCTACAGATAAGTATAAGACTCATAGATTATTGTTCAAACTCTTTTTTTTTTTTAATTTTTTTTTTTAAGTTTTATTTATTCATTTTAGAGAGGAGAGAGAAAGAGGGAGAGAGGGAGAGAGAAAGAAGGTGGGGAGGAGCTGGAAGCATCAACTCCCATATGTGCCTTGACCAAGCAAGCCCAGGGTTTCGAACCGGCGACCTTAGCATTTCCAGGTCGACACTTTATCCACTGCGCCACCACAGGTCAGGCCTCAAACTCTTTATCAGGGGTTAAGCCAGCATTGTATTAAAGTTGAGCTAGACATAAAAGTTTGTATTTTTTCACTGTATCTGACTCTTCTGACATTAGGTCCAAAGGGCTGTTAACTGCACAAGGCCAGCCATTTAATCAATGTGGTGAACAAATTGATTTTGGTCCTTGACTACTTAATGATAATTTCACTTCCTTCCTTGGCTACTGTAGTTATAGTTAATGAGTTGGCTGTAACACCAGAAACAATTTATAGAAAATGAATTGATAAGGGGATACTAGTTATAGGAAGTATACATATTTTATATAATTACATTATCATTATGATCATAATCTTTTTTCTATGAGTCTTTTTTATATAATATTCTATGTCTCAAAGTAAAGGCACTCCAACTATGACCATAATTCTTGCTAATACACAAAACAAAATATATATTGGGTGGAAAGTGGGTCTAAGCATAAAGTTACTAAGTTTTCTAAGATGGGAAATTGTGAAAACACATTAATACTTTCATTTAAAAACATTTTATGTTCTTTATTTAAATAAATTGTTTACAAAATATAAAAACAGTGACTAGCTTTAATAGCTACAGAAATGTAGACTTAAAAAATCAAAATATTTACTGCCTGACCTGTGGTGGCGCAGTGGATAAAGCATCAACCTGGAAATGCTGAGGTCGCCGGTTTGAAACCCTGGGCTTGTCTGGTCAAGGCACATAGGGGAGTTGATGCTTCCAGCTCCTACCCCCGTCTTTCCTGTCTCTCTCTACCTCTGTCTCTCCCTCTCCTCTCTAAAAAAAATGAATAAATAAAAAAAATTTTTTTAATTAAAAAAAATCAAAATATTTTCCATGTTTTCTCGATTTCTAAGATGAGACAATATCTCAAGAGGCAAGTTAAGGGGCTTACCATTTAAAATACATATATAGCTGTTTCCAAATCTTCGCTATTGTGAACAATGCTGCCATAAACATGAGGGTGCATTTCTTCTTTTCATACAGTGCTGTGGTGTTCTTGGGGTATATTCCTAAAAGTGGGATAGCTGGGTCAAAAGGTAGTTCAATTTTTAATTTTTTCAGGGATCTCCATACTGTTTTCCACAGTGACTGCACCAGTCTGCATTCCCACCAGCAGTGCAGGAGGGTTCCCTTTTCTCCACATCCTCGCCAGCACTTATTCTATGTTGTTTTGTTGATGAATGCCATTCTGACTGGTGTGAGAAGATATCTCATTGTGGTTTTAATTTGGATTTCTCTAATGATTAGTGATGTTGAGCATTTTTTCATATGCCTATTGGCCATCCATATGTCCTCTTTGGAGAAGTGTCTATTCATTTCTTTTGCTGATTTTTGGATTGGATTGTTTGTCTTCCTGGTATTGTTTTACAAGTTCTTTATAAATTTTGATTATTAACCCCTTATCAGACGCATTGTCAAAAATGTTCTCCCATTGTGTAGTTTGTCTTTTTATTCAGTTCTTATTGTGTTTGGCTGTGCAGAAGCTTTTTATTTTGATATAGTCCCATTTGTTTATCCTGTCTTTTATTTCACTTGCCTGTGGAGACAAATTGGCAAATATATTGCTGCGAGAAATGTCAGAGAGCTTACTGCCTATGTTTTCTTCTCAGATGCTTATGGTTTCACAGCTTACATTTAAGTCTTTTATCCATTTTAGGTTGATTTTTGTGAATGGTGTAAGTTGGTGGTCTAGTTTCATTTTTTTGTAGGTAGCTTTCTCAACACCATTTATTGAAGAGGCTGTCTTTACTCCAATGTATGCTTTTACCTCCTTTGTCAAATATCAGTTGTCCATAAAAGTGTGGGTTTATTTCTGGGTTCTCAGTTCTGTTCCATTGATCTATATGCCTGTTCTTATGCCAATACCAGGCTGTTTTGAGTACAATGGCCTTGTAATATAACTTGATATCCGGAAGCATGATACCTCCCACTCTATTCTTCCTTTTCAAGATTGCTGAGGTTATTCGTGTTCTCTTTTGGTTCCATATAAATTTTTGGAATATGTGTTCTATATCTTTGAAATAAGTCATTGGTATTTTAATTGGTATTGCATTGAATTTATAAATTGCTTTGGGTAATATAGACATTTTAATGATGTTTATTCTTCCTAACCATGAGTACTGTATATGCTTCCACTTATTTGTATCTTCCTTGATTTCTTTTATCAATGTTTTAGTTTTCTAGTCCGTCAAGAGATAACTAACAGAAATAAATGTATTTCATAAATTATTATGAATTTTATTATACGGATTATTTCAAATAGGCTGTAATTTTCTCTGAAAAATACCTCTACACTTTATTATCTACCTCCCCCATGGAACTATAGTCTACATCCTTGCCTTTGTCTTCTCCTTACCCCTCTTCTTTCTTTGATGATCTGATTTGTGTTTGTATCTGTATAACTGATTCTTCTCTCATTTCCGTCTTTTTCTTTGTTTCTAAATATTTGCACTCCCCCATTTTGTCTTCCTCAGCTAATGTCTTATCCATAATACTTTCATCTACCTCTTTTATTGTTTCTATTTTATTTATTCAAAATCTGTTAAATCATTCTTAGTTATTTTTGCTTTTGTTGTAATTTTAATTTACGACAACTATGGTTTCTTTATGTTGAGACTTTTTTATAATGACGGTATTTAAGCTGAAGTTTATCAGTTGACTATAGTATTTCTGTGTTTTATATGTTTTGGCATGAAATATTTCTTTGTTCTATTGCTTTCTGTACATATGTTAATTTCTCATTTGATTCTTTTTGCTTTGACCCATGCATTATTTAAGAAGTTGCTTTTAATTTCCAACCAAAATCAATTTCTTTATTATGTATTTCTAAATATAAATGGTCATATTCTGAGAATGGGGTTATAAAATCTCTATTTTAAAAATAAGTCTTATTGCCATTTTTGTAAATACTTTTGTAAAACTATAACAAGAAAGATACTCTAGTTTTTTCAAGATTAATTTGGGTATAATAGACAAATAAATAGTGTTTACTTAGGTTGTACAATGTGTTTTTCTACACATACATATGATTATTCTATATACTTATACTTTGTGAAATAATTATTTACCATAATTAAGTTAACACAATCATTACCTCACAGTGTTATGGCATCTTTGAGTGTGTTGTGAGAAAACTTAATATCTATTCTCTTAGCAACTTTCAAATGTACGATAGTGTTATAATTATAACCACCATAATGTATATTAGATTTTCAGAACTTACTCATTTTATAAATGAAAGTTTGTACAATATCTCCCCATCTCTCAACTTTCAGTCTCTGGCAAACACAGTTCAACTCTGGTTCTAGAAGTTTGATTTTTAGATGCCACATAAAAGCGGTATCATGCAGTGTTTCTCTTATTTCACTTTCGCATGTCTTCCAGCTTCACCCATGTTCTCACAAATGACAGGATTTTCTTTTCATGACTGAATAATATTTGTCTATTTTATGACTGAATAATATACCATATATATAATATACCATATATATATGGTAGTTTCTTTTTGCATACATTCATCAGTGGACACTTAAGTTGTTGTTTCCATATTTTGGCTACTGTGAATAATGCTGCAATTATACCAGAGTGCAGATATCTTTTAGAGGTACTGTTTCTTATTTCCTCTGGATATATACCCAGAGATGACTTTGCTGGATCATATGATAGTTCCATTTTTAATTTTTTGAAACAGCTCCATAACATCATTTATAATGACTTTACAACTTATATTCTCAACAAGAGAATGGAGGGGTACCATTTTCTCCATGCCTTTGGCATGTCTCTTTGAGAATGTTCATCCTAACAGGTGTGAGGTGATATCTCATTGTGGTTTTGAGTTGCATTTTCCTGATGAATACTGATATGGAGCACCTTTTCAAATACGTGTTTGCCATTTGTTTATCTTCTTTAGAGAAATATCTGTTCAGGTCCTCTTCCCATTTTCAATTGAGAGCTTGTTTCTTTGTTATTGAGTTGAGAAAGGTCCTTACATATTTTGAATATGAACTCTTATCAGAAATATGGTTTGAAAATATTCTCTCATTTCACAGAAATCTTTTTAGTTAGTAGATTGTTTCTATTGTTATACAGAAGCTTTTTAGTTTGATGTAGCCCAGCTTCTTTATTTTTGCTTTTGTTGGCTGTGCTTTTGGAGTATGTATCTAAAAATATTTTCCAAGACCAATGTCAAGAAACTTTTTTTCTAGTTTTTCAGTTTGAGGTCTTACATTTCCATTTTAAATCCATTTTGAGTTAATATTTGTCATGGGTGTGAGATAGGGATTTAGCTTCATTCTTTTGCATGTAGTTATTCAGTTTATCTAATACCTTTTATTGAAGATACTATTTTTTCTCCATTGAGCATTCATGTACCCTTGCCAAAATTAGTTAATTGTGTACATGTGGATTTATTTCTGGGCCCTATACAGATATTGATTGACTTATAACCTATGCAACTTATGACCATTTGACTTTACGATCACAATAGCTAGCCACGACTGCTCCACATCTGGCAGCGCAAGTGTTGCCCAGCTGGGTGTATGACAGTGCGAACCAGCTTCCGACAGCACTACCATCTCCAGATGCACCATTTCAACTGATATTCCAGACTCAGTACAGCAATTTGTGTTTTGTGTCTTGGATATTTTTCATCAAACCCCTCCCAAGATGTCTTTCAAGAGGAAATTGTCTTTGTCTACGCCTTAGCCTGCCAAGAAGGAAAGAAAGGCCATCAATCTTGACACAAAAATGAGCGCGGGCTCATCCGACTTGAGCATGGGTTCACCAGCTCGAGTGCAGAGGTGCTGGCTTTATTTTTATTTTTATTTTATTTTATTTTTTTAATTCATTTTAGAAAGGAGAGAGAGAGGAAGAGAGAGAGAAGGGGGGAGGAGCTATAAGCATCAACTCCCATATGTGCCTTGACCAGGCAAGCCCAGGGTTTTGAACCGGCAACCTCAGCATTTCCAGGTCGACGCTTTATCCACTGCGCCACCACAGGTCAGGCCGGGGGTGCTGGCTTTAGCATGGGATCATAGACATGACTCCATGGTCGCTGGTTTGAGCCCAAGGTCACTGGCTTGAGCAAGGGGCCACTCTCTCTGCTGTAACCCCCTGGTCAAGGCACATATGAGAAAGCAATCAATGAACAAGTACGAAGGTGGAAAGAAAGTGAATGTGATCGCACATGTGTATGAAAAAACCAACTCTGGTAACCCCAACTGCTGCCTCAGAAGATGACATCAATGATCCACAGCCAAGCACCAGTGGCCAATAAAGTGTTTCATACATGTTTATATATTTTGATATGTTTTGCAATTGGGAAAATGTATCCTATCATATTTTTTACAACTGTATTTTGTATTTTTGTATGCACCTGTATTTTGTGATTTTGTATGTTTTGCAAATATTAAACCAGTTGTACTGGTAATGCAGTGTTTTATTTAAACCTGATGAATGTAAAAATAAGAAACAAAATGGTGTAAAGATGATACAAATGGCATAAAATGAGCAACGAAAATTATGATATATAACAATAATGAAAGAAAATTATGATAAAATGTGACTTAAAGATTTTTATAACATCATTTCACAGTACTATACATATAGCCTACTCAACTTACAACCAAAACGTGTTATGACCAGCCTGTCGGAACCAGTCGTGGTTATAAGTTGAGCACTAGCTGTATTCAGTTTCATAAGCCTATATAACATTTTAAATGCTAGTACCAAACTTTCTTGATTATCGTAGCTTTGAATACAGCCTAATGCATAGACTGATACAAGAGGTATGGTACTTACAGCTTTGTTCTTTCTCAGTTACTTTTGCTGTTTGGGATCTTTTATGCATTCATACAAATTTTAGGATTTCTTTTTTATTTCTGTGAAAAATGTCATTGGTATTTTAATAGGAATTGCATGAAATCTATAGATAACTTTGGGTAGTATGAAAGTTTTGATAATGTTATTTCTTCCAATATAAATCCTTGCATTTATTTGTGTCTTTGATTTCTTTTATTAGTTTCTTTCAGTTTGCAGTGTACAAATCTATTACTGCCTTGATTAAATTTATTACTGAATATTGCTCCTTGATGCTATTGTATATATGATTTAAAACATTTTTCTTCATAGTTTTTTGTTAGTGTATAGAAATTTTATTTTTGTTTTTTTCTTTTGACTCAGTGCAAAATCATTATTTATCTGTGTTTATGTATGGATTTGAATGTTCTTAGAGATATAAGTTAAATTCTTGTTAATGTTCTCCTACTGTGCAAGGCTACTTCATTCTCATCCCTTCCTCACCATTTCCCTTCCTCATCATTTCCCTTACTCTTCTGTGTTACTCCAGTCTTCCCACACCTGTCTCCTCCCCATCGCCCATTAATCTTCTCCTTTTCTGAATTTTGTATGATGATTTTGTTTCTGCAATTCCACTCACTTCATTTATTAGTTCTCACAGCTTTCTGGTGGAGTCCTAAGGGTTTTCTGTATATAAGATCATGTCATCTGCAGAGACAGTTTTTTATCCTCCTTTCCAATTTGGATGTCCTTTGTTTATTTTTGTTGCCTAATTGCTCTACCTAGGATTTCTAGTACTACATAGAATACAGGCAGTGAGAGTGGTCATTTTTGTACTGTTCCTGATTTTATAGCAAAAGCTAAATAAGTTTAGTACTGCTAAGTATGATGTTAGATATAGGTTTGTCATATATGTTGGGAATTTTTATCATGAAAGGTATTTAATTTTGTCATGTTTTTTCTGCATATATTAAGATGATCATATCATTTTTTTTTTTTTTCCATTTTTCTGAAGCTGGAAACAGGGAGAGACAGTCAGACAGACTCCTGCATGCGCCCGACAGGGATCCACCCGGCATGCCCACCAGGGGCGGTGCTCTGCCCCCCAGGGGGCGATGCTCTGCCCATCCTGGGCGTCGCCATATTGCGACCAGAGCCACTCTAGCGCCTGAGGCAGAGGCCACAGAGCCATGCCCAGCGCCCGGGCCATCTTTGCTCCAATGGATCCTTGGCTGCGGGAGGGGAAGAGAGAGACAGAGAGGAAAGCGCGGCGGAGGGGTGGAGAAGCAAATGGGCGCTTCTCCTATGTGCCCTGGCCGGGAATCGAACCCGGGTCCTCCGCACGCTAGGCCGACGCTCTACCGCTGAGCCAACCGGCCAGGGCAAGATGATCATATCATTTTTATAATGAACTAGTAAATGCCAGCTCTATCTTCCTTCAGCTTTTTTATTGTCAAACCAAATAAATACCTATTTAATCTTTAATCTCCTTTCAGATGATACTCAATGTAATATATACTCTAAGAGGACAGGAAGTTTAATTTTTTTAATAGATGCACCCCTAGTACCAAGAACCTAGAAAAAGTAGGTACTCAGTAAATATTTATCAAATATGTGAATTAGCCTGACCAGGCAGTGGCGCAGTGGATAGAGTGTCGAACTGGGATGCTGAGGACCCAGGTTCGAGACCCCAAGGCCACCAGCTTGAGTGTGGGCTCATCTGGTTTGAGCAAAAACCTCATCAGCTTGGACCCAAGGTCGCTGGCTCAAGCAAGGGGTTGCTCGGTCTGCTGAAGGCCCATGGTCAATGCATATATGAGAAAGCAATCAATGAACAACTAAGGTGTCGCAATGCGCAACAAAAAACTAATGATTGATGCTTCTCATCTCTCCGTTCCTGTCTGTACCTGTCTATCCCTCTCTCTGTCTCTGTAAATAAAAAAAAAATGTGAATCAATATTGGTTTATTGCTAATGAAATATGTTTATATATCTTTTTAATCAAGTTTATTTTAAAAAATATCTCATCTAATATTAATATGGCTGCTGCTTTTTTGGTTTGCTGGTATCTGGTACATTTTGTCTACATTTACATTTTCAACCTTTCTGTGTCTCTTTAAGAGAAGTAAGAAGCTGAACTTTTTAAACTTAGCCTAATAGGTTTCATCTTTCAATAGAGAATTTTAACCCATTCTTATTTAGTTTAAAGCAATTCTTTATTTTTTTGCATGTTTATTAGTTTTTTTAAGAATATTTTCTTTGGCCCCGGCCGGTTGGCTCAGTGGTAGAGCATCGGCCTGGCGTGCAGAAGTCCCTGGTTCAATTTCCAGCCAGGGCACACAGGAGAAGTGCCCATCTGCTTCTCCACCCCTCCCCCTCTCCTTCCTCTCTGTCTCTTCCCCTCCTGCAGCCAAGGCTCCATTGGAGCAAAGATGGCCCGGGTGCTGGGGATGGCTCTGTGGCCTCTGCCTCAGGCGCTGGAGTGGCTCTGGTCACAACATAGCGACTCTCCGGAGGGGCAGAGCATCGCCCCCTGGTGGGCATGCCGGGTGGATCCCGGTAGGAAGCATGCGGGAGTCTGTCTGACTGTCTCTCCCCATTTCCAGCTTCAGAAAAATACAAAACAAAACAAAACAAAAATTTTCTTTAATTGCTTTAAATTTATTCTCTACTGATTAAATAAAGTTGCTATCCCCTTGAATTTGTCCTTATTAATCAGGATACCTATGTGAGGTTCATTATAAAATATATATTTCTCTTTTATTACATAGAAAGAAGATATAAATCATTACCCCCATAAAGTTATTGTAATCTTTTTGTTCTTTTTGCTTTCCCCCAATAAGATAAGCCTTTTAGAATATGTTCTCATTTTCACTTTTCTCCCTTCACTTTGCAAGTGAAATATGTGAAGCATGTTCTTGTTCCTTATTATCCCCAAAGAGTTTATTATTAAAATGAAAAAAATATATGTTCCTTCTTTTCCAAGAATCCTGAATAACAGTATACTCTTATAGATTTAATATAACTAAATTGTTCATAGTGTTTTTATCTGATCTTTTCTACCTCCAGGTCTCTTGTCTAATTCATATGTACTTTGGTCAGAATTCTTGTTTTTCTTTTTTTTTTAAGTAATTTTTTAAAAATTATTTTTATTTATTTATTTTCTAGAGAAGAGAGACAGAGAGAGATAGAGATAGACAGAAAGAGAGAGAGAGTAGAGGGAGAGGAGCAGGAAGCATCAACTCCCATATGTGCCTTGACCGGGCAAGCCCAGGATTTTGAACCGGCAACCTCAGCGTTTCCAGGTTGACGCTTGATTCACTGTGCTCCCACAGGTCAGGCTGGTTAGAATTATTTATAAAGAATATCCCTAGATAAAGTAGCTGAGGTACTTTCTGGACCTTTGCATGTCTGTGAATGTCTTTTATTCTGACAAGTGAATGATATATGAACTCAGTTTATTTCTCAATTGTTTGTAATTACTCCAAACTGTTTTTCACCTATGGTCAGACATGCAGATAAGAGGTCTGATACTATCTGATTATTTTTTCTGTGTGTATATCTGTGCTGGATATATATATATATATATATATATATATATATATATATTTACATATACCTATAATATACATATAATAACAGTTGTGCATGCATATACATTCACACACACATACACATCAGAATTATACCAGAAGATTCCTGTTTGTATCTCAAGGTACCACTGTATTTATTTTATTGATTTTAGAGGGAGGAAGGGAGAAAGTGAGAGACAGACAGGAACATCAATCTGTTTCTGGATGTGCCCTGACTGGGGATCGAACCGGCAACCTCTGAACTTTGGGACAATGCTCTAACCAACTAACCTATCTGGCCAGGGTAAGATTCCAAAGTATATATATTTATTAATCAATATTTTCTGGATCTTGATGAACCATTTTGATTTATAAGCTCAGTTTTTAACTGAGAGTGTTTCACAAAGAACAAAAGGATTTTATTATATATGGTTTCCTCTTCTGTTTATTCTTTTGCACATGGTAAGTCTCCTAAATCTATAACTAAGTTTTATCCTTTCCATGTGATTAAAATATCTTTGTATTTTTGTTTTGCTATTTGAACTACTTTTTTTCAGTTTGTTTGCTTTTTATTTATACTTTATTGAACTTTAAAGAAAATTATTTGAATTTATTGGGTGACATTGGTTATTAAATTATATAGGTTTCAATTGTGCAATAATGTGGTACATGATCTGAATATCTCATTGTGTGACCACCTTAAAGTCAAATTTAAAGTCGAAATCATCTTCTGTCACCATTTACTCGTCCACCTTTACCCTTTTGTATCCCAAACCCCCTACCATCTGGTAACCACCATACTGTGTCTATCAGTTTTTGTTTGTGTGTATCTATCAGTTTTTGTCTGTTTCTATTAGTTTTCTTTTTTGTTTGTTCATTTGTAGCTTTCAGTTTTATACCTCACATGTAAGTGAAATTATATGGTTCATAACTTTTTTTTCTGACATTTTATTTGGCATGATAATCTCAAGGTCTACCCATATTGTCAGAAATGGCAAATATTTCATCTTATGCCTAAGTAGTAGTCCATTGTATATATCACCTCATACTCTTTATCCAATCATCTAGTGAAGGACAGTTTGTTTGTTTCCTTGTCTTGGCCACAATGAATAATGCTGCAATAAATATAGAGGTGTATAAATCTTCACAAGTACATGTTTTGGGAAGTACCCAGAAGGGGAGTTGCTGGGTCATATGGTTACTCTATTCTTAATTATTAGGAATCTCCATGTTGCTTTCCATAGTGTCTATACCAGTTTACATTTCCACCAGCAGTGAATGAGGGTTCCTTTTCCTCTGAAACCTCTGCAACACTTGTTATTACTTGTTTTGTTGATAATGGCCACTCTAACATTTGTAGGGTGGTATGTCATTGTAGTTTTGATTCGCATTTCTCTAACAGCTAGTGAAATTGAGCATATTTTCATAGTTCTGTTGGCCATATGTATGTCTTCTTGGAAGAAGTGTCTATTCAGGTCTTCTGTCCATTTTTTAAATGAATTGTTTGTTTAGTGTTAAGTTTTATGACTTCTTTAGATGTTTCAGATATGAACCCCATATTATAATTATTATTTGCAAACATCTCTTATTCTGTTAGGTGCCTTTTGTGTGTGTGTTTGTGTTGTTGGCAGTTACTTTTGTTGTACAGAAGCCTTTTAGTTTGATATAGTGTCATTCATTTATTTTTGCCTTTACGTCACTTCTTTGGGATCAACTTCATAAAATCCTACCTAAGACCAATGTCCCCTAGTGCCTATGTCTTCTTCTATGTAATTTATTGTTTTAGGTCTTATATTTAGGTCTTTGATTCATTTTGATTTAATTTTTGGATACAAGGAGAAACTGTAGTCTAGCTTCATGCTTTTGCATGTGGCTTTCCAATTTCCTCATCACCATTTATTTAAGAGACTTTCTTTTCTATATTGTATGTTTTGGATTCTTTGTTAAAAATCATTTGCTTATAATAAAACCACAAAACATTATTAAAACATGATTAATAAAGATATAAAGAAATGAGAATATATTCTGTGTTCAATCCCTAGAAGAATGAACACAATTCAAATGTCCATATTAGCAGAGGTAAATTAAGGTCGGTTGAGACCCTGGGTGCAGAAGAAATTATTGGACCCCTTACATTATAAAAAGTATAAAATTGGGGCTTTTCTGGGCCTTCAGAAGTCAGGGCCCAGAGTGTGTACCCAGTGCACTGGCCATTAAATCTGCCTCTGCATATTATCCAAAGCAATATTCAGAATTAATGCAATCCACATCAGAAACTGAAATGTCATTTCTAAAGTAATAGCATAAGAATTATTATGTTTATGGAACCACAAAAGACCCCAAGTAGACAAAGCAATTCTGAGAAAAAAGAATGAAACTAAAGTTATCACACCCTCACTTTAAATTACACTATAAAGTGACAGTAATGAAAACAGTGTGGTATTGGCAGAAAAACTGACACACAGAACAATGGAACAGAATTGAGAACCCAGAAATAAACCCAAAAGTATGTGGGCAAATAATTTTTGACACATAAACTACTTCTTATATTTGGCCTTTAAACATGAATTATAAATTCAGCAGGGACTTTCCATGTCTCAAGTTTAGCCATTATATATTTCAGTTTGAAAATCATGGTTTTTAGACCCAGGATTTTATTTCTATGTGTTTAATTGAGACCACCTTATGCATTCTTAGAATGTGGCAACTGTTGTGTATGACACAATAAATTATAAAGTTTTCAAGCTGCATCCCTATCTTAAATATAAAGACATTTTAATTGTCCTGGTCAAAACCTTCTTTTTGACATTTTGGAGTGACCAAAGACAAAAAAATAAATCATAGTATTTATTGACTCAAGCAAAGTGACAAGAAAGTGGAAAGTTAGAATGTGATTAGCACTATTACAAAAATAAAAGAAAAAGTAGATCAAAATTACTTATGGTAATTAAAAGATACTGTTTCCAGAGGTATCAAGAGAATTTTTAGAAGATATTTTCTATAATTTATTGTCAAGGATTCTAAAATAAGGTGTTAGTATCACTCTTGTGTTAGTAATGACATAGGACACAAAAATATGGAGAAAAATAAATAAGTATAGTAAAACTAACTTTATTCTTAAAGATATGTTGTAAAAATAGGAGAATGTTGGAGGCACTCAATAATTAAAATTTAATTTTGTTATATTAGA
Organism: Saccopteryx bilineata; assembly: GCF_036850765.1. NCBI lineage: Eukaryota > Metazoa > Chordata > Mammalia > Chiroptera > Emballonuridae > Saccopteryx > Saccopteryx bilineata. Next base: position 99,705,033 of record NC_089493.1, read on the forward strand.
GTGAGGGGATGTTTATGAGTTAGTCTTTTTGACATCAGTGATCTGCAGGGAATTATACAAGTAACCAAGACCATGTACAGAAAGAGAAAAATAAGGAAGAAAATACAATGTTTACATTCTTCTCACTTTAATAATTGCATAAGACAAAAACATAGTTGGGTTTTGGCACACAGAAGCAGAATTAAATCAAGAATAGGCTACTCAGACAGCACCTGGGCAATACTTCATATATAATTGTGATATAACAGTGATAATGAAATATGGAATACAGTCATGTACTGCTTAATATCCAGGATATGTTCTGAAAAAGCATTGTTAGTTAATTTTGTCACTGTGCGTACATCATATAGTACACTTACCCAAACCTTGATGATATAGCCTACCACACACCTAAGCTAATTGATATAGCTTATTGCTCCTAGGCTTCAAGCCTATACAGCACATACAGCACAAGATAATTATGCACAAGATGTAGTCAACATGAGTCATGAGGCTGCTGCTTAGCACAGTGTACTGTTTTACAGCAAACTTTTTTTAATAAGTAGAAAGAATATACTCTAAAATAACAAACAGTATAGTAAGTAAATAAATAACTTAGTCACTTATCATTACCAAGTATTATGTACTGTACAGAATTGTATGTGCTATACTTTTATATGACTCACAGTAAGTTTGTTTACACCAGCATCACCACAAACTTGTGAGTAATGCACTTTGCTATGATGTGATTAAAGCTATGACACCAATAGGTGATAGAAATCTTTCAACTCCATCATAATCTTATGGTACCACCATTGTATATGCAACCCATCGTTGACAGGAACTTACGCAGTTCGTGACTGTAGTTCAAGTTGAGTATTATTGTTTTTTTCATCAATTCAAATGGAGACTGCAGCCCCCAAATCAAGAGAAAGCTGAGTCTCAGAAAGGGTGGCAATAGGGAAGTTAGAAAAGATTAAGAGTAAAGATGTGTCATTAGAGATCAAATCTAAGATCATCTATACATTCATATTCTCAGTTACTGTGTATGGGTGTAAAAGTTGAATAATGAATAAGGTTTATTTAAAAAATTGATTCATTTCTTGTGTTAGAGGAGAGTTCTAAGGATACCATGGACCACTAAAAGACAAATGAGTGGGTCTTAGAGAAAATTAAGCCTAAACCATTGCCAGAGGGGAAAATGATAAAAATTGAAATTATCCTACTTTGTGCACATAACAAGAAAGCAGAGATCTTTGGCAAAGACAATAATTATGGAAAAAATAGAAGGCAGGGGAAAAGAGGAAAACCAAATATGAGATGGAATGACTTCATGAAGGAAGTGATGGTCATAAGTCTAGAGGAGCTGGTCAGGGATGTTGAAGGCAGGACATTGTGGACATCACTCATTCATAGAATTGCCAGGAATGGGACCTCACTCAATGCAAATAATACACAAATAACTTTTTTTAAGGTTTCCTTAAAGGAAACGTGGAGGAAGATCTAAGAGGAATTGGCCAGTGCATTTTATATACATAAACAAGATAAGATCATAAATTAAATTATGCTAAAATCTGGTCTGCGTGCATAATATTACCTTAGGATAACCAATCTCTATTCTTCCTCCAATGCATTTAAACCTAAGTCTTATAGTTAGTTGCTCATCAGTATTGTGTCTCCAGCTAATCCATTGGTATCACTTCCTAGAAGGATTTTGAAAGATTTGATAGAATGTTTTCCTCCTGGTAACCAGAGTGAAGTGGCTGAGAATGGACCAGTATTTAGAACTTGTCACTCACTTGCTTTTAGAATACACAGATACATCGACAATTACTTTAGATGACAAGTCTAACATGAGGATCATTGCTTTATAGGCCTTCCAAAAAATAGCATCGTGTTACTTCAGAGGTGTTAAAATGTGAATCCATGAACATGGAATTACCATTACCCAAGTTTAAACCTTGTTTTCTTAAAATTACTTTTCTGTGTTTCTTGACCCTAATTTCTACCCTTTCCAGTTTTATCTAACAGACTGCTATCAGATTAATCTTTCTAAGCATATCTCTGATTATATTTGTATTATCTGTGAAAATCTTTTTTGTTTCCTTTTGTGACTATACAAAATAACATGAAATTCTTAGAGAGTTTTTACTATATTTTTGTGATATTTCAGGATGACGATGTAGTTAGGATGAAATCCTTGATGATCAGTCACAGTTTCATGTGTTCTATACTCCAATGATATTTCTGGTAGGCACATATGCATGAGCATCCATACCATTAATATTTTACAACCTAATTAGACTTTCTTCTACTACCTTTTTACCTTTATTAAAGCATCTCCAAAAAATCTACTTGGGATATATCCTGTTTCTTCATCCCCTAAGTGTCTCTCTCACAGCACTTACTCTTTCCTATTTTTTAGCTTGAAGTATATTTGTGTCTCATCTCATTATCCAGTTGTCTATAAGTTCTTTGAGGGCAAAACCTATGTCTGATTTACAATTTTTCTCCACTCCGTAAACCTAATATGAGAAATATGCTTGCTAAACACATATCAAACTTATGTTATTGTTTAGTTTATATACATTATGTTATATATGTTTATTTGGCAATACAAAATAGGCCAAATTAAATAATAAAATATACCCAGGGCCTAACACAGTGCTTATATATGAAATTTAAAAAATTTTTTGAATGATTAATGAATTAATTAACAAAATTATGAATATTGATTTTTTGTTTTGTATGTTTCTTTTTAAATCACTCATTTTCCATATTTGAACCTATGTAAGGGGAACAGTAATTTATTCCTTATAGATGAAGGCAGTATGAAGTCAGACTTTAGGGAGTTGGAGCAGTTCAGTCTGATTTGCTGTACTGGGAAACTTCAGCAAACAAGTTAAGTCATTCTGGATTTTGCAATCTACTCATGGACTAATGGTTCTATTTAGTTTAGAGTCTATAAACCCAACACCATTCTTTAATAAAATTGACAAAGTAACTTGTAATAGCCTTAGACATTTCTTTAAGTTTAAAAGTAAGATCTAAGACACAATTATACTTTTGGGGTTTGGCTCAAAAATTAAATAGGGTTTTAATCATAGGGTAGCACTTGTCAAGAAGTTAAAACTACTTTTTACACAGAAGCATAAGCAGCATTTTAAAAGATAAATAGCTCTAACCTTTACAAGTATAGAAAATCCATACTCCTTATTCAAATTTGTATTTTTTCTAGTTCCTTAAAGTCTCATGCATTTTAGACACACAATATTTGAACTACTTATAGATATGAGCAATACAAAATACTAGGGTTGTAAAACTAATCCCCTATGAAATATTTTCTTCAGAAGATTGTATTTTTCAGTGTTCTTGCTGCCATGAACTAACCCACCTGCCAGACTTTTTTTGAACTGCCTAAGAAAGTTCATTGTAAAATTACAGTCTCCATTTCTTTCTTAGATGTAGATCATTTCAAAAAATTTTAAATCTATATCAGTAAGTATTAAAAATTTGTAATACCATTTTTTGAAATTGAATAAGGATTCTTCAAATATTAAAAAAGTGATCTTTAAATAGAAAAAAATGAATCTCACTTATATTGCTTATTCTAAATTGAGAGTAGCTATTCTTCTTGGCTGGCTTAGATGCAGGCAAGAATGTTGCTCCTTGCTGAGAACTACAGATTTCTGATAAATATGACTTCTATTCTTTGTCATATTTTAGCTAGACTGCATAATGTATAATGATGATGATGATGACAGCAAACTTTTATTAAACACGTCATCATGCTCTAGATTTTGCATGTTATAACTCCTTTAAGTCTATAATCAGATCAAAAAATATGTAATATTATTTTCCCATCTTTCTGATAGGAAACTGAATTATAGAGATGCTTTGTAATGGGCTACATGGTTACTAAATCTAAGAGCTAAAATAACAATCCAATTTTATCTGATTTCACAGCATGGACTATGCTATTACAGAATATTGTACAGAATATTGTGAATGCTTAATTCTCAGATTCCATGACCTGAGAATTAAAATTTCATCAAAAACTGAAATGATGTTAGAAGATTAAATAATGGAGATAGCTTTATTTTTAAGGATTAAACAAGAATTTAAGAGAACGGGGTTTCAATGTCAGTTAAGCAGTTTAGTTCTCTCATTCTCTCTCTGCATCTCCATTCCTTTCTCTTCCTTTTCCTCCTCCCTCCCTTTCTCTTTTTCTCTTTCTTCCCCATATAATGATAAGGATCTATATGTGAGTAAATGGGTAAGTAGCTTTTAGGTCACTACTGAGACCTTTTAAAGCACAATATAAAGTAAATTTATAATAAAATAAAAAATTACAAAACTAGTTTCTTGAAATTTATGAATATGCAAAAATAACGTTGTTGCTGATAAATTCTATCATTTAAATATTAGAAATCATCTAGATCAGTATTTCCTGCTCATTTTTTATTTGAAAATCTTAAAATATTATGTATTACTATCTAAGGCACTCCTTACAAATTCAGGCATCATAGTCTCCCTTCTATAGTTGGAATCTGTTTGATTGGTTGGTATTCACTTTAACTCACTATGCCTATACTGTAGTAGTTACATATTTTCAATATCACTCTAGTCTTGTGATTTCCCTTAGAAAGTTTGGAATCAGTGTTGTTTGATAGATAAGTTAGCCCTCCTCTATTGAAAAGTAAATTCCAAGACAGAATAACATTTAAATTAATTTTAATACAGAAAATGTTTATAAAAAATGAGTGGGAGTTAGGATCACTGAGACTGTCACTCTTGTACCATGGTCTCTAGTGGTCCTCCGAGTAATTCCAGCTACCTCTCTTTTAATCTAAAAAATAAATTTAGGCCCTGGCCGATTGGCTCAGCGGTAGAGCGTCGGCCGGCGTACGGGGGACCCGGGTTCGATTCCCGGCCAGGGCACATGGGAGAAGCGCCCGTTTGCTTCTCCACCCCCACTCCTTCCTCTCTGTCTCTCTCTTCCCCTCCCGCAGCCAAGGCTCCATTGGAGCAAAGATGGCCCAGGCGCTGGGGATGGCTCCTTGGCCTCTGCCCCAGGCGCTAGAGTGGCTCTGGTCACAACAGAGCGACGCCCTGGAGGGGCAGAGCGTCGCCCCTGGTGGGTGTGCCGGGTAGATCCCGATCGGGCGCATGCGGGAGTCTGTCTGACTCTCCCCGTTTCCAGCTTCAGAAAAATACCAAAAAAAAATTAATTAATTAATTAAAAAATAAATTTAAAATAACTTCTTTATGTAAATGTGAAATCTATTACTCTACCAGTGTATTCAGAACTGATTAATTTAGAAATGGTTTCAATATATTCTTAGAAACTTACTTTCTCTCCACAATAAAATAAATAGTTACTCAATAAACCAAATATTGGCAGATTAATAATTCCATTCTAAACAATTAAATTTCACTAATTAATTGTTAACATATATTCATTTATTTATAGTGATAATGAATATGAAAAATCATCTTTATTAGCCTTTTTGTGATTTTTCACAATGGAACCAAAAACAATGAAAAATAAATCGAAATGTTTGGCCACCATTTATTATATACATTTTTCCAAATTCTGGCATCTAAAGAATACATGAAAAAGAGTTAAAATTCTGTTAAAAATAAGTATGGCTTCCTAGTGGTAATATGTGCAAATTATAAATAAACTTACTAAATTTCCTACTACATCAAACAACAACAAGAAGCAAGCCTTTGGGGCTAGCAGTTTTCCATTATCACTTGATTCAGTAAAGGAGGAATACTTTTTATTGTTGTTCAAACTGAGATTAGAGGGTAAGTGAACCAGAGAAAGACAATTAGGTTGGAGCTACACTTGCTTTCTCAAGTACTCAGCAATATGAATGCAAGCATATTGCTGTTTTTATTCACTAAGCACAAACATAAATTAACTTTAATGTCAATAAAGTCAGTAATGATAGATTTCATCACTAAAATATAAGTAAGCAATAATGACCAGGAAGAAAGTAAGTAGCTCACAACAGCAGAAGCGATTTCTTTTTTTGTCCTAGGTGAAGTCAAGGGTATCTGAAAAGGCTGGCCTTTTCCCCTCTATTATTAACTGCAAAACATTCTTGTCATGTTAGAAAGCAGATTGTTTTTCTCAAGTGTTATTCACCATTATGTTTGGATCACATAACCTGACCTTATTCCAGGCAATTTAAACTATATTTTCAATTAGCAAGAATGCTTATAGTGAAAACGAAGTCTATCTGCCTATTAAGCCTTTCTTATTATAACAATTTGAGCAGAATTTTATATCCTCTATTCCTTCTGTGCTGATGATGCCTTGTTTCCATACATTCCAATTTATTTTCATTGATGTGTTTTCAGTAATGTACTTAATTCGGTGAGTACACCCACCTGTCTTGTGCATATGCCTATCCCTTGGAAAGCTCTTATTAAGAGCAACGATATTTCTGCCAACTTCTGCCTTTGTGATCTAGTCTAATAAGAAAGCATATCATTCCCATGCTAATGTTAAAAGTAATCTTTAATTAGAAATAATGTTTTTAAATATTTTAACCTTAAGTGAAAATGGACAGTCTTTCCCACATGTCTTTAAAGCATCTGATTCTGCCTTGATGCCCTTTTGTACTCTACTAAGACAGAGTTAAATAGAAAAATAGAAGAAATGTTAAGTTTACAAATGCAATGTATTTCCTTAAGTCCAGATATAGCTTATAGATTTTATTTTTAGTTTTTAATTATTGATTTTTTTAAATCATGAAGAAATCATTATAAAGAGAGAGTAATTTGACATAACAAAACATTATTACTATATGCAGTTTATACTCCATCCTTGGTACATAACTATTAAATTTAACATTAAACAAAAAAAAGTATTTACTATATTAAAACTGTTCTCAAACAATATTTTGTTAATATTTATGCATTTATACATGTAAACTGTAAATTAAACCTTTCTTCAAGACACCTTTGATTACATTACCAAAAAGTATTATAGGGGTTTAAATATAAGAAAATATGCTAATATAGCAAGAACTCCTTTCTTATATCACTTTACATATTTCCTTGTGATATATTTTATTACATATACTCAATTCATATTCATATGTGGTTTGTATTAATGCAGGAGAATGGAATATCTAAATTGCAATATGTTTGTGATACTTCATTTTAAAACTTACTATTTAAGCTACTGTGGTAAAAATGAGAATTCAAATATTGTTCCAAAGAAATATACATAGCTCTATACTTCAGAGACCATAATATTTTTTCCAATGGCAAATTAATTACCAAACCCATCATTTCCAGATTACACTGCTTTAATATTTCTTCTTTTCACTTAGAAATAAGGAATACGTACACAGATTACCTTATAAAAGATATGAAAATTAAATAATTTTAAGTGTTAGGTAATATAATCAGTTTATTACTATTTCCTGCATAATTCATGTAGAAAAAATGCCATATTCTTCACAGAAGACAGTTCTAAAAAATTACTTCCAGATTTGGTTTCTAATATAATGGAGTAAAATTTTAACAGACCAAACTTCCAAATGGTAAACAAAAACTCTAGGAAAAAAAATTTTTTTACAATATCTTAGAAGAAAAAGCAGGTAGATTTTGGAAAAAAGCCCAAATTCTAAAGAAAAAAAACTGATTCATGGTGAGTTTCCCAAGTTTTGGCTTTTTCATGAGGGCAGACGTCAGTTGTGACATTATGTAAGTTACAAAACTCAAATAATACACCCTACATATTTCATATCTGAAAAACTAGAGGGCAGAGACTGGGGCAACTAGGAGAGCTAGAAAGGAAAGAGAGAGTGACCTGAAAGAAAAACAGAGATCAAGCAAAAAGCCACAAATATTGTGTATAAGTTCTTCCTAACTCTCTAGCAGAACTGCAATTCATGAAGCATTGAAGCAGACTCAAATCGGCTTAAACTAAGACAAAACTGACAGCTGAGTTTTGAACTGCTGCCCATCGCAGGAATGAAAAAGTTTGCAAAGTAAATTTAAGAACATTAATTTCTTACTAAAACAAAAACATTTACGGTGTTTAAAGAAGTGGGAAACCAGAGTCTCCACAAAGATATTCAAAATATAAATAATACAACCCAAGAATACTTAGTATACAAAGAATCAAAACAATGTTACTAATTTTCAAGGAAGGCAGTCAATGAGGGTCACACCTGACATGGTCCAGACAAGTACTTGAAAGAAACTCTCATGACTCTGTTCAATTACCATATATATTTAATTGCTTACATTAAAAAAGAAGAAAAGTTGTTTGAAAGACATTAAATTAGTCTAAGAAAAGAAAATAAAGAAAACAGAGCTATTAGGAAGAAGAACATAATAAAGATAAGAGCAGAAACACATGCAGAAGAAAACAAATAATACAGAAAATCGGTAAAGTCGGTTTTTTGAAAACATCAACAAAATAAAGGATGACAACAAAGAGAAAGGGGACAAACAGAAAACAAGTAATAAAATGTTAAAGAAAAATTTATCCAGAGTCATAATTACATTAAATGTTAATGTTAATTATTTATTTTTCATGTCTTTTTAAAATTTTTCTTTTCATTGAGATGTAATTGACAGATAACATTAGTTTCAGTTGTACAACATAATGACTTGATATTTGTTTATGCTGTGAAATGACCACAGTAATTGTAGTTAGCATCCCTCACCATAAGTAGTTCCAATTTTTCTTCTTCTCATAACTTTTAGGACCTACTCTCAAATGTAGAGTATTGTGGACTATAGTCACTCTGTTGGCATCACATCCCCCTGACTTACTTATTTTATAACTGGAAGTTTGTACCTTTTGACCCCTTTACCTATTTCACTGCCCCCCCCCACCCGCCTGCCCCCAACAACCTCTTCCCATCCCACTTCTGGCAAACACCGATCTGTTATCTGTATCTATGAATTGTTGTTCTTTTAGATTCCACATATAAATGAGATCATAAAATGAGATTTCTTTGATTTACTTCACTTAGCGTAATGACCAAAAGGTCCATACATGTGGTCACAAATGGCAAGTTTTAATTTTTATGGCCAAATAATATTCTATTGTGCATAGATACTACTGTACATTTGATTTATCCATTCATCTATTAATGGACACTGAGGTTCCTTTCTTGACTTGGATATTGTAAATAATTCTGTAGTGAACATGGGGTACATATTTATTTTTGAGTTAACATTTTAATTCTCTTTATTTAAATATCCAGAAGGAGAATTACTAATTGATATGATAGTCCTAATTTAATATTTTGAAGCCCTTCATCATTTCCATATTGGCTGCACCAGTTGACATTCCTCCAACAAAAACTCAGATGCCCTTATCTTGACATGCTCACCAACATATAATTTCTTGTCTTTTTAATAGTAGCCATTCTACAGGTGTACGGTAATACCTTATTGTGGTCCTGCTTTGCAATTCCTGATGATTACTGATGTTAAGCACCTTATTATATATTTCTTGGCCATCTGTATTTCTTTGGGAAAAAATGGTTATTTTGTCCCTCCGCCCATCTATTAATAAGATTATTTTTATTTTTTATTATTGAGTTGTAGAACTTCTTTACACATATTGGATATTTACCCACTATCTGATATATGATTTGCAAATAATTTCTATGATTTAGTAGACTGCCTCTTTATTTTGTTGATAATTTTCTTTGCTGTGGAGTAATTGTTTGATGTAGTTCCAACTGCTTACTATTATTATTTTTTTGTGTGACAGAGAGAGGGAAAGAAAGGGATAGACAGACAGGATGGGAGAAAGATGAGAAGCAGCAGTTCTTTGTTGTGGCACCTTAGTTGTACATTGATTGTTTTCTCATATGTGCCTTGACCAGGGACCTACAGCAGAGTGAGTGACCCCTTTCCCAAGCCAACAACCTTTGGGCTCAAGCCAGAGACCGTGGGATCATATCTGTGATCCCACGCTCAAACCAGCAACCCCACGCTCAAGCTGGTAAGCCCTCGATCAAGCTGGCGAGCCCTCGCTCAAGCTGGCAACCTCGGTGTGTCGAATCTGGGTCCTCTGCATCCCAGACTGATGCTCTATCCACTGTGTCACTGCCTGGTCAGGCCTAATTTTTTGTTGTTGTTGTTGTTGTTGCCTTTTGTTTTGGTGTCAAATCCAAGAAATCAAGACTCATGTCAAGAAGTTTATCACATAAATTTTCTTTTAGGAGTTTCATGGTTTCATATATTATGATTAAATATTTAATCATTTGATGTTAACTTTTTTGTATAATGTATGATAGTGGTCCAACCTTCAACTTTTGCACATGATCACCCAGTATTCCCACACCACTTATAAAAGAGATTGTTTTCTTTTCCTGTTGTATGTTTTTGCTTCTTTGTTGCAAAGTATTTGACAATGTATATTTAGTTTATTTCTGGCCTCTCCTCTAGTTCATTGATCTATGTGTCTTTTTTTTTTACTTTTTTTTTCTTTTTTTGTATTTTTCTGAAGTTGGAAACCAGGAGGCAGTCAGACAGACTCCCGCATGCACCTGACCGGGATCCACCCAGCATGCCCACCAGGAGGCAATGCTCTGCCCATCTGGGGTGTTGCTCTGCCGCAACCAGAGCCATTCTAGTGCCTGAGGCAGAGGCCACAGAGCCATCCTCAGCACCTGGGCCAACTTTGCTCCAATGGAGCCTTGGCTGCGAGAGAGGAAGAGAGAGACAGAAAGAAAGGAGAGGGGGGAGTGTATCATAATAGTAAAATAAATACTATATTTTCTACTACTCCTTGACTTTTACTAATTCCCATTTACAGGGTGAACATTCATTCAATTTTCCCTTTGCCTCTTAGGAACCCAGGAAAATGGTGGCTTTCAGTAGAGCCTGTGTCAACCTTTGCTCACAGCTCTAAATCTCTGTTTATCTAACTTCTTTCCAGTTCTTCAGTTTTCTCACCTTAGTCAGTCCTCTCTGAAACTTAACTATAGATTCTGAACCATAGTCCTGGACAGAAAGTCCCATAGAAGCAATCATAGCTGACCTCAATGACAGTCTAACATCTCACTTTCCCATAGTATTGAAAATGTGAGAATCTTTTTGAAAGTGGTTAGGAAAAGTCCATATTTATTTCTCTTCTTTCCCATAAATCACACACATACACACACACACACACACACAGTAATTTGATTATATTTGACAAACATATGAACACATATAGTGATTTGACTAAGTATATAATAGATAAAAAATTGAATACTAGTCATTTTTCATAAATTGACAAGTTATAATGTCCATGTACAGTTATTTAAGTTGATATTACTCTATGAAAATGCCTGAGTGCACAATATATATAACCCCTTTCATCATCATTAGCCTACATGTCAATCTTCATTATGTGTATAACACTACACGTTGAGATAAGTACAAACCAATCAAAAATCTTTAACTCACACTGAACTTACTTTGTAGAATGAAATGCACATTTATATTGCTGGCCTAGGATAATTTTTAAAACATAAATTTTGTATCTAGGTTAATACATATTTCATTATTCATCTGAAGCAATAGGTCAGTTTAAAGTGAAGTTAAAATTTCTCATAAAACCAAGGTATCATTGGAGAAGGTAGCCAATATCTTTGTATTTAAAATAAAAAGAGGTTGATTTTCCTGTTATTTGAAATTGGTAATTTATATACCATATCTGTATATAGAGGGGCCATCTGTTTTAATTATGTTAATTTAAATTGCATCCAAATTTATACCTCTGGGTTTTTTTTAATCATCCATTTAATTTTGCTAATATGAGAACATAAAAAGCAGATGATTAGAATTGTTATTTTCTTCAATGTATTTATACAGTATATAAAAAGTTTAGTTGTAGAATAATCTCAAAACCCTGGACTTGCCTGGTCAAGGCACATATGGGAGTTGATGTTCCCTGGTCCTCCCCATTCTCTCTCTATCTATGCATCTTTATCTCTATCTCTCCTCTCTAAAGTGAATAGTCTTAAAAATAAATAAATTAGAATAATCAGTAACCATCTTCTTTCTTTAGTTCTGGGGGGATATAGGAGTGTTATTATTTATTTAATGTTTGAGTTAGTTCATGTTTTAGTTATTTCATGCTTATAATTTTTAGAAAGACAAAGATGGCCCTGGCCGCTTGGCTTGGTGGTGGAGCATTGACCCAGAGTGTGGAAGTACTGGGTTCCATTCCCAGTTAGGACATACAGGTGAAGTGACCATCTACTTATCCCTCCCCCTTCTTCTGTCCTCTCTTTGAAGCCATGGCTCAATTGATTCAAGTGATTTGGCCCTGGGTGCTGAGGATGGCTCTGTGGAGTCTCTTCTTCAGGTGCTAAAAATAGCTCAGTTGCCAGCATTGGCCCCAGATGGGCAGAGCTTCTGTCCCATATGGGAGTTGCCAGGTGGATCCTGGTTATGGTGCATGCAGGAGTCTGTCTCACTATCTCCCCTCATTTCATTTTTTTAAAAAAGGGCAAAGTTAAACATGGCAACATTTAGAATATACCAAAGAACATTCTTTCTTGGATTTGCATTATATTCTATAATAGTTACAATTGAAGGAAAAGGAACAATTTTCAATATTTCTTACAATAACATATTTACATATTTAAATTATATTTTAATTATGTATTTATTATTTATTAATTGATGAGCAGTAAAAGAGCTAAGCCTAACATTTCTGTTCTCCTCTTAGGGTAAAAACAGTCTGATTCTGAGCACAGATACAAAAATAATAGGAATAGGGAAATTACTCTACTTGGGAGATTCAACAGTGCCTCCACAGAGATTTTTCACTTAGTATTTAATGTTACATATGAGTTTTCCAGAACAAATTTAGAAAAGATAATTAAAAAATGCCATTAAAGAGTAAAATGAATGTATAAAGTGATAAAGAAAGGAACATTCATGATGTTTTTGAAATGAGAAGTTTAGTGTGATTGCAGCATACAAACCATGAGTATGTAGTGAAAACTACAACTTCCATGTACCTAAACAGATAGGTGAATTACTGATGAGAATTTTCAGCTCCTTTTGAGGAGATAACATTCTTCTCAAGCTTTACATACATAAAATATTTAATAAAATAAAATGTACTTTGAAAATATATATTCAAATATGAAATCAAGAAACAGAAATTGCCATAAATTGAGGAAGAATAGGATTAAGAAGACCCAAAGTGAGAGACTTGGTTAGAGACTAAACTTGGCATGCCCTCAGAAGCAAAAAGCTAGTATTTTAAAGACAAAAAAGGATTTTCCCTCTGTCAGTTGTGCATGGCACAACTGAAAATTTCATGCTTGCTTAATGTCAGAAGGTATTTTTCAGTTGTTCCAAGCAAATAAATTAATTAAAAGCTAGTTCAGAAATGGGTTACAGAAACCTGGCAGTAACAAATAAACACAATAACATTGGATGCCACTAGAATGCAGAAACCACTCTACTTTAAAGAAAATTACTACTTTAAAGATGAGTTCACAGTCAAAAATTACAAACCACATTATTTTTATTATTTTTATTTATTATTAACATAAACACTTTAGGGGAAGAAAGAATTCTCAATAGACATTTTGAAGGGAAATTGAAGAAAATTAATGAAAAAGAAAAATTAAAAAGCAGTCAGGACTTACCTATAAAAATGATAATTAGACTGAACTGTATTGTTCATTAGCAAAAGAAGAGTTCAAAGAGCAATTGTATAGTATTTTCAAAGTTAAAATCCATTCCAGGTTCTGGTAATAAGAGAATAGGTTATATTAGACTAAACTTACCTCTGGTAATAACTGTAAACTCTGGAGAAAATATTTTAAAACTCAACTGCTTGAAGGCATTCTAGAGCGACTAAATACTGGCAGATATTGAAGTTGATTTGATCTCTAAAAGAAGCAAAAAAAAACAATTTGAAGGCTATATTTATTATATTCAGAGGGCACTGCCCAGTCCACAGGGAATGAGTCAGCTACACTCAAGCACAAAACTTCAGTCTTTTTGGCTTGAGGCATCAGTGGGAGGAATTTGGGGCTGCCATAAGGCTGGAAACTAAGGAAGAAAATGCCCAGAAAGGAATATAGTCAAGGAAATAAAGGTGCAAAATTGACATATAATTTCTCCTTAAATTCTTGACTAATATTTGGTATACAAATGCATGGGAACCCCAAGTGCACAGAGAAAAGTGACTGAAAATCTGAAAGGCTGAAAAGCTAAGCAGAAATTTTAGCTCCAACTTTATTTTAAAGATAATAATAATTCTACATTATTGTTTGGAGTTGAACTTGCATGTTTTGTTTCCTAAAATAGAAAATTAGTTCTCAAACATTTGTCAGCCAGGGAAGAACCTGTCAATAGAGATAAAAATAAATATAAAAGCATAACATGAATACAGCATTTTAGGCAAATGTACGTTAAGCAAATATATAAGCTTATTGTAGTAGAGCATATCATCACACACTCTAGTATGAGTTTTTACATAGTAAATAAATGTATTATTCTGCCAACAAACCTGACTACCACCTATTTTATCTCCCTCTTCCAAAAATTAATACCTCTACTTTCCCTTCAAACTTCTGTACAAAACTCTGCCACATGGAAACCTTATATCAATCCCATATAAAACCTCATGATGGAATCTTTTCATCTCCTGTGGAAACATGCACAGCTACATAATTTTAGTGTTACATATAATTATCATTTCCTTTTGCTATATTATGCTTCCTTACTGGTATGCAGAACTCTATTATTAAGTAACACCTATAAAAGAGTTAATTTATGAAAATATAGAAACATAGTAAATTATTTTAGGCTCTTCAAATATTTTAGAGTTTTATTATTGTAATGAGACCTGCAAAAGTTAAAAATTAATGGTTATTTATATATTATTTCTACATTTTTTGACTTACTGGCTTTTATTTATTTATTTATTTTATTCATTGAGGAATAATTAGCATATATTACATTATTTTCAGTTGTACCACATAATTTAATATTTGTTTAAAACCACAATGAGATATCATCTTATACCTGTCAGGATGGCTGTCATCAATAAATCAATTAACAATAAGTGTTAATGAAAGTATGGAGAAAAGAAAACCCTAGTACACTGTTGGTGGGACTGCAGATTGGTGCAGCCACTGTGGAAAGCAATATGGGGTTTTCTCAAAGAATTAGAGATGGAACTGCCTCATGACCCATCTATTCCAATTCTGAGAATATATCCTAAGAATTTCAAAACACTAATGCAAAAGAATATATGCACCCTATGTTCACTGCAGTGTTATTTACCATAACCAAGATCTGGAAATAGCCAAAGTGCTTATCAGTAGATGAGTGGATAAAAAAGCTGTGGTATAGTTACACAATGTGAAAATGCAAGGCATTGGAAATACAGTCTTATCCCTTCAACAAGCAGTGTTTGCATTTGAAAACAAGCTGGAACTCTTCATTGCCAACATTGAAATAGGTCATTTACTACACTTTGAAAAACTGGGAGTTTAAAGATGCATGCACAGCAAGTGACCCTGCTCAACATCTTGATCTCCAGCAGCTAGCAGGCTTTATATCTAATCTCCTGCAGTCATTCAAAGCATGCTTTGGGGAATTTTGTGAGCACACTCATCTTTTTATGTTCATCACTCATCCACATGAGTGTGCAGTGGACAGCGCCGACCTGAGTTACATCCCCGGTATCTCCATCAGAGATTTTTAGCTACAAGCTGCTGACCTGAAGGCCTCAGACATGTGAGTGAATAAGTTCAAGTCACTGAATGAAGATTTGGAAAGACTTGCATGACAGCAAGCAGAGTTGGCGAGCAAACAGAAGTGTGGAGAAATGAAAAAATTTCAACCCACGGACCAGCTGATTGTCAAAACTTGGAATGCACTTCTCATCACATACCACACACTGCAGCATGTGAGTATTGCTGTACTGACAATGTTTGGCTCTGCGTATGCATGTGAGCAGTCTTTCTCACATCTAAAGAATGTTAAGACCAACCTACAATAACATTTAACAGATGGAAGTCTCAACACCTGCATCAATCTTTACCTCACCACGTATCTACCAGACTACAAAGCCATTAGCAAAACCATGCAGCACCAGAAGTCACATTAATGGTAAGAAGTATTTTATTCATCATTGGTTAGCAACAGCATAACAACGTTATTAAAAAAATTCAGAGACTTTTTGTACTTTAAAAGTGTTGGTCTTACATAAAATGCACACATTTACTTGTATTTAGTGTTAAACATATTGTATGGCACTCATGGAATTATATTTTAAAATATGTGGCATTCTCAGCCAAAATGATTCCCAACCCCTGCCATAAAGGTTGCACCAATTTACATTCCAACGAACAGTGCATAAGGATCCCTTTTCTCCACATCTTTGCCAATACTTTTTATTTCTTGTCTTTTTGATAAAAACACTTACCAGATAGGAGGTGACATTTTATTGCGGTTTTGATTTGCACTTTTTATATTTATTGATGTATTGATGTTGAGCAACTTTTTATATACCTACTGACCATGTTTTATTTATTTATTTGTTTGTTTGTTTATTTATTTATTTGAAAAATAAGCTGGAAACGGGGAGAGACAGTCAGACAGACCCCCGCATGTGCCCGACCGGGATACACCCGGTACGCCCACCAGGGGCGACGCTCTGCCCACCAGGGGGCGATGCTCTGCCCCTCCGGGGCATCACTCTGCTGCGACCAGAGCCACTCTAGTGCCTGGGGCAGAGACCAAGGAGCCATCCCCAGCGCCCGGGTCATCTTTGCTCCAATGGAGCCTTGGCTGCAGGAGGGGAAGAGAGAGACAGAGAGGAAGGAGGGGGGGTGGGGAAGCAAATGGGCGCTTCTCCTATGTGCCCTGGCTGGGAATCAAACCCGGGTCCCCCGCATGCCAGGCTGACGCTCTACCACTGAGCCAACCGGCCAGGGCTGACCATGTTTTATTTTATTTTATAAGTGTCTAATGAGATCCTTTGCTCTTTAAAAAATATACATTGTTGACCCTGGCTGGTTGTTTCAATAGACATAGCATCATTTGGCATGTGTATGTCCTGTGTTCAATTCCTAGTCAGGGCACACAGGAGAGGCAGCCATTTGCTTCTCTTTTCCTTCCTCTCCCCTCCTCTCTCTCTTCTCATCTCACAGCTAGTGGCTAAACTGGTTAGAGAGTCCACCCCAGACACTAAGGACAACTCCATTTGTCTGAGCATTGGCCTCAGGTGCTAAATCTAGCTCAGTTGAATTCAACATCAGCCCCCCCACAGGGTTTGCTGGGTTGATCCCAGTCAGGGTGCATGCAGGAGTCGGTCTTTCTATCTTCCCTTCTCTCACTTAAAAAAAAATCAAATTGTTGTTTTTCATATTGAGTTGTATGAGTTTTTATATATTTTGTATATTAACCTCTTACTTAACATTAACTTACAGGTATTTTCTCCATTTAGTAGGTGACTTTTTATTTATTTTATTTTTTTGTATTTTTCTGAAGCTGGAAATGGGGAGAGACAGTCAGACAGACTCCTGCATGCGCCTGACCGGGATCCACCTGGCACGCCCACCAGGAGGCGATGTTCTGCCCACCGGGGCATCACTCTGTTGCAACCAGAGCCACTCTAGCGCCTGGGGCAGAGGCCAAGGAGCCATCCCCAGCGCCCGGGCCATCTTTGCTCCAATGGAGCCTCGGCTGCAGGAAGGGAAGAGAGAGACAGAGAGGAAGGAGAGGGGGAGGGGTGGAGAAGCAGATGGGCGCTTCTCCTGTGTGCCCTGGCCGGGAATCGAACCCGGGACTTCTGCACGCCAGGCCAACGCTTTACCACAGAACCAATCGGCCAGGGCCAGTAGATGACTTTTTTAACGGTTAGTAATGTTGAACATTTTTTCATCTATCAGCCATCTGTAGTCCTTTTTGGAGAAGTGTCTATTCATTTCTTTTGCCCATTTTTTGATTGGATTGTTTGTCTTCCTGGTGTTGAGTTTTACAAGTTCTTTATAAATTTTGGTTATTAACCCCTTATTGATATATTTCACCACTCTTATTTAACATAGTACTGGAAGTGCTAGCTACAGCAATCAGACAAGAAGAAGAAATAAAAGGCATCCAAATTGGAAAAGAAGAAGTGAAACTATCATTATTTGCAGATGATATGATACTGTAGATAGAGAGCCCTAAAGTCTCAGTCTAAAAACTATTGGACCTGATAAATGAATTCAGCAAGGTGGCAGGGTATAAAATTGATACACAGAAATCAAAGGCATTTTTATACACGAATGATGAACTATCAGAAAGAGAAGTTAAGGAAACAATCTCCTTCACTATTGCAACAACAAAAAATAAAGTACCTAGGAGTAAATTTAACCAAAGAGATTAAATATTTTTAACCATAAAATTATAAAACATTGACAAAAGACATCAAGGAAAATACAAACAAGTGGAAGTATATATCATGCTCATGGCTAGGAAGAATAAACATCATTAAAATGTCTATATTACCCAAAGCAATTTATACATTCAATGCAATACCAATTAAAGTGCCAATGACATACTTCAAAGATATACAACACATATTCCAAAAATTTATATGGAACCAAAAAAAGAACACAAATAGCCTCAGCAATCTTGAAAAGGATAAATAAGTGGGAGATATCACACTTCCTGATATCAAGTTATATTACAAGGCCATTATACTCAAAACAGCTTAGTACTGGCATAAGAACAGGCATACAGATCAATGGAACAGAACAGAGAACCCAGAAATAAACCCACACTTATATGGACAATTGATATTTGACAAAGGAGGGAAGAGCATACAAGGGAGTAAAGACAGCCTTTTTAACAAATGGTGTTGAGAAAATTTGACAGCTACCTGCATAAAAATGAAACTAGACCACCAACTTACACCATTCACAAAAATAAACTCAAAATGGGTAAAAGACTTAAATATAAGTTGTGAAACCATAAGCATCTTAGAAGGTTTCTATCAGAGATTTCTTTATTTGTATATTGCCTTAAACTCTTTAATTGTCTACGCTATATAATAATGTAAAACAAGGGCTCTGGCTCTCTGATCTTGCCATCAGCATTGCTGAGGCCTCTCGATCCCATCCTCTTTTCTCAGTGAGTCTATTTTCTTAATTCCATGCTGTTCTCCCTCAGGACCTGGAATTACTAGCCATGCTGGTTCATGGCAGTTGAGTAGTATTGCATTGTGTACTGTAAATGTACTGCAGCTTTTTATACACTCATCTACTGATGGGCACTTGGGATATTCTCATAGCTTGGGTATTGTCAATAATGCTGCAGTGAACATAGGGGTGCATATATTTCTTCAAATAAGTATTTTGGGTTTCTTTGGATAAATTTCCAGAAGTGGTATCACTGGGTCATAGGCAGATCCATTTTTAATTTTCTGAGAAACTCCATATGTCTTTCCACAGTGGTGGTACCAATCTATATCCCCACCAATGGTACATGAGGGCTCCTGTTACTCCACACCCTTGACAACACTTGTTTGTTGATTTATTGTGACATCCATTCTGACAGGATTGATGTTATATTTCATTGTGGTTTTAATTTGCATTAATTTGATGATTAGTGATGTTGAACATGTTTTTATATTTCTATTAGCAATCTATATGTCCTCATCGAGATGTGTCCATTCAGTTTCTTTGCCTATTTTTTAATTGGATTGTTTGTTTGTTTTTATGGTGTTGAGATATATAAGTTTTTTATGAACGAAGTGGGAACATACCTCAACATAATAAAGGCCATATATAACAAAGCCACATCGAACATCATACTCAATAGATAAAAACTATGAGTTGCACTTAAGATTAGAAACAAGACAAGGATGTCCACTATAACCACTTTTATTCAACATAGTACTGGAAGTCCTAGTCACAGCAGTCAGGCAAGAAAAAAAAATAAAAGGCATCCATATTGAAAAAGAACAAGTAAAACTGTCATTATTTGCGGATGACATAATACTGTGATAAAGAACCATAAAGATTAGGCCCTGGCCGGTTGGCTCAGTGGTAGAGCGTCAGCCTGGCGTGCGGGGGACCCGGGTTCGATTCCCAGCCAGGGCACATAGGAGAAGCGCCCATTTGCTTCTCCACCACCCCCTCCTTCCTCTCTGTCTCTCTCTTCCCCTCCTGCAGCCAAGGCTCCATTGGAGCAAAGATGGCCCGGGTGCTGGGGATGGCTCCTTGGCCTCTGCCCCAGGCGCTAGAGTGGCTCTGGTCGTGGCAGAGCGACACCCCGGAGGATCACCCCCTGGTGGGCAGAACATCGCCCCTGGTGGGCGTGCCGGGTGGATCCCAGTCGGGCACATGCGGGAGTCTGTCTGACTGTCTCTCCCCATTTCCAGCTTCAGAAATATACAAAAAAAAAAAAAAAGAACCATAAAGATTAAAAAGAAAAAAATTCTAGGACTTATAAATTTAGTAAATAGCAGAATACAAAATAAATATCAAGAAATCTGTTGCATTTTTAAAGAAAATAATCCCATTCTTAATTGCTTCAAAAAGAATAAAATACTTAAAAAAAATTTAACCAAAAACTGTATTCAGAAATTTATAAGACATTGAAGAAAGGAACTGAAGAAGATATAAACAAATTGAAGTATGTGTTTATTGGTAAGAAGAAGTAACATGATTAAAATGTCCATATTACCCAAAGCAATTTATTTGAATTCAAAGAAATTTCTATCAAGATACCAATGGTTATTAACCCCTTATCAGACATATTGTCAAATATGTTCTCCCATTGTGTGGTTTGTCTTTTTATTCTTTTCATATTGTCTTTAGCTGTACAAAAGCTTTTTATTTTTATATAGTCCTATTTGTTTATCCTGTGTCTTATTTCACTTGCCCGTGGAGATAAATCAGCAAATATATTGCGGCAAGAGATGTCAGAGAGCTTACTGCCTATGTTTTCTTCTAAGATGCTTATGGTTTCACAACTTACATTTGAGTCTTTTATCCATTTTGAGTTTATTTTTGTGAATGATGTGAGTTGGTGGTCTAGTTTCATTTTTATGCAGGTAGCTGTCCAATTTTTCCAACACTATTTGTTAAAGAGACTGTCTTTACTCCCTTGTATGCTCTTACCTCCTCTGTCAAATATCAGTTGTCCATATAAGTGTGGGTTTGTTTCTGGGTTCTCTGTTCTGTTCCATTGATCTGTATGCCTATTCTTATGCCAGTACCAAGCTGTTTTGATTATAATGGCCTGTAGTATCACTTTTATCAGGCATTGTGATACCTCTCACTTTATTCTTCATTTTCAAAATTACTGAGGCTATCTGTGTTCTTTTTTGGTTCCATATAAAGTTTTGGAATATTTTTTCAAAATCTTTGAAATATGTCATTGGTATTTTAAAGAGAATTCCATTAAATTTATAGATTGCTTTGGTTAATATAGACATTTTAATGATATTTATTCTTTCTATACATGCAGACAGTATTTGCTTCCACTTGTTTGTATCTTCCTTGCTTTCTTTTTTCAATATCTTATAATTTTCTAAGTACAAGACTTTTACCTCTTTAGTTAAATTTACTCCTAGATACATTATTTATTTTGTTGTTTCAGTAGTGAAGGGGATTGCTTTCTTAATTTCTCTTTCTGACAGTTTATTGCTGGTGTATAAAAATACCACTGATTTCTGAATGTTAATTTTATATCCTGCCACATTGCCAAATTAATGTATCATGTCTAGTACATTTTTTACTGAGACCTTAGGGTTTTTTATGTACAGTATCATGTCATCAGCAAATAATGATAGATTTACTTCTTCTTTTCCAATTTGGATGCTTTTATTTTTTCTTCTTGTCTGATTGCTATGACTGTAGCTTCCAGAACTATATTGAATCAGAGTGGTAAAAGGGGCACTCCTGCTTTGTACCTGAACTTAAGGGGATTTGCCCATTGAATATGATGTTGGCTGTGGGTTTGTCATAGATGGCCTTGAGGTATGTTCTTTGTATTCCGACTTTGCTGAGAGTTTTGATCATAAATGGGTGCTGGATTAAAGCTAATGCTTTTTCTGCATCTATTGATACAATCATGTGATCTTTATCCTTTCTTTTGTTTATATGATGAATCACATTTATTAATTTGCAAATATTGTACTAGCCTTGCCTCCCAGGAATAAATCCCACTTGATCATGATGTATAGTTTTTTTAATGTGTTGTTGGACCCGGTTTGCTAATATTTTGTTGAGAATTTTAGCATCTGTGCTTATCAGGGATATTGGCCTATAGTTTTCTTTCATTGTATTGTATTTGCCTTGTTTTGGAATCAGAATTAAATTTGTCTCGTAAAAGGAGTTTGGAAGTGTTCCCTCCTCTTGAATATTTTGAAATAGCTTGAGAAGGGTAGGAGTTAGTTCTTTTTTGAATATTTGGTATAATTTGCCTGTGAAGGCATCTGGCCCAGGATTTTTGTCTATTGGGAGTTTTTTGATAACTGTTTCTATCTCATTTGTTGTAATCAGTCTGTTCGATTGCTCCCTTTATCATTATGTAGTGACCTTTTATATCTCTTACTATATATAGCCTTTGTCTTAAAGGCTATTTTGTCAGATATTAGTATTGCTACCCCAGCTTTATATTCATTTCCATTTGTATGAAATACTTTCTTCCATCCATTCATTTTCAGTCTATGTGTATCTTTTGTTCTGATCATATGTAGACAGCATATGTATGGATCCTGTTTTCTTATCCATACAGCTACCCTATGTCTTTTGCATTTAATCTATTTACATTTAAAGTTATTATTGATATGTACTTATCTATTGCCATTTTATTCTCTAATTTACAATCCTCTTTTTCTCAATTTCTTTTTTTTCTTTGCTCTTTTCACAGCTGGCCCCTTATTATTTCTTGCCTTACTGGTTTGATTGTAATGGGTTTCTTGAGTTTTTTTGTTTGTTTGTTTTTTGTCTGGGAAGCATTTCAGTTCTTCAGTTTTAAACAATATTCTTGCTAAATAAAGTAGTCTTGGTTGTGGGTTCTTGTTTTGCAGCACTTTGAATATTTCTCCCTTAACCCTTCTGGCCTCAAGTGTTTCTATTAAGAATTTGAATGTCATCCTTATAGGGGCTCTTCTGTAGGTAATTAACTGCTTTTCTCTTGAAGTTTTTATTTTTCTATCTTTGTCTCTTAACTTTGGCATTTTATTTATGATGTGTCTTGTTGTAGGGCTACTTGAGTTCCTCTTTAATGGAATTCTCTGTGCTTCTTGAACTTGTGTCATGTTTTCCTTTATCAATTTAGGGAAATTTTCAGCTATGACTTCTTCAAATAGGTTCTATATACCTTGTTTGTTCTCTTCTCCTTTAGGAAACACTATGATGCAGATGTTGTTTCTCTTCATGCTGTCACAGAGGTCTCTCAGAGTTTCCTCAGTTTTTTTGAGCCTCTTTTCATTTTGCTGCTCTACTTTTGTGCTTATGTTTATCTTGTCTTCTAAATTGCTGATTTGATCCTCTGCTTCTTCTAGCCTACTGTTGGTTTCTTCTAGTGCAGTCTTCATTTCTGATATTGTATTTGTCATTTCTAACTGGTATTTTTTTTTTATAATTTCAATGTCCTTTTTGATGCTTACTCTATTTATTTAGATGCTTATTATATTCACCCATTGTTGCTCTAAGATCATTGAGCATCCTAAAAATCATTATTTTAAGCTCTGCATCTGGTAGTTTGGTTACTTCCATTTCATTTTATTCTTTTTATGGGGATTTCTTTTGTTGATTCAGTTGGGTTGCATGTTTTTAGCCTGCTCATATTGTCTGTGTATTAGTTATCCTTGTCTGACTTTGAAATTTTTGTGCTGTCTTTATGCAGAAGATATGCTCAGTGGTATTAACCTCCTTAAGAAGTTTTCCTTGTCTAGGAATGCTTCTTGAGGGTTCTATTTTCTTTCCTTTGTATTGAGTATTAAATGCAGTTGGTTCTTTCATGACTATGTTTATTTCTTCAGACTGACTGGTTCTAAGGGCCAACACTGATCATGCATATTACACACTGTGCAATGTCTGTCCATTTAGGCATATTTGTTCTCTACCATGTCTGGTGCCTGCAAGACTCCTCCTTTGGGTGTGCTGCTTGTGTAGCTAGCTGAGTCTACGGTTGATGCTGTCTGCCACCCACTACCAGTTGTGTTGGTTCTAGGTCTTCTTGGGTAGTGTCAGCTGTTGTTTGTAACCTGCTGTTGGCTACCTGTCTGTAGCTACTGCTCTTGTTGCTGTTTGTGTCTGTGTTTTCTGTGCCTGGGTTGTGTGGGAAGGGCCAACCTGTGTATAAGGATCAGCTTTCTACTGCATAGAGATGACAGCAGCTCTATAAAAGCTCCAAGTTCTGTAAGATTTGTCTCCACTTTTCAGCTATTCCTCCTCCTCTTGCAGTTGCCTGGTCTTCCCACAGAGTCTTCTGTAGAAAGACTAGTATGGGCTCAGACTGGCCTCACCCAACTATTTCCTCTGTATGTTGCAAGCTTGTTTAGTTAGGGAAGCTGCCGTTAAGAATACAATATTAATTGAACCCCCTACTTCAGGGGTCTCTTGTTCAGGAGCTCGATATGGAGGATGTGGCCCCCACCCCAGAGCCTAATTTCTTAGCCACTGCTAGATACTCAAATTTTATTTCTCCCCAAAAAGGTGAGCAGCAGGTACAGATTAAGTTGTGTCAACAGAAATTATTCACTAAAAGTTTTTAAAACTTTTTAGTAACACTGGAACTAATACAAATGCTTTAATTATCCTTTGAAAAAATATTTTTACATATGTACAATTACATTTGGTAGTTATTAATAGTGAGACTGAGCTATGGAAATCTTATGTTCCCAAATAACAGTGGACTCATTTTTCAGTTGTGATATTGTTTAGCAGAAATAAAACAAAGTTCCAAAATACAGGCTTTAAATAGTGGAGTTGAGGCTCTCTCTCTCTCTCTTTTTTCTTTTCTGTGACAGAGAGAGAGACAGAGAGAGGAACAGATAGACAGAAAAGAGAAAGTTGAGAAGTATCAATTCTTCATTGTGGCACCTTAGTTGTTCATGGATTGCTTTTTTATATGGGCTTTGACCAGGGGGCTACAGAAGAGTAAGGGACCCCTTGCTCAAGCCAGCGACCTTTGGCTTCAAGCCAGTGACCTTTGGTCTCAAGCCAGTGACCATGGGGTCATGTCTATGATTCCACACTCAAGCTGGCAACCCTGCACTCAAGCTGGTGACCTCGGGTTTCAAACTTGGATTCTCTGCATCCCAGTCTGATGCTCTATCCACTGTGCGACCACCTGGTCAGGCAAGGCTCTTTTTTAATGCATACTTCAGGGTTGTTTATTAAAAGCATATAGATACTTTTAAAATTTTTATTTACTGATGGATTTTAGAGATAGGGGAAGGGAGAAAGAGAATATCAATTTTTTGTTTCAGTTATTTGTGCATTTATTGGTTGAATCTTGAATGTGCCCTGAATGGGGATCAAACCCGCTACTTTGACAGATATGGATGACACACTAACCAACTGAGCTACCCAGCCAATGCTATATTGCTACTTTAAACTTTATTGGTAAAAATTATTTTATAATAAAAAGACCATTCTGCTGCTTACACTTTCTATTTAAAATATATATTAGGAAGAATGTTTGGGGGTGGGCAGGACCAGAACAATTCTTCTAAAGGCCAAATAGGGTCTCTGACCCATAATAAAGTCTGGTATGGTCCAAGATCAATGTGTGTATGGCAGATAAACAAATCTACATACCCACAAACTTATTTTTTCAGCTAATAAACTTTAGTTTTGTCCCCACTGTGCTTAGCTTAGGTATTCAGTCACTGACTACTTTTCTGAGTACCCTTTTTTATCCCTTTCAAATATTCATTGTAGTTAGAAGTTTCTCTTCATATATTTTAAGTTTAATGGTTCTAGAAGTCTCTCAATTTCATAAATGATGGACTTTTTGTTTTTCATTTTTCTTGTGTTTTATTGTCTAGTAATGGCTTAAAATAAGGAAAGAAGAGAAATTGTTACATATGCCAGGAAGATTATATAAAATGCTAAATTAATATCTATAGTGTAAAAATAAAGCTATAATTAAAAGATATTAGCTGCCATGCAATCTGATAATAATATGCTGAAAGAAAAAAAATTGCATCAGACCGAGACTTTATTCAAGGCTATTGGTACAGAGAACAGCAGCCAGGATGCAGTCTGAACCCAACTTTGTTGATGGGAGGAGTTTCAAAGGCTGGTTGAAATACTAGACAAGTAATAGAGAACATTACCTTTCTCCCTAATCAGTGGATTATATCAAGGACATTTAGTCCAAAATTTGCAAATATTTTCCTCTGGGATTAGGCCATCTGTGTTGGCTACCTGACATACAACAAAGTTAGATTCCTACCTCCCAGGAAAGGCTGGGAACTAACTTCCTTGAAGATTATATTCTAAAATAATGGCTCCCAAGTCTTTAAGAAAGACATTCCTGGATTATATAACTGGCAAGAGGCTTTTTAAAAGATGTCCTTAGGTATTTTATGTCCCAGAGTCAGGAAGATGCTTGTATAAAGTTTAGTTACATTTATGGAAAATGTTAAAACTCTCTTGATCAACATAATATGATTGAATTATAGATATTCTAAAAAAAAATCTGTGCATAGTTATGTTTTTGAAAATCACTGTGCTAAGATTCCATCCCTGTTTGCATGTATTCAATATTGTGAACTGCTAGTTTTAATGATAAAAGTAAATAAAAATAACACTTCATAAAAAGGAATCTATTTCAGCATTATATAATGAAATTTGAAACTAAGATCTAAACTTGGCTTTTTAGTATAGGGGAAAAAAGATTTTAGATTTTTACTTCCAAATCAAAGAAATAAATTATTAACATTTTTATCTTTCAATTTATATTTTGTGAAATTGGAAAAAAAACAATATAGCATGTCTTCAAATAACATCATTTTTTCCATTGTTATTTTCTCATATTGTTGATGAGGTGTCAAAACTCAACTCAATCAGCCTATGGTAAATTGGGGTGTTTTTTGGTTTTGTTTTGCTTTTTTAAACTATTTTATTTTATTTTATTTTATTTTATTTTAATTTATTGGGTGTACATAGATTCTAGTGTCCCCCCAAATACCTCACATCCTGTGTTCCCCACCATATCCTTTTTGCCCTCCATCCCACAACGCTTTCACCCAGTTTTGCTTTTCTGCTCTCGTTCCATCCTATTATCCCTATTCCCTCTGATTGCTTTCCCTCTGAACCCTTTGATCCCACCTCTGTCTCTATTCTGTTCTTCAATTCATATTGTTCATTGTATTCCTCAAATGAGTGAGGTCATATGGTATTTTTCTTTCTCTGCCTGGATTATTTCACTTAACATAATAGTTTCCAGGTCCATCATGTTGCCGCAAAAACTATGCAATAAGATTTCCTTCTTTTTCATGGCCCCGTAGTATTCCATTGTGTATATGTACCACAGCTTTTAGTCCACTCATCCACAGACAGACACTTGGGCTGTTTCCAGATCTTTGCTATTGTAAACAATTCTGCCATAAACATGGGGGTGCATTTCTCCTTTTGCATCATTGATGTGGTGTTCTTGGGATATATTCCTAAAAGTGGGATAGCTGGGTCAAAAGGAAGTTTCATTTTTAATTTTTTGAGGAATCTCCATAATGTTTTTCACAGTGGCTGCACCAGTCTGCATTCCCACCAGCAGTGCAGGAGGGTTCCCTTTTCTCTGAACCCTTTCCAGCACTTATTCTGTGTTGTTTTGTTAATGAGCTCCATTCTGACTAGCATGAGGTGATATCACATTGTGGTTTTAAATTTGCATTTCTCTAATGATTAGTGATGTTGAGCATTTTTTCATATCCCTATTGACCATCTGTATGCTCTCTTTGGAGAAGTGTCTATTCATTTCTTTTGCCCATTTTTTTGATTAGATTGTTTATTTTTCTGTGTTGAGCTTTTAATTGTTCTTTATAAATTTTGTTTATTAATCTGTTAACAGACATATTGTCGAATTTGTTCTCTCATTGTGTGGTTTCCCTTTATATTTTGTTCATATTGTCCTTAACTATACAAAAGCTTTTTGGTTTGATATAGTCCCATTTGTTCATCCTGTCTTTTAATTCACTTGCCTGTGGAGATAAATCAGCAAATATATTGCTGCGAGACATGTCAGAGAGCTTACTGCCTATGTTTTCTTCTAAGATGCTTATGGTTTCACGACTTACATTTAAGTCTTTTATCCATTTTGAGTTTATTTTTATGAATGGTGTAAGTTGATGGTCTAGTTTCATTTTCTTGCAGGTAGCTGTCCAATTTTCGCAACATTTGTTAAAGAGACTGTCTTTACTCCTTGGTATGCTCTTATGTCCTTTGTCAAATACCAATTGTCCATAAAGTGTGGGTTTATTTCTGGGTTCTCTGTTCTGTCCCATGGATCTATATGCCTGTTCTTATGCCAGTACCAAGCTGTTGGAGTACAATCGTCTTGCAGTATAACTTGATATCAGAATGTGTGATACCTCTCACTTTATTCTTCTTTTTCAAGATTGCTGATGCTATTCGTGTTTTTTGATTCCATATAAATCTTTGGAATATGTGTTCTATATCTTTGAAATATGTCATTAGTATTTTTATTGGTATTGCATTGAATTTATACACTACTTTGGGTAATATAGACATTTTAATAAAAGGCATCAAAATTGGAAAAGAAGTTAAACTATCATTATTTGCAGATGATATGACACTGTATATTGAAAACCCTAAAATCTCAGTCAAAAAACTACTCAACCTGATAAATGAATTCAGCAAAGTGGCAGGGTATAAAATTAATACACAGAAATTAGAGGCATTTTTATATACCAACAATGAACTGTCAGAAAGAGAAATTAAGGAAACAGTCCCCTTCACAACTGCAAAAAATAAATAAATAAAGTACCTAGGAGTAAACTTAACCAAGGAGGTTAAAGACTTGTACTTGGAAAATTATAAAACATTAATAAAAGAAATCAAGGAAGATACAAACAAGTGGAAGCATATACCGTGTTCATGGTTAGGAAGAATAAGCATCATTAAAATGTATTGTTTTCAGTCTTGATGTCATTTATTTCTGCTCTGATCTTTACTATTTCCTTCCTTCTACCTCCTCTGGGCTTTATTTGCTGTTCTTTTTCTAGTTCTTTTAGTTGTAGTGTTAAGTTGTTTATTTGAGCTTTTTCTAGCTTCTTAAGGTATGCCAGTAATGCTATGAACTTCCCTCTCAGGTCTGCTTTTGCTGTGTCTCATAGATTTGGAGTTGTTGTATGCTCATTTTCATTTGTTTCAAGGAAATTTTTCAGTCTACCTTGATTTCACTGTTGATTCATTTGTTATTTAATAACATGCTGTTTAGTTTCCAAGTGTTTGAGTATTTTTTCAGTTTTTCTATTGTAGTTCATTTCTAGTTTCATGCCATTGTGGTCAGAGATGAAGCTTGATATGATATCAATCTTCTTAAATTTGTTGAGACCCGTATTGTGTCCTAACATGTGGTCTATCTTAGAGAATGTACCATGAGCACTTGAAAAAAATTCTGATGCTTTAGGGTGAAGATTCTGAAGATATCTATTAAATCCAGTTGATCTAGTGTGTCCCTTAATTCTGCTGTTTCTTTTTTAATTTTCTTTCTTGAGGATCTATCAAATGATGTTAGTGGGGTATTAAAATCCCCTAATATTATAGTATTGCCGTGATCTCACCCTTTATGTCCATCAAAGTCTGCTTTATATATTTAGATGCTCCAATATTAGGTGCATAGATATTTATAATAGTTATCTCTTTCTGTTAGATTGTTCCCTTTATCATTATGTAGTGATCTTTTTTTAAATTTTTATTTTATTTATTCATTTTTAGAGAGGAGAGTGAGAGAGAGAGAGAGGGATAGAGAGGAGAGACAGAGACAGAGAGAAGGGGGGAGGAGCTGGAAGCATCAACTCCCATATGTGCCTTGACCAGGCAAGCCTAGGGTTTCGATCCGGCGACCTCAGCATTTCCAGGTCGACGCTTTATCCACTGCGCCACCACAGGTCAGGCCATGTAGTGATCTTCTTTATCCCTTACTATAGTATTTGTTTTCATGTCTATTTTGTCAGATATAAGTATTGCTACCCTAGCTTTTTTTCATTTCTATTTGCATAATTTTTTTATTTTTTTTTTTTACTTTCAGTCTATATGTATCTTTTGTTTTAAGTTGGGTCTCTTCTAGACAGCATATATATGGGTGTTGTTTTCTTATTCATTCAACTACACTGTCTTTTAATTAGAGCATTTAATTCATTTATATTTAAGGTTATTATTGATATGTAGTTGTTTATTGCCATTTTTTTCTTTAAATCTACATTCCTCTTTTACTAAATTTTACCCCTTTTGTTCTGTCTACAGTAGTCCCTTTATCATTTCTTGCAGCATTGCTTTGGTTTTGATGAATTCCTTGAGATATGTTTTGACTGGGAACTTTTTATTTATCCTTCAATCTTAAACAATAGCCTTGCTATATAAAGAAGTCTTGGTTGTAGGCTCTTGTTCTGCATTACTTTGAATATTTCTTTCCATTCCCTTCTGGCATTTACTGTTTCTGTTGAAGAGTCAGTTGTCATCCTTATGGGGATTTCTTTGTAGATGATTGTTTTTCTTTTGCAGCTTTTAGTATTCTTTCCTTATCTCTTAGCTTTGGTGTTTTGATTATGATATGTCTTGGTGTGGGTCTCTTTGGGTTCTTTTTTAATGGGGTTCTCTCTGCTTCTTGAACCTCTGACTTTTTTATGCATCAATTTAGGGAAATTCTCAGCTATAATTTCTTCAGTCAGGTTTTTTTATCCCTTGTTCTTTCTCTTTTCCTTTAGGAACTCCCATTATGTGAATATTGTTTCTCTTCATGTTGTCACAGAGCTCTCATAGCGTTTCCTCAGACTTTTTGATCCTTTTTTCTTTTTGGTGTTCTGCTTCCATGCTTTCACTTATGTTATCCTCTAATTCACTGATTCGATCCATCCTGCTTTTAATTCCTTCTAGTTTATTCTTCATTTCTGATATTGTGTTTGTCATTTCTGTCTAGTTCTTTTTTATGACTTCAATCTCATTTTTTATGCTTGTTATCTCTTTTTTTAATTTTTTAATTCATTTTAGAGAGGAGAGAGAAAGGGAGAGAGAGACAGAGAGAGAAGGAGGGGAGGAGCTGGAAGCATCCACTCCCATATATGCCTTGACCAGGCAAGCCCAGGGTTTCAAACCAGCAACCTCAGCATTTCGAGGTCGACGCTTTATCCACTGCGCCACCACAGGTCAGGCTGTTATCTCTTTATTTAAGTGTTTATTATGTTTATCCATTGTTGCTCTTAGATCTTTGTGCATCCTAATAGTCATTATTTTAAACTCTGAATTTAATAATTTGGTCATTTCCATCTCACTCAGTTATTTTTGTGGGGATTTCTTTTGTTGATTTATTTAGATTGCATTTCTTTGTCTTCCCATTTTATCTGTGTATACACTCTTCCTTTAGGTGTGTTTTTGTGTAGCTATCTGAGTCTAGGGTTGGTATTTCTGCCTCCAATTTTCAATTATGTTGTTTCTAGGTTTTCTTGGGTTGGCATCAGCTGTTGTTTGTAATCTGCTGTGGAATACTTATCTGCTATCACTATTCTTTTTGCTATTTGTGTCAGCGTTTTCTATGTCTTAGCTGGGTCAGATGTGAGGAGCTCTTCCTTAAGCTACAGCTCTAATAAGGGTTGTTAGGTCCTGAACTGATGCTTTCCATTTCTGACCACTAGATGTGACTACCCTGGACCTCCCTGGTTGGAGCCTGGTGCAGATCAGTGGGGATCACTGCCTATGACTGGCTCTTATCAACCTTTTGGGATTTACAGGTGATCAAGATTTTGTGGCTGCCTCTGCTGGGCCTAGGTGCCATTGTAAATATCAGCTGCACTCCTAGGCTAGCTTTTATCTACTCTTGTTCTGAAGCAAGTTCCTTTAAAAGTTTGAGCTCCCCTGAGATCCACTTTCTGTTGACTCTTATTGCTGGCTACTTGTTCAGCTCAGTATTGTAATTCAGTGATTAAGCACAGTATTGGATGTGGCTTGCCCCTTAGCCTCAGATGTCTTTCTATGAAGTCTTTTTATTTATTTTGATTTATTTATTTTTCTTCTTTTTCAGCACTTGGAAAGATGTGGTCTCAGGGACCCAGTGGTTGTGGCCTCTGTGCTTCTGATGTGTGGTCTGTCTACCAGCCCCCTGCCACAGCTGTTGCCACCTTTGGTGTTTGGCCTTGGTTGTTGCCAGTGCCCACCCACCTCCCCAGCTGCTGTGGCCTCCACTGTTCCTGGTGAGCCCACGTGTGCTCTAACTGGTTCTGCTGTCGCCAGGGCCTCAGTCATTGCCAGGGGCAGGCCCATGCCGCAGGCATGATTGTGCGTGAGCATCGACCTCTGCAGCAGCTGCCGCAGCCTCTGCCTTCACGGGTGAGCACACACAATGCTGTTCAGACTGCTTTTGTTGTCAACCAGGCTTTAGCTGCTGCCAGGGGTGGGCCTACACAACAGGTGTGATTGAGCATGAGCTCAATCTTCTGCAACAGCCACCACGGCCTCTGTCTCCATGGGCAGGCCCACATACAGCTGTTCAGACAGCCTCCACCTCCAAGAGCTGGTGAGATTGTGTGCGACCGTGGACTTCCGCAGCAGCCACCTCGGCCTCTGCCTTCACAGGCATCCCCACACGTGCTTGCCCTGACCACCCTGACTCCTGCAGTTGCATACCCCACCCACCCGCCCCAAGCAAGCACTCAGCAGTTGGGGGGGGTGTTGTAGCTCAGACCCCAGCAGTCACTACCTGTGTCCCTAACACGCTGCCTGCCTCTAAGCACCTCTTTGTTCTAACTGGAGCAGGAGAGTCTCCAGTGGGTGGCGTAATTTCTTCTTTTTGCTGTTGTTGCTACTCTGAAGAAAAATGTTCACTTTGAGGAAAAATGTTCACTTTAGATTTGGGGTGTGATTCAGCCCAGGAGTTAGGGTGTCCATCCCTCAAAGTGTCTCCCCCTGTGTCTCCAAGACCACACTCTCCCCTGGCAACTCCAGTCCTCCCAGTGCTCTCCACTCTCAGAGTCCCGGGCAGGTGCCTGTGAGCAAGGCTCTCCATGTGTTTCCTTTAATATGAAGCCTGGGTCCTGAGAGTTCTGTCTCCTTCTCTCAAACATTATCTAGGCTTCCTTCTCAGCCAAATACCATCTGTTCTCCCCTTCCAGGCTCCAGGGCTCTAGGCTGGGACTCCAGTTCTGGGGCTGAGGACCCACAATCCACAACCCACCAGGCAATCCGCCCCACCTCGAGA
The DNA here is from genome assembly GCF_036850765.1 of Saccopteryx bilineata. NCBI lineage: Eukaryota > Metazoa > Chordata > Mammalia > Chiroptera > Emballonuridae > Saccopteryx > Saccopteryx bilineata. Next base: position 99,738,417 of record NC_089493.1, read on the forward strand.
GTCCCTCCAGGCTGCTGTTCACTCTTGGGAATGGGCAGCCCTTACCATGTCTCTGACTTTTCTACCAGTCTCAGTGTGGGTTCTTGGGTTGTCCTTGGCTGTAGAATCCTCTTAGTTTAGTCCAAAGTTGGTATTTAAAGATGACTGTTCTCAAAATTAAGTTGTAATCCACTTTCATTCTGGGATGTGGGAGTTGGAACATCCGCTTACTTCGTAGCCATCTTGTCTTTCCCCCAGTAAATTGGTTTTGTAATGTGTAATTTTACTACAATTTTAAGAACCTAACAACAGTGTTCACTGAGGACCTACTATGCCACCATACTTAGGTATACTTTGTTATATGCTAAGTCAGTCTCGATAGGCAAATTATTCTGAAGTAACAGCACAAAACAACTAATTTATAACTCTGAAATGTACAAAAAGTTTCTCACTTAGCAATTAAGTGTTGGCTGAGGCTGTATTCCTCACCCCTGGATATGCCTGGAACACTATAAGACTGTGATGACGAACCTTTTTATAAAAACTGCCCACTTTTGCAGTGATGATCAACCTGGTCCCTCCCACCCACTATTGGGCGTTCCAGCTTTCATGGTGGACCAATTGTGGTGCCATTTGGTTGCTCCACTACTGCCCACCATGAAAGCTGGAATGCCCATTAGTGGGCGGGAGGGACCAGGTTGACCAGCACTGCAAAAGTGGGCGGTTTTTATAAAAAGGTTCGCCATCACGGCTATAAGAGAAGAAATGAGAAAATATAAAATTGCTTACTAAATTATAAATATCTGTCTGCATATCATTGTCATTCATATTGCATTGACTAAAGCCATCCACGATATCTAACTTCAGGGTGAAGTCTATTTAATGCCTGAAAAGCAGAGAGTAAGATATTTAGTATCAAAATTAGTAACTATCACAGTCCACCCACTGATCACTATATATTTTCATCATGCTGCACTGCAACATATGAAAAGACAGAACTTCTGCTCGCTTTTGGATTGTGTGATGATGGAATTTTGATTTGGCCAGTAAAATATAAGAAGACATATTATATGCCATTTCCATAAGAAAACATTAATAAGGAATCATTCTTACTGCTGATTCAAAATGAATTCATAACCAGTCTGAATTTATAAGTGACTAACAGAAAAGCCTTGGCTGACATTTGTTGGGTATGCAACATGGATATAACTATTAATGGAATATACCAATTTTGTTAAATAAGCCAGTGGGATATGGGTTTCATTGTTAGTTTGGCTAAACCTAGACCATTCAGACTAGTACATTTGCTTATAAAATAGTTCAGTAAAAACACAGAAATATTTTTTTAATTACCAGTATTCTGGCAGTTCACTCTTCTTTACAAATCTGTCTTTTATAGTCTTTTAATACATTACTTTTTCTTACTATTCCTTGTTCATGTATTTACCTACTTGAGGAAGGACATAGCACAGTAGAGAACCAAAGTTTATGCATGAAATTATTTCCCCCAAGTTTCTCTCCAACCAACTCTAAATTTAAATTTTTTATAATGGTTAGTTTCATCAAAAATATCCCTGGGCACTTTTCCAGATAACTAGGTAAGTAATCTAATCAGACTAGAGGCAGAACAGAGTGTAGTCCTGTTTCTCACTGGTCTTGTGAATAATGATCTTAAAGGCATGAGCTGGCATAACCTACTTTAGTCTTTTCTCTGGTGAAAAGTTTTCTCTAGGTCTTCAGGAAAATAAAATAGTTCAATAAAATTTATATAAGCTTTTGTCAAAACTGAGTAGGTGAATGCTGTGAAACCTCCCACAGCCATGACCACATTAAAATTAAAACTAAATTATAGAACCATCATTGAGAATCACCTGAAGATTTTGTGAACAGAAGTCCTATAACTAAAGATAGACTGGTAGGAGGGGTGAAGAAACACAATGGGCAGGTTTCACAGCCATGCTGTGTTAATTAAGAATTGGGAGGGTTATCTGGGCTGCAAAGGTCCCCAAGGAATGAGGAGTCCTAGCTCCACACATTATACCCCAGCACACCTGTTAGAGAAAGCAGTCCCCAACATAGCTGTTAAAAGTAGTGGGAATTACATGAGTGAGACAAAGGGCTGCTGGAATCCCAGGCATTGCTCTGAGGGTCCTGCACAGAGGCCTTATGGAGAAGAATTAAACTAAATAGCTTCAGGGCAGGGCTGGAGGTGTAGATCTCTCCAGAGACAAAAGTGCTGGCAGGTATCATTGCTCCTTTTTACCACTCCTCCCACCAAGCCAGGTTGCTTCAAGCAGGCACCAAATCTTAGCTTGCCCTCCATAAACCTGCCTAACATTTTAGCTTCCAATTGGTGGTTCCTTGGGATACTGCTCTACCAAACTTCAACTTCTCCCAACAACATTTCTTTTTTTGGTGTGGTCCCACCTAAAATTTTCCTCGTTTTTATAAGCTCTTATTTTTTTTTATTGCTTTATAAAATGCTCATCGCTATGATGAACCAAATAAATATATTTTTATATCTTAATTATAATTATTATTAATTTTAATGGGGTGACATTGATAAATCAGGGTACATATGTACAGAGAAAACATCTCCAGATTATTTTGACATTTGATTATGCGGTATTCCCATCACCCAAAGTCCAATTGTCTTCCGTCACCTTCTAACTGGTTTTCTTTATGCCCCTCCCCTTCCAAAAACCCTCCCTCTCTTCCCTGACCCCCCCCCCACCCTTGTAACCACCGCTCTCTTCTCCATGTCTCTGAGTCTCATTTTTATGTCCCACCTATGTATGGAATCATATAGTTCTTAGTTTTTTCTGATTTATTTATTTCACTCAGCATAATGTTATCAATGTCCATCCATGTTGTTGTAAATGATCCGATGTCATCATTTCTTATGGCTGAGTAGTATTCCATAGTATATACATACCAAAGCTTTTTAAACCACTCGTCCACTGAAGGACAATTGGGCTGTTTCCAGATCTTCGCTATTGTGAACAATGCTGCCATAAACATGGGGGTGCATCTCTCTTTTTGAAACAGTGCTATGGTGTTCTTGGGGTATATTCCTAAAAGTGGGATAGCTGGGTCAAAAGGTGGCTCGGTTTTTAATTTTTTTGAAGAATCTCCATACTGTTTTCCACAGTGGCTGTACCAGTCTGCATTCTTACCAGCAGTGCAGGAGGGTTCCCTTTTCTCCACATCCTGGCCAGCATTTATTCTGTGTTGTTTGGTTAATGAGCGCCATTCAGACTGGTGTGAGGTGATATCTCATGATTTTAATTTGCATTTCTCTAATGATTAGTGATGTTGAGCACTTTTTCATATGCCTATTGGCCATCTGTATGTCCTCTTTGGAGAAGTGTCTATTCTTTTCTTTTGCCCATTTTTTGATTGGATTGTTTGTCTTCCTGGTATTGAGTTTTACAAGTCCTTTATAAATTTTGGTTATTAACCCCTTATCAGACATATTGTCAAAAATGTTCTCCCATTGTGTAGTTTGTCTTTTTATTCTGTTCTTATTGTCTTTAGCTGCACAAGCGCTTTTTAGTTTGATAGAGTCCCATTTGTTTATCCTGTCTTTTATTTCACTTGCCTGTGGAGATAAATTGGCAAATATATTGCTGCGAGAGATGTCAGAGAGCTTACCAAGATGCTTATGGTTTCATGGCTTATATTTAAGTCTACTATCCATTTTGAGTTTATTTTTGTGAATGGTGTAAGTTGGTGATCTAGTTTCATTTTTTTTTTTTTTTTGCAGGTAGCTGTCCAATCTTCCCAACATCATTTGTTGAAGAGGCTGTCTTTATTCCATTGTATGCTCTTACCTCCTTTGTCAAATATCAGTTGTCCATAAAGGTGTGGGTTCTCTGTTCTGTTCCATTGATCTATATGCCTGTTCTTATCCTGTACCAGGCTGTTTTGAGTACAATGGCCTTGTAGTATAACTTGATATCCAGAAGTGTGATACCTCCCACTTTATTCTTCCTTTTCAAGATTGCTGAGGCTATTCGTGTTCTCTTTTGGTTCCAAATAAATGTTTGAAATATGTGTTCTATATCTTTGAAGTAAGTCATTGGTATTTTAATTGGTATTCCATTGAATTTATAAATTGCTTTGGGTCATATAGGCATTTTAATGATGTTTATTCTTCCTAACAATGAGCACAGTATATGCTTCCACTTGTTTGTATCTTCCCTGATTTCTTTTATCAATGTTTTATAATTTTCCAAGTACAAGTCTTTAAACTCCCTGGTTAAATTTATTCCTAGGTACTTTATTTTTTTGGTTGCAGTGGTAAAGGGGATTGCTTCCTTAATTATTTCTTTCTGACAGTTCATTGTTAGTGTATAAAAATGCCTCTGATTTCTGAGTATTAATTTTATATCCTGCCACCTTGCTGAATTCATTTATCAGTACTAGTAGTTTTATGACTGCAACTTTAGGGTTTTCTATATACAATATCATATCATCTGCAAATAATAATAGTTATACTTCCTCTTTTCCAATTTGGATGCCTTTTATTTCTTTTTCTTGCCTGAATGCTGTGGCTAGGAATTTCAGAACTATGTTGAATAAGAGTGGTGGAAGGGGGCACCCCTGCCTTGTTCCTGATCTTAAGGAGATTGCTTTAATTTTTTTCCCATTGAGTATGATGTTGGCTGTGGGTTTGTCACAGATGGCCTTTGCATCTTGAGGTATGTTCCCTGTATTCCCACTTTGTTGAGAGCTCTGATTATGAATGGGTGCTGGGTTTTATCAAATGCTTTTTTTCCATCTATTGAAATTATCATGTGGTTCTTCTCCTTCGTTTTATGTGATGAATCACATTGATTGATTTGCGAATATTGTACCTGCCTTGCCTGCCAAGAATAAATCCCACTTGACCATGGTGTATGATTTTTTTCATATATTGCTGGATCCGGTTTGCTAATATTTTGTTGAGGATTGTAGCATCTAGATTCATCAGGGATATTGGTCTATAATTTTTTTTCTTTGTGTTGTCTTTGCCTGGTTTTGGAATCAGAATTATGCTCGCCTCATAAAAGGAGCTTGGAAGTCTTCCTTCCTCTTGAAGTTTTTGAAATATCTTGAAAAGGATAGAAATTAGTTCTTCTTTGAATATTTGGTAAAATTCACTTGTGAAGCCATCAGGCTCAGGACTTTTCTCTTTGGGGAGTTTTTTGATAACTGTTTCAATCTCATTTGTTGTAATTGGTCTGTTAGGTTTTCTGATTTTTCCAGATTAATTTTTGGAAGATTATATGTTTCAAGGAATTTGTCTATTTCATCTAGGTTGTCTAGTTTTTTGGAGTACAGTTCTTCATAGTATTTTCTTACAATATTTTGTATTTATTTTGTGTTGTTATTTCTCCACTCTCGTTTCTAATTTTATTTATTTGAGTCCTCTCTCTTTTTTTCTTGGTGAGTATGGTTAAAGGTTCATTGATCTTGTTTACCTTTTCAAAAAACCAGCTCCTGGTTTTATTGATCCTCTGTATTGTTTCTTTAGCCTCTATGTCATTTATTTCTACTCTGATCTTTATTATTTCCTTCCTTCTACTACCTCTGGGCTTTACTTGCTGTTCTTTTTCTAGTTCTTTTAGATGCAGGGTGAAGTTGTTTATTTGAGCTTTTTCTGGCTTCTTAAGGTATTTTTCAGTTATTCTGTTCTAGTTGATTTCTAGTTTCATGTCATTGTGATCAGAGAAAGTGCTCGATATTATTTCAATCTTCTTAAATTTGTTGAGACCACTGTTGTGCCCTAACATGTGGTCTACCCTAGAGAATGTACCATAAGCACTTGAAAAAAATGTATATTCTGCTGCTTTAGGGTGAAAGGTTCTGAAGATATCTATTAAATAGAGTTGATCTAGTGCAGGGGTCTCAAACTCAACTCAGCATGTGGGCCGCAGAGCAAGATCACAGCCGTTCAGCGGGCCACACTAGGTCTACTAAAGGAAACTGTTATGCAACACTTTTCTCACTGCAGTTGAAAACAAAAAAATATCAGTACAACAAGCACAATTGTACATGCAGTTTACTCAGTGTCACAAAACGACCAGAAACTGTAGTTCGCATCACAACTGCTGTTAACTAAGCTAATATCTAGCTAGGATGCTAGAGAAATGAAAAATACAAGTAGGCCCCTAGGCTTACTTAATTTTATCCAAAATATTTTGAACTTCATGGATTAGTCTGCGGGCCGCACAAAATTATTCGGTGGGCTGCATGCGGCCCGCGGACCGCGAGTTTGAGACCCCTGATCTAGTGTGTCCTTTAAGTCTGCTGTTTTTTTGTTAATTTTCTTTCTTGAGGATCTATCTAGTGAAGTTAGTGGGGTATTGAAATCCCCTACTATTATAGTATTGCTATTGATCTTGCCCTTTAAATCTATCAAAGTCTGCTTTATATATTTAGGTGCTCCTATATTAGGTGTGTAGATATTTATAATGGCTATATCCTCTTTTTGGATTGCTCCCTTCGTCATTATGTAATGACTTTCTTTATCTCTTACTATAGCTTTTGTTTTAAAGTCCATTTTGTCTGATATAAGTATTGCTACTCCAGCTTTTTTTTTTTCATTTCCATTTGCATGAAATATTTTTTCATCCTTTTACTTTCAGTCTATGCGCATCTTTTGTTTTAAGGTGTGTCTCTTGTAGACAGCATATGTATGAGTCCTCTTTTCTTATCCACACAGTTATCCTATGTCTTTTGATTAGATCATTTAATCCATTTACACTTAAGGTTATTATTGATTTGTAATTGTTTATTGCCATTTTATTCTTTGATACTGTATTCCTTTTTTGCTATATTCTTTTTCCCTTTTACCTGTTTACAACAGGTCCCTTGTTTGTTTAGAAAGCTTTTTATTACTCCTTCAATTTTAAATGATAGCCTTGCTGGCCAAAGTGGTCTTGGTTCTAAGCTCTTGTTTTGCATTACTTTGAATATTTATTGACATTGCCTTCTGGCCTCAAGTGTTTCTGTTGAGAAGTCAGTAGTCATCCTTATGGGGGCTCCTTTGTAGGTAAAATAGCCTTTTTTCTCTAGCAGCTTTTAATATTTTCTCTTTATCACTTAGCTTTGGTATTTTAATTATGATGTGTCTTGGTGTAGATTTCTTTGACTTTCTCTTTAATGGAGTTCTCTGTGCTTTTTGAACTTGTGAGATGTTTTATTGCCTTGGTTTAGGAAAGTTTTCAGCTATGATATGTTTGACCAAAGTTTCTATCCCTTATTCTTTCTCTTCTTCTTCAGGAACCCTATGATGTGGATGTTATTTCTCTTCATGTTGTCACAGAGCTCTCTTAGAGTTTCCTCAGACTTTTTGAGTCTCTTTCTTTTTTCTGCTCTGCTTCCATGCCTTCATTTGTCTTGTCCTCTAACTTGGTAATTTGATTCTCAGCTTCATCCATCCTGCTTTTAATTTCTTCCATTGTGTTCTTTATTTCTGATATTATATTTGTCATTTCTGCCTGATTCATTTTTATTATTTCAATGTCCTTTTTTTATATTTGCTATCTCTTTATTTAGGTGTTTATAATGACCATCTATTGTTGTTCTAAGATCTTTGAGCATCCTAACAATCATTATTTTAAGCTCTGTATCTGGTAATTTGGTTATATTTGACTCATTCAGGTTCTTTTCAGGGGATTTCTCTTTATTCATTTGTGTTGCATTTCTCTGCCTTCCCATTTTGTCTCTGTAAAAGATGGTTTTAGCCACTGGAGTCCACTGGGTATAGCCTCTCTGTTCCCTAGGTATGGTTTGTCTGCAGGCCTGCCACGCCCACTGCTATTGCTACCTCAGGCATTTAGGAATGGGAGTTGCCAGTGCCAGCCCACTGGGGCTGTTGCTGTGGTTTCCACCTTTCCTTTATAGAATGGGCTGTGATTACCTGCTAGGGTGTACAAACCTCAGTGGCCTTGGCCTTTGCCCTGCCCCCGTGGGTGGGGATATGCACATCACATCCAGCTGCAAGCCTCATCCCTGAGGGCAGGTGTGAGAACCTTTGCTCAGCTGCGTGTTTCCACCAGATTCCAGGCTTTCGCCCTGTCTCTGCAGGAGGAGCCGCTTGCAGGACAGTTGCCTCTTCAAACAACTTTTAAACATGAGGAACCGGTCTCTGATTTTCCTAAAACTCAAAAGCCCACAAACTCCAAACAAGCAGTGGCTGGCCTTCCCATGCTCTGTGCTTCTCTCTAAGTAACCCCAGTTCAGCACTAAGGGTAGATGGCCTTTGTTCATAGCTTAGCCTTTCCCACTACCTCCAAGTTTAGCACAAAGAGCAAACAACCACAGATTACTTTTCAACTTTCACCATGTGGCCCCAAGCTGAGCACATATGGCAACTGACCTTGGCCTGCACTGGAGCTTTTCCCAAGAGGCTCTAGAAACAATACACCTGGTGGCCAGCTTCAGACAATACAACAGCACATCAGCAGACTGAGCTGATATTAGAGCCCAGCTAAATTGATTCTTGGTTCCTGGGCTAAACTCTGGCACACAGCTAGTCTGCTATATAGTCACCACAAGCCCTCACAGTAGGTCATCCAGAAGTTCTCTCACCCACTGCTGTGCAAATAGCAAGGTTCAAGTATAAGAATGCACACATAATCCACACAAGGGACACCCTGGAACACCCAGCTTAGGTGACTAGGGAGACTATACCTCACAGGACACATACTATATATAACCACACTGTCAAGACAGGGAGGTACAGCAAATCTACCTAATACATAGATATAAACACAAGGACTCAGCCAAAAAGAGATATAGATATATGCCACTAATGAAAGAACAAGATAAATTCTCACATAAAAAAACCTGAATGAAATAGAGACAAGCAATCTATCTGATAGAGAGTTCAAAATACTGCTTAGTAAGATGCTCAATGAATTTATGGGAAGAATAGATAAACTTAGGGAGAACTTACACAAAGAAATAGAAACCATAAAAAGAACCATTCAGAAATGAAGAACATAATAACTGAAGTAAAGATTATAATAGAGGAAATCAATAGCAAATTAGATGAAGCAGTGAATTGAATTAGCATTTTGGAAGACAAGGTTGCTGTAAATACCTAATTTGTAAAACAAATAGAAAAGATGTCATTTAAAGTAATAATAGTTTACTATTCTTACTTTAGAATGTTGATCACTGGGACAATATCAGGCCTAATAGCATTTGCATCATAGGCATACCAAAAGAAGAAAAGAGAAAGCTAGGAACTGAAATCTTATTTGTAGAAATAATGGTGGAAAACTTTCCTAAACCAGTAAAAGAAAAAGATATAGAAATCCAGGAAACACAGATATTCCCAAATAAAATAACCCTAAGAGACCTATACCAGACATTATCATTAAAAAGTCAATGATTAAGGACAAAGAGAGTAACTCAAAAGTAGCAAGGGAGCTCCCATGAAGCTATCAGCTAATATTTCAATAGAAAATTAGCAAGCTAAATGAGATTGACACAAAATATTAAAAGTGATGAAAAGCAAGGACCTACAACCAAAATTACTCTAGCAAAGCTACCATTTAGAATTGCAGAAAAGATAAAATGTTTTCTAGAAAAGAAATAGCTAATGTAGTTCATCACCACTAAACCAGTAGTATTACAAGAAATGTTAAAGGACTATTTTAAGTAGAAAGAAAAAGATTAAAATAGAAATAAGATAATACAGAAAACAAAAACATTCTCATTGACAAGAGTGAATACATATTAAAAGTAGTACAAATGTTAAAAGAATAAAGTAGGAAGATTGTGTGCACTTACAATAAACTATGAGATACAAACACACACACAAAAAACTTGAAAAATGATAAAAACATAAATGTGGAGGGGGTAAGTAAAAATGATAGTGCTTTTAGACTACTCTAAACATATTTTGTTATATCTGAAGCACATGGTGACCACAAACAAAAAAATCTATGAGCTATACAAAAACAAATAAACAAACATAAGGAGAGAGAGAGAGAATATTCGAAATACAACATTATAAAATCCATCAATATACCAGAGAAGTGAGCAAGATAATAAGAAAGGAACAGAGAACTACAAAAACAATCAGAAACAATAAAATGGTTATACTTACATGTAAATGGACTAAGTGCTCTAACCAAAAAGCACAGGCTGGCTGTGTAGATAAGAAAGTAAGACCCATACATATGCTACCTACAACAAAATACTTCAGATAAAAAGACATAGACTAAAAATAAAGAGGTTAAAAAAGGTATTTCATGTAAATGGAAACAAAAACAACTGGGGTAATAATACTTATATAAGACAAAATGAAGTTTAAAACAAGGGTTGTAACAAGAGACAAAGAAAGGCATTTCATAATGATAAAGGGATCAATCAAATAAGACATAACTCTTGTAAACATTTATGTACCCAATATGGGAGCCCCTACATAGACAAAGCAAATGTTGACAGACATAAAGGAATAGAAGGATAATAATACAGTAAGATTAGGGAAATTTAACATCAAATTTACATAAGTAAACTTAAGCAACATCAAGACAGAAATAAAAAAGGAAAGAATGGCCTTAAATGACACATTTCACCAGATGAAAATATATATATTCCATGAATGGAAAGAATTAACATCATTAAAATGTTCATACTACTCAAAGGAATATAAAGATTCAATGCAATACCTTTAAAGAAAAGAATGTCATTTTTCACAGAATTAGAAAAAATAATCTTAAAATTTGTATAAAATCAAAAGTTCCTAAATAACCAAAGCAAGCTTGGAAACAAAGAACAATGTTGGAGGAATCACACAACCTAATAGTAAACTGTACCACAAAGGAGTAGGAATAAAGAATGCATGGTACTGGCATAAAAACAGACACACAGCTCAATAGAATATAACAGAGAGCCCTGGAATAAACTCATACCTATATGGTCGATTAATTTATGACAACGGAGACAAGAATATACAATGGAATAAAGAGAGTCTCTTCAATAAATAGAGTTGAGGAAACTGGGCTAATACATGCAAAAGAATGAAACTGTCACTCTATCACATCATATACAAAAATAAACTCAAAATGGATCAACGACTTAAATGTAAGACCTGAAATCATACAACTTCTAGAAGAAAACATAGGCAGTAAACTTTTTGACATTGCTCTTAGAAATGTATTTTTTTGAGATGTCTCCCTGGGTAAGAAAAACAAGCAAGTAAACAAAAGGGAGGCCCTGGCTGATTAGCTCAGTCAGTTAAAGCATCATCCCAAAACACCAAGGTTGCAGGTTCAATCCCAAGTTAAGACACATGGAAAGCAACCAATGACTGCACAACTAAGTGAAAGAAATGAATATTTCTCTCTTTCTATTTTTCCCCTTCCTCTCTCTGACTCTCTTAAGATTAATCAGGCCTTTTAAATCAAACAGGCTTACATCAAACTAAAGATTTTAGGTAGTGAAAAAATCCATAATCAACACAAAAATGCAAGCAACTGTATAGGAGAAGATATTCACCAATGATACTTCCTATAAAGGGTTAATACCCAAAATATAAGAAGTCATACAACTTAACACCAAAAACAGCAAACCATCAGAATAAAAAATGAGCAGAGGACCTAAATCAGGCATGGCCAACAGTTTTTGTCCCCGAGCCAGATTAGAAAGAAAACTTTTTTCACCGGCCGGATGAAATATTAAAATTAAAAAATGTTAAATACAAAAAAGATTTGTTTAATTAAACAAAATTTTACTATGTAATTTGTTTATGAATAAATCTGAGTGAAAAAAATTTAAATATACAATATTATAAATATTTTAATAAAATATAATTACATACCATATAAATATCCAAACTGTATCGCAATCAATAGAAACAATATTTAATTAATAGAATGAGCTTGAAGGGTTTATATCGCAAATAAAAGAATTATTTTATTTTACAAACAGCCTGGACACGTTTTCAGTTATCAACTGCAGCTATTGTCAATGCTACAATGCCACTTGATTCAGCACATTTGACCACCAAAATAATGAATTGTTTGACCTTGGGTGAGCACTAGCAAACTCCACATAAAAGAATGTGGGTTTCACATCACTGCTAAACGTCAAACAGTTCATATTGAATACAGACAAGTACAAAAGTTTTAAATCTTTATAATGAATTTTTTTAAAAAATAAAGTATTGCAAATCCATTCGACCAATTATTGGAAGTTAACCCTAGATTAGTCACTGGAATTCTTTACTGCGTATCACTATCTTCTTAAATATCTTGATTTCCAATAATCAACGATACTTTTGCTTCTGAGTAGCTGAGATTTTAAAGTAGCAGAGAATATCAAAAATTTAATTGCAGGCCATATAAACTCATTACGCGGGCCAGATCTGGCCCATGGGCCTTATGTTGGCCATGCCTGTCCTAAATAGACATTTCTCCAAACAGGCTATTCAGATGGCCAAAAGAGATATAGGAAGATACTTCATATCACTAATCAGTAGGGAAAGGCAAATTAAAACCACAATGGGATACCCCCTCACACCTGTTAGAATGGTTATCATCAATAAATCAACAAACAAAAAGTGTTGGATAGGATATGGAGAAAAGTGAACTCTTGTGGGATTGCAAAATAGCAAAGCCACTTTGGAAGTTCCTCAAAAATTTAAAAACAGACCTGATGACCCAGCAATTCCACTTCTGGATATTTATCTCATATGATATCTCTTATATATATGTATATATAATCTAAAATAAAACAAAATAAATTAACAAAACAGAACAGACTCATGTACAGTGTGTCCATAAAGTCATGGTGCACTTTTGACCGGTCACAGGAAAGCAACAAAAGATGACAGAAATGTGAAATCTGCACCAAATAAAAGAAAAACTCTCCCAGTTTCATACCTATTCAGTGCAGTTTGATGTGGGCTCACACATAGATTTTTTAGGGCTCCTTAGGTAGCTATCCCGTATAGCAGCGTATAGCGTATAGCCGCTGCCATATAGCCTCTATAAACTCATCACTGACTGATGGCCTACTAGAATAGGGTTTCTCCACCAAATCAGTTTCCTTCAACTGCTTATCCCACTGAGTAATGTTATTCCTATGTGGTGGCGCTTCGTTATAAACGTGCCAATATTCACGTTGCACTTTGGTCATGGATTCTAATTTAGCAAGCCACAGAACACACTGAACTTTCCTCTGTACCGTCCACATCTCGACTGGCATGGCCGTGGGCTGCTCCACTTTATACACGGTGTTACTTCATCATCTGTGCATGCACACATGCTGCCACATCATCCTACAAAAACTGGGAGGGTTTTCCTTTTATTTGGTGCAGATTTCACATTTCTATCATCTTTTGTTGCTTTCCTGTGACCAGTCAAAAGTGCACCATGACTTTACAGACACGCTGTCTATGGAGAACAAATTGATCATTTTTAGATGGGAGGAATGTGAGGCTGGGTGAAAAAGGTGAAGGGATTAATACGAATTGGTAGTAACCAGTTAGTCACAGGGGTAAAATAAAATGTAGGGAATACAGTTAATAATATTGTAATAACTATATATGGTACCAAGCAGGTAGTAGACCCATTGGTGTGAGACTCACTTTGTAAGTTAAATAAATGTCTAACCACTATGCTGTACACCTAAAATATTATATGTCAAGTGTAATTTTAAAAATTCAAAAAAGGCCGACCAGGCAGTGGTGCAGTGAATATAGAGTCAACTGGGATGTGGAGGACCGAAGTTTGAAACCCTGAGGTCACTGGCTTGAGCAGGGTCCCCAAATTACTGCCCGCGGGCCGCATGCAGCCCTTGAGGCTAATTATCCAGCTACCGCCGCACTTCTGGAAGGGGCACTTCTTTTATTGGTGGTCAGTGAGAAGAGCATAGTTTCCACTGAAATACTGGTCAGTTTGTTGTTTTAAATTTACTTGTTCTTTGTTTTAAATATTATATTTGTTCCCGTTTTGTTTTTTTACTTTAAAATAAGATATGTGAAGTGTGCATAGGAATTTGTTCATAGTTTTTTTTATAGTCTGGCCCTCCAACGATCTGAGGGACAGTGAACTTGCCCCCTATGTAAAAAGTTTGGGGATCCCTGGGCTTGAGCATGGGCTCATCTGGTTTGAGCAAGGCTCACCATCTTGAGCCCAAGATTGCTGGCTTGAGCAGGGGGTCACTCAGTCTGCTATAGCCCCCCTTCCTGGTCAAGGCACATATGAGAAAGCAATCAATGAATAACTAAGGTGCCGCAACAAAGAATTGATGCTTCTCATCTCTCTCTCTTCCTGTCTGTCTGTCCCTATTTATCCCTCACTCTGTCTCTCTGTCTCTGTCACAAAAAAAAAATTAAAAAAGTTTGTTAAAATATGAATGATTCCTCAAATAATAAGTAAGAAACACAATGGAAATAATTGTCAAACTCAAATTCTGTTAAAAATATTAAGAATATAATTATGTAAGTAATTAAAATAGTTAAGTACATAAATACAGAATTTGGAGCATGTTGTAAAAGATATTACAGTAATAAATTAAGCATTCCATTGAAATTGAATTCTTTAATAAATATATATTACCAAAATAGTCAAAATTAGGAGAAAAAACAAAAAAAATAGAAAAAAATATTTATTTAATATTTATCTTCTAATATACTTATCAAGCATTGTTTTAATATGTAAGATTTGGTGTAAAAATATGTATATAGCTTTAGAGAGAGTGTGTTCATATATCCAAGTAACAGATAATTCCAAGATATGTCAACTTTATATATAAACATATGTGCTGTAGGAAATCCCCAATTAACTTGGTAAGGAAGCAAAGTAGAATTTCAAAAACTTTTTATTTTTATTTTATTTTATTTTATTTTATTTTTTTGAGTCAGAGAGAGAGATAGACAGGGACAAATAGGAATGGAGACATGAGAAGCATCAATCATTAGTTTTTCGTTGCGCATTGCGACACCTTAGTTGTTTATTGATTGCTTTCTCATATGTGCCTTGACCAGGGGCCTTCAGCAGATGGTGTAACCCCTTGCATGAGCCAGCGACCTTGGGTCCAAGCTGGTGAGCTTTTGCTCAAACCAGATGAGCCTGTGCTCAAGTTAACAACCTTGGGATCTCGAACCTGGGTCTTTCCACATCCCAGTCCGACACTCTATCTACTGTGCCACCGCCTAGTCAGGCTCAAAAACTTTTTAAATAAAACCACAGAGCTATCAGACCTTTGTGGTCATCCAGCTCAAATTCTACATTGCTGCAGAGACCAGTATGGCAATAGCTCACATATTGGCTTACATTTTCTGGATGCTTCCAATGACAGGTTGCTCATGATTACTCAGAATGTAGTCTCTTTCAAAGTTGGGCAATTAAAATTATTAGGAAGTTGCTCCTTATTCTGAGATGAAGCTTCCTTCCTTATTACAACCACCTGAGTATAATTGCTGTTCCAGAAAGTCAGTTCATCAAAATTTTTTTAGACATTTAATTATTCCCTCAATATTTTTTACCTTTTTTTTTCTTTTTCTAGTGAGAAGATGGTAGATAGAGAGACAGACTCCCGTATGTGCCTCCACTGGGATCTACCAAGCAACCTCTGTCTGGGGCCAATGCTCTGCTCATCTGAGGCCATGCTTACACCGAGCTATTTTTAACTCCTAAGCCAGAGGCTCCATGAAGCCATCCTCAGTTCCTGACACTGTGCTCATACCATGGAACCATGGCTGTGGGAATGGGAGAGAGAGAGAGAGAGAGAGAGAGAGAGAGAGAGAGAGAGAGAAAGAGAGAGAGAGAGGAGAAGGAGGGGTGGAGAAGCAGATGGTTGCTTCTTCCATGTGCCCTGACCAGTAATCAAACCTGGGACATCCAAATGCTGGGCCAATGCTCTATCACAGAGCCAACCAACCAGGGCCAATATTTTTAGTTTTTAATAACTCAAAAATGTCCTCATTTGAAATAGCTTCAAAATCTTGTTCAACCATCTCAAAACATGTTTATACACTTGTCTATGTTCTCTTAAATGTGATGACCAGTACTGGAAATGATACTCCAGATAATGTGTCATTAATGCACAAAGCAAAAGAAGTATTTTCCTTTATTCTGAATCCTATATTTCTATTAATAAAATCTAATAATACCTTAGCTGCCTTTTGACAGCTATGTTATACTGTTGACTCTCATGGAAATGATGGTTATTCAAACTTCTGGCTAGAGTGCCTATGGAAAACAGTTAAATCCAACTTCAAGGCAGAAACTTGAAGCTTAAGAAAAATGAGTAAGAATAATGTGGGAATTTCTCAGAAGGAAATCAGACAACCAACTGTAAGTAATTCTGATGATATTATTTTAAAAAAGAAAAGGAAGAAGAATAACTTCAAAGATAATAGATATATCAATAACTTTTCCCTCACATTACAGAAAGGAATGGTGCCTGTGGAGTTCTGGGCAAGATAAATTAAAGCACATTCTCCCCTTTTGATTAGTATTAATAGGCCGTATCTATTTTTTTTAATTTAGAAATTATATTTAGGCCCTGGCTGTGGATCATTAGATAAAGCATTGGCCCAGCATATGGACATTCTGGGTACGATTTCCAGGTTCAATTCCCGGTCAGGGCACACAGGAGAAATGACCATCTACTTCTGCACCTCACTCCCTTCTCCCCCTCTTCCCCAACCACAGCCAATGGCTTGATTAGCTCAATGTGGGGCACTGAGGATAGCTCAGTTGGTCTGAGCACATCAGCCTCAGGCACTAATAATAGCTTGGTATTTGAGCATCACCCCAGAACAAGTTTGCTGGGTGGATCCTGGTTGAAGCACATCTGAGATTCTGCCTCCTCTCCTCTCACCTAAAAAAAAAAAAGAAATTAAATTTAATGGAGTAATATTGGTTCATAGGAACATATAAGTTTCAGTTTTACATCTCTATAGCATGTAAACTATTCATTGTGTTGTGTGCCCATTACACAAAGTCAAACCACTTTCCTGTCACCATATATTTGGTCTCCCTACTCCCTCCTTGGTAACCACTTCACTTTTGTCTATGTCTCAGTTTTATATCCCACCTATGTGTGAAATTATATAGTTCTTAGCTTGTTCTGATTTACTTATTTTACTCAGTATAATGTTCTTAAGGTCCATTCATGTTGTTAAAAAATGGTAATATTTCATCATTTCTTATGACTGAGTAGTATTCCATTGCATATATGTGCCACATCTTCTTTATCTAATCCTGTATCAAAGGACACTTTGGTTGTTTCCATGTCTTGGCACTGTGAATAATTCTGCATTGAACATGGGGATGCATGTGTCTTTGTGTACAAATATTTTTGAATGTTTTGAGTAGATACGCTGTAGAGAGATTGCTGGGTCACATGGTAGTTATATTTATTTTTTGAGGAACCAGCATACTGTCTTCCATAATGACTTTACATTTCCACCCGCAGTGAATTAGGGTTCCTTTTTCTCCACAACTTTTCATCTTCATCATACCTTTACTTTAAACATATCAAAGTTTTTAACTGAGTTTTTGTTACTTTTTGGAGAGATCCTGCTTATCAAATATGAGAATATCTTGTTTTAATGGCTGTATTTAGATCACTACTATTTACAATGCTTATTACAATAGTTAGATTAATATCTGCCATCTAGTAACTGTTTTCTATTTGTTATATTACTTGTTTCTTTTTTCATTTTTTCTCATCTTGTTTTTATTAAGCATTTAATGATTCAATTTTATCTGCTGTCTGAGCATGCCATATATGCTTTTTGTTTCCCTCGAGTTTGCAATATGCCTTTTAAATTATTTAAGTTCACCCTCAAATACACTTTTTGATCTCACATATAGTATATGTGCTTTATAACAGAGTCTCCCAATTTTACCCTCCTGTACCTTGTGACGTTGCCATCATTCACTGCACTCTATTTTTTCATATTATATATCCCAATGCATTGCAAAAGATATTGACTTACACAGTAATAGTCTAGATAAAGTCAAGAATAAAAAATAAAATAGTCTATTTAGTTTCAACACTCTTCTTTTCTTTATGTAGATCCAATTTTTGATTTGTATAATTTTTCTTCTCCCTGAAGTATGTCTTTTAAAATTACATGCAGGGTAAGCCTATTAATTATTAATGCTCCAATTTTTGTTTTTAAAAGAGAATCTCTATTCACTTTTGCAAGGTAATTTCACTGGATACAGAATTCTACAGTGAAGATATATTTTTACTTTCAATACTTTAAATGTATAACTGTTCTTCTTCCTTGCATGAGTTTTAAAAAGAAGTCTGATGTAATTCTTATTCTCAAGACTTTATGGTTAAATATATTGTTTGGCTTTGGCTACCATCAAGATTTTCTTTTTCTTTCTGGTCTTTTGCAATCTGAATGTGATATGTGTAGGTGGTGTGTGTGTGTGTGTATGTGTGTGTGTTTTGTATTTATTACAAGCTCCTTTCATAAGTTGAAGCTGAGAGTAAAGGTCCACATGTTCTGTTAACTCGACTTCCAGTGGGAATGATAAAAATACTAAATGCATGACATTTATTATATGCTAGGTACTGATGGGTATAGATATATACATATATGTATATGTAAATAGATGCCTTTAATTCCTTTTTAATTTTTTAATTTTATATGTTTTGTGACAGAGACAGAGAGAGATAGGTACAGATAGGGACAGACAGACAGGAAGAGAGATAAGAAGCATTAATTCTTCATTGCAGGATGCCTTTAATTCTTACAAATATTACTCCCATTTCATAAATACAAAAAAAAGCTTAAAAAGAGATGTTTAAGAACTTGCCCACATTGGCCCTGGCTGGTTGACTCAGTGGTAGAGCATTGGCCTGGCATGCAGGAGTCCTGGGTTCAATTCCCAACCAGGGCACACAGGAGAAGCACCCATCTGCTTCTCCACCCCTCCCCCTCTCCTCTCTGTCTCTCTATTCCCCTCCCACAGCCAAAGCTCCATTGGAGCAAAGTTGGCCTGGGCACTGAGGATGGCTCTGTGGCCTCTGTATCAGGCACTAGAAAGGCTCTGGTTGCAACAGAGCGATGCCCCATATGGGCAGAGTATCGTCCCCTGGTGGGTGTGCTGGGTGGATCCCAGTCGGGTGCATGTGGGAGTCTGTCTGACTGCCTCCCGTTAACAACTTCAGAAAAATACAAAAGAAAAAAAAAGAGCTTGCCTACATTCACAAAGCTAAATAACTGGAAGAGACTAAATTCAAATATAGGCAAATTTTATAATTTGTGCTGTATAATCGTTATTTTGTTGCTTATGCAACCAAATACACAAGTAATTTCTAGCTCCACACCAGAACTAGAAATTGTGTCCACCATCAGAACTTCTGAGGTATTGTTGGCACAATTGGTGTAGCTGAGATTACACCCAAACAACAGATAATGGGTTATTAATGTGCAACCCTTCTTTAATAGATGCGCTCTCCAATCAATCCTGGAAGACTAAGAAACAACTTTATCACAAGAGTTATAAAATCCAGATTTGAAAAAGCATGTAGCAAACACTGTAATGCCTTTATTAATTTATTACCCAAGCCCAAACTTTGTGTAGATTCCTCTCTAATGAATACATAAACCTGCTTAGATTCCTTTCTATGAGCACTAACTTTCCTTGACCTGTCAACATCTTACAAATTTGTGTCTTTGTCTAAAAATTATAAAAGAGGCCTAGTTTAATCACTTCTTTGAGCCTCTTTTTATAAGCTGAGCATCATATTGTGATTTTCCCATGTGCACACATTAAATTCCTGTTTTATTTTTCCTCTTGTTAATCCAGCGTTGTGTCAATTTTATTATTTTATAGTTAGTTTAGCTGAAAGAACTAAGGAAAGGTTGAATGGAGGATTTTTTCCCATTCCCAAAGAAGTTCATATGTTTAAAGCCCAAATAAATGATCAAATCAATTTCACAGGACAAATCAGATATTTCAGCAAGAAGCCAGAGAATGTCTTCTTAATATGACATTTCAAGAAATTAAATATAAATTAAACCAGAGTAAAATATGGAAGAATTAGGTGTGGAGAAGAAGGAAACTGCCTGTAAATGAGCACTGGGACTAAGGGCCAGGACCCCACTAGTGGTTTTTCACAGTATAGCTTAGATACAACTGCTGACTCAGATCAGAGTGGGAAGGAGTAAAAACTCTAGGATTTTGAAATCCAGGTTGTACTCCAAAGCTATGTTCCTTAGAGGCAAGGACTTAGCATCCTAGAGAGAAGTCTGTGTAGAGCATTTTTTTCTATCTCTGATAAAGTATGCTTATCTTCGTGATCTATAGATCAGGGCATGGGAAGCAGCATAATAATGAAAGGCAGGGAGTGGGATATGAATACTGGATCTGTTGAAATCTTTTGCATCTGAACCTTTAACAATTGTTCTAAACACACACTGGTTGAATAGATTCTGAACCGTACTTTACATTGTTCTGTACCTACATCTTTCACATATGTACTATAAACAGTATTCATGTTCATATTTGGCCTTCCCATGAATGTTATCTGTTAAGGGTAGTGAAAAAAGGAATGTCACATTATTTAGTTTAGGCTTCTATGATAATCTTGGTAGACAAAATAACATGGAAGTGTTCTTTATGCCTATATATTCTCCTTACTCATTACAGACTACAAAACCCATAAACAGATGGACAGATTTTAAAAAATTGGTGTTTTTTTTTTCTTAAGCCTGTGCATGAAAAAAAAAAATTAAGCCTGTGCATGATTAAGATTCTTTGAAAAATAACTGCCAAATTCTATGCAATCACAGATCCTTTCCTAACAGAGAGAACAGGCTGATTCAGGACTTTAAAGAAAAGGACTAATATTTGATCTACTAACATATCTCTTTTAGCAAAGAACTTACTGAAGGAAATAATATCCAAATTTTATATAGAATTCAACACCAAAAAAAACCCATAAACAATCCAATTAAAAATAGTCAAGGAGATGACGTCAGAGTAATGGCAGGGTAGGAAGCAATACCGATAAATCTCCCCCAAAACTCAACAAGATCTTCAACCAGAAACAGAAAAACCTATACTTGGAGCTTCCAGATGCTTCGCAATACACCCAAAGGTATGATTGAGTGAAAAATTGGCTAAATATATAACCAAACCCCGAAGGAAATAGGGAGTAAGAAATGCTCCGCCTTCCTCACTAACCTAAACAGGGCAGCTTTCTCTGGTAACTATGAATATAGAAACTGAGGCGGGCAAAGGGGGTGAATAGATCCAGGCCGCCGCGGCACAAACGGCCGAACCAGGCTGTGGCACGGAGATCCAAGCCGAGGAAAATCTGATCCTGTGGCAACCCGGGCAATACAAGCTAACACTCGCGCCAAACCCAAACAAAGAAAGACAAGCGGAGCAGCCATTTTACCTGGTCTCCTGGTCGGTGCGCAGTTAGTGGGCGAGAACTTCTTCCTAGGCCCCGAGAGTGGGTGCCCATGTTGCCCCACGGAGAGGCAGGGTCAGAGGCCTTTCTGTGGGCCGAGGGAAGAGTCTCTGGGCAGCCCCGGTGCCCTGGGAAAGCCACGCACGGGAGGGAGTGAGAACTAATTCCAACGGTGGAGATTTTCCGTACTGGAGGGTGTTTCACTCAAAGGGAAACGCGGCTGGCCTCATATCCTGGTATGCGCGCGCAGATAAGGAGTGAGCAATTCCTCCGAGTGCCTCGGCAGTGCGCACCCGTGTTATCGCACAGAGGGGCAGAGTCAGGGGCCTTTGTGTGGGCCAAAGCGGAACCTCGAGCCACCCCAGAGCCTTGCAAAAGCCGCGCACGAGGACGGAGCGAGACTAATTCCAACGCTGCAACTTTTCCCTGCGGTTGGGGGTTTCACTCAGAGCGTGAGACTGCTGGCCGGATATCCTGGTCGCAGACAGTGAGTGAGAGTTTCCTCCAAGCACCCCGGAAGTGGGCGCCCGCCTGTGTTACCAGACAGAGTGGCAGAGCCAGAGGTCTTTGAGTGGGCTGAAAGCCCGCCTGATTATGCTAGCAGTTCTGACTGACTGAGCCTTACCCAGAGCCCTGTGCTGAGTGGAAATAGAGTGGGGAGTTCTCAGCTCTTTGAGCCTCTTACTATCCAGGCAGAGGCAGCAGCAACCCCATAGCTGGATTATCAGGCTACTAATTGAGGAAGGAAAGACTAGGAGAAAGGCTCCAGGAACACAGACTCTCTCACTGTCAGAGCCTATAAATGCTAATGAGCCTCGACTGCCAACAAGACTAAAGCACAATACATGACATTGCCATAGAGACTTATTAACTGCAAACCTCTACCTGAGCGTGCCAAAGGGGCAGAACCCGGGGTACAGAGTCACCGACCAGGAAGAGGGAGAGAAAAGAAAAAGCAAGAAGATAACCTCTCAAAATCAAGAATAATCTGCAGACTTTATAACCTATCCCATTTCATTATATTTGTTTGTTTGTTTCTCTTATCTTCATTCTTGATACTTTTTTTTCCTCCTCCAATTTGGCCGATTAACTCTCTGCTGGTCTTACTCTCTCCTCTCCTTGAACTACACTACCCATAAGAGTTACATCTCCCATTTTCTTTTCTCTTCTCTTCCTTTCTCTCTATGAGGGTTGCACTCCAAAACCCTTAACTCTCTCTCTCTCTCTCTCCTTTCTTTTTTCTTCTTTTAGTGGCTCCCTCTATTTTCTCTCTCTCTCTTTCTTTTCTCCCTCTATATTAGTTTCTATCTTTCTCCTTTACATCTCCTCTCATTCAAACCTCAATAACAAACAAATTATCTTATCTGGGACTCAAACCTATGTTTGTGGCATTTTGGGGGGTTATTACTTCACCTTTTTAACTCACTAGCAGTGCTCCCATCCCTGGCTCTCCATATTATCTAGTTCTTGTTCCACTAAATACAATAGTAATTTTTTTAATTTGTCCCCCCATTTTTCCATTTTCCTCTTATTCCTCTCATCATAACTCTTAGACAACCAACACCTAAAAGCAAATCATTTTATTCTTGACCCAAATTTTTTCCTTATTTGCTTTTTGTGGGTCCATATGCTCTTTTTTTTTCTTTTTTCTTTTTTTTTCTTCCTTTTTTTTTTTTTGCCCCTTTATTACCTTTCCCAAATTCAGGCCCTCCATCACAGGCATTGTTTGTTATAATTCACAGTCCACCACAAGATTTTCTCAAGAAAGAGGGGAGAGGAAAGGAAAGGAAAAAAGGAGGGGGGGAATAATTTCCTTTTCTTAAAAAATTTTATTTTATTTTATTTTTCTTTATTTCATTATTAATTTTTTTAAAAAAAAAAACTCTTTTCGATTTTTTATTTTTTTTATTTTTTTTAACTTTTTATTCTTTATTAAATCTCATGAATACTATCAACAAAACCACCCTCAGATGCCATTAAGGAAGAGAAAATCAAATATCATGGATACAAAAGAAAGAGAGGTAACACAGCTAGATGAGGAAAAATCTATGGAGAAAAAATTTAATATATTGGAAACCTTGGAGCTGAATGACAGAGAACTCAAGATAGAAATCCTAAAAATCCTCCGAGATATACAAGAAAACACAGAAAGGCAATTTAGGGAGCTCAGAAAACAACTCAATGAACACAAAGAATATATGTCCAAGGAAATTGAAACTATAAAAACAAATCAAACAGAGATGAAAAACTCAATTCACGAGCTGAAAAACGAAGTAACAAGCTTAGCTAATAGAACAGGTCAGATAGAAGAGAGGATTAGTGAAATAGAAGACAAGCAACTTGAGGCACAACAGAGAGAAGAAGAAAGAGACTCAAAAATTAAAAAAAATGAGATAGCCCTACAAGAATTATCTGACTCCATGAAAAAGAATAACATAAGAATAATAGGTATATCAGAGGGAGAAGAGAGAGAAAATGGAATGGAGAACATACTCAAACAAATAATAGATGAGAACTTCCCAAGCCTGTGGAAAGAACTAAAGCCTCAAGTTCAAGAACCAAACAGAACTCCAAGTTTTCTTAACCCCAACAAACCTACTCCAAGGCATATCATAATGAAATTGACACAAACCAACAGCAAAGAAAAAATTCTCAAGGCAGCCAGGGAAAAGAAGAATACAACATATAAAGGAAGGCCCATTAGATTATCATCAGATTTCTCAGCAGAAACTCTACAAGCTAGAAGAGAGTGGACCCCAATATTTAAAGTCCTGAAAGAGAGGAACTTTCAGCCTCAAATACTATACCCATCAAAGCTATCCTTCAAATACGAAGGAGAAATAAAAACATTCACAGATACAGAAAAGATGAGGGAATTTATCATCAGAAAACCCCCAATCCAGGAATTACTAAAGGGGGTTCTCCAATCAGATACAAAGAACAAAAAAAAAACAGAGCCACAAGTAAAAGCTCCAAGAAGAACACCATAAAACCAAATTTAAACTGTGACAACAACAAAAAGAAAGAGGGGGAGAAGATGGAGATTAACAGTAGCAAAGGACAATAAAGTGCAAAAGTACTCACAAAATAGTTCGCTACAATGAACAGGGTAGGGACCCTTTTCATTACTCAAAGGTAACCACCATTGAAAAAACCACCACAGAAGCACATGAGATAAAAAAGATAGCAAAAAAAAAAAAAAAAAAAAAAGACCTGACCTGTGGTGGCGCAGTGGGATAAAATGTCAACCTGGAAATGCTGAGGTCCCCGGTTCAAAACCCTGGGCTTGCCTGGTCAAGGCACATATGGGAGTTGATGCTTCCAGCTCCTCCCCCCCTTCTCTCTCTCTGTCTCTCTCTCTCTCTCTGTCTCTCACTCTCCTCTCTAAAAAAAAAAAAAAAAAAAAAAAAGATAGCAACAGAGGAAAGATGTATGGAATACAACCAAATAAAAACAAAAGATAGAAAAACGAAAGAGAAGGATCAAACAAGACACAAAACTAACAGAAAGCAAGATATAAAATGGCAATAGGGAACTCACAAGGATCAATAATTACACTAAATGTAAACGGATTAAATTCACCAATAAAAAGGCACAGAGTAGCAGAATGGATTAAAATAGAAAATCCAACTGTATGCTGCCTACAGGAAACTCATCTAAGTAACAAGGATAAAAACAAATTCAGAGTGAAAGGCTGGAAAACAATACTCCAAGCAAATAACATCCAAAAAAAGCAGGTGTAGCAATACTCATATCGGATAATGCAGACTACAAGACAGGTAAAGTACTCAGAGACAAAAATGGCCATTTCATAATGGCTAAGGGGACACTGAATCAAGAAGACATAACAATTCTTAATATATATGCACCAACCAAGGAGAACCAAAATATATAAGACAGCTACTTATTGATCTTAAAGCAAAAACTGACAAAAATACAATCATACTTGGAGACCTCAATACACCGCTGACGGCTCTAGATCAGTCATCCAAACAGAGAATCAACAAAGACATAGTGGCCTTAAACAAAACACTAGAGCACCTGGATATATTAGACATCTACAGGACATTTCATCCCAAAGTGACTGAGTATACATTATTCTCTAGTGTACATGGATCATTCTCAAAAATTGACCATATGTTGGGCCACAAAAACAACATCAGCAAATTCAGAAAAATTGAAGTTGTACCAAGCATATTTTCTGATCATAAAGCCTTGAAACTAGAATTCAACTGCAAAAGAGAGGAAAAAAATCCCACAAAAATGTGGAAACTAAACAACATACTCTTAAAAAATGATTGGGTGAAAGAAGAAATAAGTGCAGAAATCAAAAGATATATACAGACTAATGAAAATGACAATACGACATATCAGAACCTATGGGATGCAGCAAAAGCAGTGATAAGAGGGAAGTTCATATCGCTTCAGGCATATATGAACAAACAAGAGAGAGCCCAAGTGAACCACTTAACTTCACACCTTAAGGAACTAGAAAAAGAAGAACAAAGACAACCCAAAACCAGCCAAAGAAAGAAAATAATAAAAATCAGAGCAGAAATAAATGAAATAGAGAACAGAAAAACTATAGAAAAAATTAATAGAACAAGGAGCTCATTCTTTGAAAAGATCAACAAAATTGACAAACCCTTGGCAAGACTTACCAAGGAAAAAAGAGAAAGAACTCATATAAACAAAATCCAAAATGAAAGAGGAGAAATCACCACAGACACCGTAGATATACAAAGAATTATTGTAGAATACTATGAAAAACTTTATGCCACTAAATTCAACAACCTAGAAGAAATGGATAAATTCCTAGAACAATACAACCTTCCTAGACTGAGTCAAGAAGAAGCAGAAAGCCTAAACAGGCCTATTAGTAGAGAAGAAATAGAAAAAAACCATTAAAAACCTCCCCAAAAATAAAAGTCCAGGCCCTGACGGCTATACCAGCGAATTTTATCAAACATTCAAAGAAGACTTGGTTCCTATTCTACTCAAAGTCTTCCAAAAAATTGAAGAAGAAGCAATACTTCCAAACACATTTTATGAGACCGAAATAACCCTCAAACCAAAACCAGGCAAGGATGGCACAAAAAAAGAAAATTACAGACCAATATCTCTAATGAATACAGATGCTAAAATACTAAACAAAATACTAGCAAATCAAATACAACAACATATTAAAAAAATAATACATCATGATCAAGTGGGATTCATCCCAGAATCTCAAGGATGGTTCAACATACGTAAAACGGTTAACGTAATACACCATATCAACAAAACAAAGAACAAAACCCACATGATCTTATCAATAGACGCAGAAAAGGCCTTCGATAAAATACAACACAATTTTATGTTTAAGACTCTCAACAAAATGGGTATAGAAGGAAAATATCTCAACATGATAAAGGCCATATATGATAAACCATCAGTTAACATCATATTAAATGGCACTAAACTGAAGGCTTTCCCCCTTAAATCAGGAACAAGACAGGGTTTTCCACTCTCTCCACTCTTATTTAATGTGGTACTAGAGGTTCTAGCCAGAGCAATCAGACAAGACAAAGAAATAAAAGTCATCCATATCGGAAAAGAAGAAGTAAAGGTATCACTTTTTGCAGATGATATGATCCTATACATCGAAAACCCCAAAGAATCCACAAAAAGACTACTAGAAACAATAAGCCAATACAGTAAGGTCGCAGGATACAAAATTAACATACAGAAGTCAATAGCCTTTCTATATGCCAACAATGAAACAACTGAGAACGAACTCAAAAGAATAATCCCCTTCACGATTGCAACAAAAAAAATAAAATACTTAGGAATAAACATAACAAAGAATGTAAAGGACTTATATAATGAAAACTATAAACCATTGTTAAGGGAAATCAAAAAAGATATAATGAGATGGAAGAATATACCTTGTTCTTGGCTAGGAAGAATAAATATAATCAAGATGGCTATATTACCCAAAGCAATATACAAATTTAATGCAATTTCCATCAAACTTCCAATGACATTTTTTAAAGAAATAGAGCAAAAAGTCATCAGATTTATATGGAACTATAAAAAACCCCAAATAGCCAAAGCAATCCTAAAGAAAAAGAATGAAGCTGGGGGCATAACAATACCTGACTTCAAACTCTATTATAGGGCCACGACAATCAAAACAGCATGGTATTGGCAGAGAAATAGACACTCAGACCAATGGAACAGAATAGAAAGTCCAGAAATGAAGCCACATATATATAGTCAAATAATTTTTGATAAAGGGGCCAACAACACACAATGGAGAAAAGAAAGCCTCTTCAATAAATGGTGCTGGGAAAACTGGAAAGCCACATGAAAAAGAATGAAACTGGACTACAGTCTCTCCCCCTATACAAAAATTAACTCAAAATGGATCAAAGATCTAAACATAAGACCTGAAACAATTAAGTACATAGAAGAAGACATAGGTACTCAACTCATGGACCTGGGTTTTAAAGAGCATTTTATGAATTTGACTCCAATGGCAAGAGAAGTGAAGGCAAAAATTAATGAATGGGACTATATCAGACTAAGAAGTTTTTGCTCAGCAAGAGAAACTGATAACAAAATAAACAGAAAGCCAACTAAATGGGAAATGATATTTTCAAACAACAGCTCAGATAAGGGCCTAATATCCAAAATATACAAAGAACTCATAAAACTCAACAACAAACAAACAGACAATCCAATAAAAAAAATGGGAAGAGGATATGAATAGACATTTCTCCCAGGAAGAAGTACAAATGGCCAACAGATATATGAAAAGATGCTCATCTTCTTTAGCTATTAGAGAAATGCAAATCAAAACTGCAATGAGATACCACCTCACACCTGTTCGATTAGCTGTTATTAGCAAGTCAGGTAATAGCAAATGTTGGAGAGGCTGTGGAGAAAAAGGAACCCTCATGCACTGTTGGTGGGAATGTAAAGTAGTACAACCATTATGGAAGAAAGTATGGTGGTTCCTCAAAAAACTGAAAATAGAACTACCTTATGACCCAGCAATCCCTCTACTGGGTATATATCCCCAAAACTCAGAAACATTGATACGTAAAGACACATGCAGCCCCATGTTTATTGCAGCATTGTTCACAGTGGCCAGGACATGGAAACAACCAAAAAGCCCATCAATAGATGACTGGATAAAGAAGATGTGGCACATATACACTATGGAATACTACTCAGCCATAAGAAATGATGACATCGGAACATTTACAGCAAAATGGTGGGATCTTGATAACATGATACGAAGCGAAATAAGTAAATCAGAAAAAAACAGGAACTGTATTATTCCATACGTAGGTGGGACATAATAGTGAAACTAAGAGACATTGATAAGAATGTGGTGGTTACGGGGGGGAGGGGGGAGCAGGAGAGGGATAGGGGGTGGGTAGGGGCACAAAGAAAACAAGATAGAAGGTGACATAGGACAATCTGACTTTGGGTGGTGGGTATGCAACATAATTGAACAAGATAACCTGGACTTGTTATCTTTGAATATATGTATCCCGATTTATTGATGTCACCCCATTAAAAAAATAAAATTATAAAAAAAAAATAGTCAAAGTACTTGAATGGATACTTTTTCAAAGAGGACATATAGATGCCAATGCACTAAAAAAATGCTCAACATTACTAATCATTAGAGAAAGGCAAATTAAAACCGCAATAAAATATCACCTCATGCCTGTCAGAATGGCTAGCATCAATAAATCAACAAACAACAAGTGTTGGTGAAGATGTGAAAAAAGGGAACCCTTGTGCACTGTTGGTGAGAATGCAGACTGGTACAGCCACTGTGAAAAGCAGTATGGAGGTTTCCTAAATAATTAAAAATGAGATATTTTTGAGGATGAAGTCAGAAGAATTATTGCATGAACGATCACCTCTGTCTTTCCTCTTGAAGTTTCAACAATTTAAACAGCTATAATTGAAGAAAGGATTCTCTGCTTAATATACACCTATGTCTGAGAGTTCTGTGCATTGCAACATCTAAAGGTGAGCAAGTGGAAGTGAACTGGGCAGGCAGAAGGAAAAAGAGCTGAGATGGGCCAGAGAGGCAGCCCTACAACTTGGAGCTTGAAGCCTGGAGCTCACTGTGAGGCTCAACTTGGAAAGAGGAGGAATCAAGTGGCTGCTGGCACGCCCTTCAGCTAGGAGTAGTAGAGAATGTTTCAGGGAGAATTCCTACAGGAAAGAGCAGTAAAAGCTGCAGCTGAGTCCAGTGATGTGTGCAGGGAGGAAGCATAGAAATACAGCCATGTTGTCTGCCAATCTGTATTTGAGATAGAAAAACAAAGCCACAGATCCTAGCCTCCTCCTCTCACCCCCCCAGACTACCAGAAGATCTGAGAAGTTGTAGTTGAGTGTGGCACCTTCTTCCTGGGTGACAGATGTACTCTGCAAATAATGCTAGGGTTGGGTGGAGGCACACAAGAGATGCCACAGAGGTCTGCCAGTCACTATTACCAGGAGAGCAAGATAATAAAGGAAGTGAATTAATTCCCCCAGTTATCTCCACCGCCTACATACCTCAGCTGTACTGTTGGCAACATCTGGCTGCAGGAGACAGCACTGAGATTTCATAAATTTGGAACCACATTGCTCACTACATCCCTCCACAGAGTTGGTCCCTGAGACCAAAGTGACCAGAACACACAGGAGACCACCACCGTCCTGGGGAACATAGGCCATTTTCAACCTGTCACAGAGATTTGAAAAGCCACAACAGTGCAAGAGAGCTAAAGCACGTGATTCACTGTCACCTACTAGAAAACACTATTTGACAGTACATCTGATAAGGGGTTAATAACCAAAATTTATAAAGAACTTGTAAATCTCAACACCAGAAAGACAAACAATCCAATCAAAAAATGGGCAAAAGAAATGAATAGACACTTCTCCAAAGAGGACATACAGATGGCCAATAGGCATATGAAAAAATGCTCAACATCACTAATCATTAGAGAAATGCAAATTAAAACCACAATGAGATAACACCTCACACCAGTCAGAATGGTGCTCATCAACAAAACAACACAGAATAAGTGCTGGCCAGGATGTGGAGAAAAGGAAACCCTTCTACACTGCTGGTGGGAATGCAGACTGGTGCAGCCTATGTGGAAAACAGTATGGATATTCCTCAAAAAATTGAAAATCGAACTGCCTTTTGACTCAGCCATCCCACTTTTAGGAATATACCCCAAGAACACCATAGAACGGTTCCAGAAGGAGAATTGCACTCCCATGTTTGTGGCAGCATTGTTCACAATAGCAAAGATCTGGAAACAGCGCAAGTGTCCATCAGAGGATGAGTGGATTAAAAAGCTTTGGTACATATATACTATGGAATACAACTCAGCCATAAGAAATGATGACATCAGATCATTTACAATAACATGGATGGACCTTGATAACATTATATGGAGTGAAATAAGTAAATTAGAAAAAACTAAGAACTATATGAACTCATCCATAGATGGGACATAAAAATGAGACTCAGAGACATGGACAAGAATGTGATAGTAACTGGGAACGGTGGAGGGGTGGGGAAGGGGTGAGGAAGGAAAGGGAGGGGGTAGGGGGAGGGTAGGGGCACAAAGAAAACCAGATAGAATGTGACAGAAGACAATTTGATTTTGGGTGAGGGGTATGCAACATAATCAAAGGTCAAAATAATCTGGAGTTGTGTTCTCGGAATATATGTACCCTGATTTATCAATGTCACTGCATTAAAATTAATAAAAATAAGATAAAAAACAATAGAAAGACTTCTTATCAATCTACTAGTGAAGTGCCACTTATAAATAGGTGTCTAGACTGAAAAGGGATTCATCAATACCACGAATAACCAAAATAATGAGGCAGCTCAGAAAGAAAATTAAAAATCTCCAGAAAACCAACCTAAAGACCTAGAAATATGTGATCCAAATCAGGGATTCCCATCACCATTCTCAAGGCAGCCAGAAAAAAAAAAAAAGTAACGTATAAAGGAAAGCTCATTAGGTTATCATCAGACTTCTCAGCAGAAACTCCACAAACTAGAAAAGAGTGAAATCAAATACTTAAATTTCTGAAAGAGAGTCTGACCTGTGGTGGCGCAGTGGATAAAGCGTCGACCTGGAAATGCTGAGGTCGCTGGTTTGAAACCCTGGGCTTGCCTGGTCAAGGCACATATGGGAGTTGATGCTTCCAGCTCCTCCCCCCTTCTCTCTCTCTGTCTTTCCTCTCTCTGTCTCTCCCTCTCCTCTCTAAAATGAATAAAAAAAAAAAATTTCTGAAAGAGAGAAATTACCAGTCAAGAAAAATATATCCAGCAAAGTTTTTTCTTTTAGATATTAATGAGAAATAAAGATTTTTCCAGACATAGTAAAGCTGAGGGAACTTATCCCCAGAAGACTCCCATTGCAGGAAATGTTCAAGAGGGTTATTCTACATGAAACAAAGAACTGAAGGTGACAAAACTATGAGTAAGAGCACCAACAAACTCACAGCATAAATTAGGGTAATTTGTGACAACTAAAATGTCAAAGAAGAGGGTTAAGGTTTGAATTTGTGAAGGGGGATGGAGATCAGATGCATTTAAAGGAAAGGTATTACTATATATATGAAACTGTCTTTTACATATACCCAGTGGTAACC
Organism: Saccopteryx bilineata; assembly: GCF_036850765.1. Classification (NCBI taxonomy): domain Eukaryota; kingdom Metazoa; phylum Chordata; class Mammalia; order Chiroptera; family Emballonuridae; genus Saccopteryx; species Saccopteryx bilineata. Next base: position 99,770,475 of record NC_089493.1, read on the forward strand.
ACATACAAAAAAAATCTCAAAACTGGGATGTATAAAAATCTACATCATTCCTATATATTAATAATGAAATGTCAGAAAAATAAAACAAAAAACCAATTTCTTATGCAAATGACACCTAAAGATTAAAATATCTAGAAATAGACATAACAAAGGATGTGAAAGACCTATATACTGAGACCACTTTTATAAAAAAGAGAAAACAGAGGAAGAAAATTCTGGAATGCCCCCAAACAAAAACAACAGACAGAAAGGCAAAGAACCATTGGAGTCACAGAGCTACCAGGAAACAAAAAGATAAAATGGCTTTCAAAATGCTCATACATCAATAATTACTCTAAATGTAAATAGACTGAATTCACCCATAGAAAGGCACAGAGTAGCAGAATGGATTAAAAACAAACTCAATCATATGCTGCCTTCAGGAGACACAACTAAATGGAAAGGACAAATATAGATTCAAAGTGAATGAGTTTCTCCAAGCAAATGGCATCCACAGAAATGCCTGTGTAGCCATACTTATATTTGACAAAAATAGATCTCAAGATAAAGGTAACAAGAGACAAAGATGGACATTTTATAATGATAAAGAAGACACTACAGCAAAAAATATATATAACACTTCTCAATATGTATGCACTCAATTAGGAAGCACTAAAATTTATAAAGCAACTATAAACAGACTAAAGGGAGAAACCTAAAAAAACAAAATCATAGTTGGAGACCTACTTTAAATGACATATTAAAGCAAATGGACATAACTGACATTTTTTAAAATTCATTTTTAGAGAGGAGGGGAGAGAGAGAGAGAGAGAGGGAAGGGGGGAGGAGCAGAAAGCATCAACTCCCACATGTGCCGTCACCAGGCAAGCTCAGGTTTCAAACCAGTGACCTCAGCATTCCAGGTCAACACTCTATCCACTGCGCCACCACAGGTCAGGCCATAATCAACATTTACAGAGAAATATTTTATCCTAAAATACGAGATTATACATTCTTTTCCAGTACACATGGAACATTCTCAAAAATAAATCTCATGGCTGAGTAGTATTCCATAGTGTATATGTGCCATGGGACATAAAAGTGAAACTAAGAGACATTGAGAAGAGTGTGGTGGTTACAGGGGGAGGGAGGAAAGGGAGAGGGAAAGGGGGAGGGGGAGGGGCACAAAGAAAACTAGATAGAAGGTGGCAGAGGACAATCTGACTTTGGGTGATGGGTATGCAACATAATTGAATGACAAGATAACCTGGACTTGTTATCTTTGAATATATGTATCCTGATTTATTGATGTTGCCCCATTAAAAAAAATAAAATTATTTTTTAAAAAAATCTCACACTGGGCCTCAACAAATTTAGGAGGATTGAAATCATATTGTCTGACCACTGTACTTTGAAATTAAGAAATCAACTGGAAAAGAAAGGAAAAAAAATAAATATGTGGGTGTTAAACAATATAGTACCAAAAAATGACTGCATTGAAGAAATAAAAGGTGAGACCAAAAGCTACATAGAGACAATATGACATACTGAACCTTCAGTATGCAGTGAAAGTAGTAATAAGAGGGTAATTTATATCATTACAGACTATGACAAGGAACAAACAAGAAAATTAAATAAACAACCTAAGGTTGTATCTTAAAGAATTAGAAAAAGAAAACAAAAGCAATCTAGAATTAGCAAGGAAATAGGAAAAAATAAAAATTAGATCAGAATTAATGAAATTAAAAAAAAAGGACTGTACAAAAATATTAATACAACAAAGAGCTGGTTCTTTTAAAAGAGTAATAATACTGAGAAACCCTTGGCTAATGTCATTAAGGAAAAAAGAAAAGACTGAAATAAAATCAGAAATAAAGAGAGGTCAACACAGACATCATAGGAATTACAAAGGCTCATCTAGAATACTATGAAAGATAGTATGTCACTAAATTCAATAACTTATAAGAAATGAATTAAAAAAGAGACCAGATGGCTTCATTAGTAAAATCTATCAAACATTCAAAGAAGATTTAATACCCATTTTTCTCAAACTCTTCCAAAAAATTGAAGAAGAGGCAATACTTCCTAACACATTCTATGAGGCCAATCTAACCCTGATACCAAAACCTGGCAAAGACAACACAAAAAATAAAAATTATTTCTGATGAATGCAAATGCAAAAATTCTAAACAGAATACTAGCAAATTGAGTACAATACGGTAAGAAGAATAACACATCATGATCAAATGCAGTTTATATAGGGACACAAGGATGGTTGAAAATATGCAAATCAATAATGTAATAAACCACACTAACAAAAATAAAAATCACATGATCATATCAACAAATGCAGAAAATTCATTTGATAAGATACAGCATCCATTTATGACTAAAACACTCAATAAAGTCAGTATAAAAGAAAAATACCTCAACAGAAAATAAAGGCCATATATGGCAAATCCTCAACCAATATCATATCGTACTCAGTGGTGAAAAACTGAAAGTTTTTCCTCCAAAATCAGGAATAAGACAAGGTATTCAATCTCTCCATTCTTATTCAATAGAGTACTGGAAGCCCGAGCCAGAGCAATCAGGCACAAGAAACACATAAAAGGCATCCAAAATGGGATTGAAGAAGTAAAAGTGTCACTTTTTAGAGGTGACATAATTCTTTATATAAAAAACGCTAAAGACTCTAAGAGAAGAAAAGTATTAGAAACAATAAACAAAGTTGCAGAACACAAAATCAATGTAAAAAATACCCATTGAATTCCTATATACTAACAATGAAACTACAGAAAAAGAAATGAAACAATTCCTTTTTTAATTGCAACAAAAAGATTAAAATACCTATTAATAAATTTAACAAAGGTTGTGAAGGACCTACATACTGGATACTACTATAAAGTATTTTTAAAAGAAATTTTAAAAAAATGCAATAAAATGGGAAGATATTCTGTATTCATAGATTGGAAGAATCAACGTAGTTAAAATGTCAGTTTTACCCAAAACAATATACAGATTTGATGCAATCCCCATCAAAATCCTAATGACACTTTTTAAAGAAATAGAACAAAAATAATTGTCAGATTTGCATGGAACCACAAAGGACCTTGAATAGCTTAAGCAATTCTGAGAAAAAAGAACAAAAGTAGACCTGACTGCAATTTATACTACAGAGCAACTGCAATTTATACTACTGAGCAACAATAATCAAAACATCATAGTATTGGCAGAAACAGACATACAGACCAATGAAACAGAATTGAGAGCCCAGACAAATAATTTTTCATAAAGGTGCCAAAAACATACAATGAAGAAAAGAAAGCCTCTTCAATAAATGATATTGGAAAAATCTGAAAGCCACATGCAAAAGAATGAAACTAGACTACAATTTTATTCCCATATACAAAAAATTAATTTAAAATGAATCAAAGACCTAAATGTAAGATCTGACACAATGTTACATAGAAGAAAACATAAGTACTAAACTTATGGGTCTTGGTCTTAGAGAAGATTTTATGAATTTGATAGCAAATGCAAAAAAAAGTAAAGGCAAAAATAAATGCGTGAGACTATATCAAACAAAAGTTTCTGCATAGCAAGTGAACTACCAACAATACAAAAAGGTAATCAACAGAATGGGAGGAGATATTTACAAACAACAGCTCCAATGAGGGGTTAATATCCAATATATATATAAAGAATTTGTTCAACTCAACTGCAAAAAAACAAACAATCCAATTAAAAAATGGGCAGAGGACCTGAACAGACCCTTTTCCCAAAGAGAAAATCAAATGACCAATAGATATATATAAAAAGATGCTCAACTTCACTACCTATTATGAAAATGAAATCAAAACTACAATTAGAAACCACCCTACACTTGTTACAATTGCTATTATCAACAAGACAAGTAATAACAAATGTTGGAGAGGTTGTGGAGAAAAGGGAACCCTCATTCACTGCCAGTGGGAATGTAAACTGGTATAGCTTCCATGGAAAACAGTATGGAAGTTCTGCAGAAAAAATTATGAATAGAGTTAGCATATGATATAGCAACCCCTTTACTGGATAGCTATCAAAAAAAAACAAAACTTGAAAACATTGATTGGTGAAGATATATGCACCCTTATTTTCATTGCAGCATTATTCTCAGTGGCCAAAACATGGACATAACTGAATTGTCCTCTGCTAGATGAATAGATCAGGATGTGGTTTATACAGAGGGTCCTCAAGTTAAAACAGTCTCAACATACCACATTTCGCATTTACAATGCTCACTCCTATGGAGAGAAGCTGTCTGCTGAGGACCTCACTCAGCTGAAGAAGCAGCTGATTGAAGAGGAAGAGATGGACACCCCAGAAACCAAGAGATTTACTACCAAGGGTTTGGCAGAAGGTTTTTCTATGGTAGAGGATGGGTTGGCAAAATTTCAGGCTGAAGACCCCAGTGATGACAGATTCAGTGACGTCTACAGAGCTGTTATGGATGCCTTGCAATGTGATAGGCCAGTGGTTGGCAAACTCACTAGTCAACAGAGCCAAATATTGATATCAACAGTACAATAATTGAAATTTCTTTTGAAAGCCAAATTTTTTAAACTTAAACTCTATAGCAGTGGTTCTCAAACTGTGGGTCGCGACCCCAGTGGGGGTCGAATGACCAAAACACAGGGGTCACCTAAAGCCATCGGAAATTGGTGGCTTTAGGTGATCCCTGTGTTTTGGTCGTTCAACCCCCGCCAGGGTCGCGACCCACAGGTTGAGAACTGCTGCTCTATAGGTAGGTACACTGTTATTATAACCTGTGTGCCCGCATGTGGTATTTTGTGGAAGAGCCACACTCAAGGAGCCAAATAGTCGCATACGGCTCATGAGCCGTGGGTTGCTGACCACTGCAATAGGCAGAGAAGAAGTCATAAACCTTCCAGACTAGCCTGGAATAATTCTTTAAGAAGGTAGAGAGGCCTGCAACAGATCCTGTACCCTCTACATCAGCTGCATCTCGAGATGAAACACCTGTAGTACAAGGAAATCATCTCCAGCATCTCCTGCATGTTCCTTCGGTAATCCTGATTCTCCTGACCCAGTATCTCCAGTATCTTCTGCAGGCTCTCCTGCCTCTCCAACTTCCTCCTCCCGATAGGATACTCTCTCCTACCTTGCAATGTCCCTTCCAGTGTGCAAGCCAACTATAGGAACAAAGGTTAGAAAATTTTTTTACACTGTTTTTTTTTTCTGTAGCTATAGTACAGTGTACAGTGCAGTATATTTATGTTCCTTTCATTTTTCTGTAGCTTAGTTGTGTTTTATATTCTAGATTATGATTTTACAACTGTGTTAGGATAGGTAAGTAACTTAGGCTTGGGTGTGTTTCAACTTACACCAAAATTTGGGTTATGTCACTGTTGTAGGAACAGAACTGTGTTGAAACCCGAGGACCTCCTGTATATACAATGAAATACTAATCAGTCATAAGAAAAGATGAAATACTGCCATTTGTGACAAAATGGACGGATCTTGAGAATATCATGCTCAATAAAATAAATCAGAAAGACAAAAGTAAGAACCACATTATTTCACACATATGTGGGATATAAAACTGAAAACAAAATAAACAAAAATTCATAAACATGGACAACAGTGTAGTGGTTACCAAAGGGAAGAGGAGTCAGGGGGTAGTAAATGCTAAAGGGGAGTAATATTTGGTGATGGAAATAATTTGACTCAGTGGGCACACAATGCAACATACAGATCCTATAACTGTACACTTGAAACTTATATGATCATATTAGCCAATGTCACTCCAATAAATTTAACTTTAACAAGATGAGTCTTAAACAAATCAAATTTTACATTTCATTAACCAAATCAATTTTAAGTTATAATTCTTTAATATTTGTTAAAAGCAATAAATGCATAAATATTTATATGAAAAAATTAAGAAATGAAACTGCTGTTATGACCCTGCCATTCCTCTTCTGACTATATATATCCAAAGAAACTCAAAGCACTCATTTGAAAGAGTATATGCACTTCTGTGCTCATTGTAGCATTATTTGTAACAGTCAAGTTATGGAAGCAACCCATAAAGAAATTGTGATACGCTCTGGCCGGTTGGCTCAGTGGTAGAGCGTCAGCCTGGCATGTAGAAGTCCTGGGTTCAATTCCCGGCCAGGGCACACAGGAGAAGCACCCATTTGCTTCTCCACCCCTCCCCCTCTCCTTCCTCTCTGTCTCTCTCTTCCCCTCCAGCAGCCGAGGCTCCATTGGAGCAAAGATGGCCCGGGCGCTGGGGATGGCTCCTTGGCCTCTTCCCCAGGCGCTAGAGTGGCTCTGGTCGTGGCAGAGTGACGCCCCAGAGGGGCAGAGCATTGCCCCCTGGTGGGCGTGCTAGGTAGATCCCAGTCGGGCGCATGCGGGAGTCTGTCTGACTGTCTCTCCTGGTTTCTAGCTTCAGAAAAAAATACCAAAAAAAAAAAAAAAAAAAAAAAGAAATTGTGATACATATATACAATGGGATATTACTCAGCCATAAAAAAGAACTAAATCTTACAATTTGTAACATCATGGAGGGACTTAGAATGTATTATGCTAGTGAAATAAGTCAGTTAGAGAAAGAAAAATAACATATAATTTCACTAATTTGTGGAATCTAAAGAACAATATAAATGAACAAACAAAACAGACACAGATTCATAGATATAAGGAACAGACTGATGGTTGACAAAGTGGAGGGGGGTTGTGGAGCTGAGTAAAAAAGGTGAAGGGATTGAGAAGTATAGATTGGTAGTTGGAAAATAGTCATGGGTGTAAAGTACAGCATAGTAATTATAGACAATAGTATTGTAATAACTGTATGGTGCCACTTGGATACTGGAAATAGAAGGGGGATTACTTTGTAAAGTATATGATTGCTTAACCACTATTTGTATACCTGAAACTAATACAAAGTAATATTGAATGTAAAGTGTAATGGAAAAAAACATTTAGAAAGTAAAGAACTTACCAAAATAATTTGAAAAAACTTACCTAAAGTTTACATTTTCAAAGTTATTCAAAGGGAAATTAAATATTTATAAAAAGAGAAGTTGCCCTGGCTAGGTAGCTCAGTTGCTTAGAGCATTGTCTGGATACACCAAAGTTGAGTATTCAATTCCTGGTCAGGTCACATACAAGAATCAACCGATGGCCTGACCAGGCAGTGGCGCAGTGGATAGAGCGTTGGACTGGAATGTCGAGGACCCAGGTTCGAGACCCTGAGGTCGCCAATTTGAGCACGGGCTCATCTGGTTTGAGCAAAGCTCACCAGCTTGGACCCAAGGTCGCTGGCTCGAGCAAGGGGTTACTCAGTCTGCTGAAGGCCCACGGTCAAGGCACATATGAGAAAGCAATCAATGAACAACTAAAGTCTCACAACAAAAAACTGATGATTGATGCTTCTCATCTCTCCGTTCTTGTCTGTCTGTCCCTGTCTATCTCTCTCTCTATCTCTGTTTAAAAAAAAAAAATCAATCGATGCATGCATAAATAAGTAGAATGACAAATCAATGTTTCTTTCTCACTGTCTTTCTCTCAAAATCAATAAATAAAAAAAGAAAAAATGGGGGAAACTGAATAAAAAGAAATAATCATTTATGAAAAAAACATGAGTGTTTATGAATTAAACTCAATAGAATTTTTCCAACAATACTTAATGGAAGCAGTGAAGATTAGCTTTACAAATTATGTCAGAATGTAGAGAAAAAAGGTAAAAAACTATAATAAAATTCTGTTTCTAAAACAGGAAAATATTCTCAATAAGGGATTCTATTTATTCAAAAAATATAAACTTAAAATTTTTAAATAAAAAATATTATGATAAAATAGAAGTGATAAGTAAAATAACATAAAGCCAAATTTATACTAATAATTTAAAACAATCTTAACTAAATTCTCAGAAATCTTCTGATATTGTGAAAATTACATAACATGTATCTAATGGACTTATTCAAAACCTGATACATAATAAATACTCATACTTACCAAATGATAAATTATCTTATTGTAATTATCATCATTTTTAAGAACATCAATTGCTTCTGTTTTGCATTTTATAAAGATTTTTTTAATTCATTTTAGAGAGGAGAGAGAGAGAGAGAAGGTAAGGAAAAGCAGGAAGCATCGACTCTCATATGTGCCTTGACCAGGGAAGCTCGGGGTTTCGAACCAGCGACCTCAGTGTTCCAGGTCAATGTTTTATCCATTGAGCCATCACAGGTCAGGCAATTGCTTCCTCCAGGCACAAAAAAGGAGAAAATACAACACATATATGTGACAACTTACTTTCAGAATGAAGAGCACCCATAACTCAATAATGAAAAGCAAATAACCTACTACAAATAAGAAATAAAACTGCTACAAACAATTCACAAATAAGATGAATAAATAGCCAGTAAGTAATATAGAAAGTTATTGAACACCATTAGCTATCAGAGAAATATAAATTTAGGCCAAAAGATTTAAAACTGCATGTACTCAAGAAAGACCAAATTAAAAGGACTGACAGCAACAATTTTTAGTGAGGCTACAGAATTATCTCATATATTATTGATGAGAAGCTAAAAGAATATAATGACTTTAGGAAAATTTTTTTTGCAGTTCTCATAAAATTAAACATACATCTACTCTATGACCACATAGTTATATTCCTAGGAGTATTTCCAAGAGAAATAAAAGTATATGCCTACAAAAAAAAAAGAGTTGTAAAAGCATATTCATAGCAGTTTAATTTACAACAGAAAAAAAAACAAAATAACCCAAAAGTTTAACAACAATAAGTAAACATACTTTAGTATATTTGTACAATAGAATACTACTCAACCATAGAAAAGAAGAAACACACAACAATATAGAAGAATTTCAAACACATACTAGGGAGAACTATAATGTCATGAAATATCATAAATAAACTCCAAGACAAATAAACATAGCAAAATCATATTTATAACAGAATAAGTAGTGGGAATCACCACAGACTTGGAGAAGATTAAACAATACTACTTATCAGTAAGATTGATTTATGTTAACATTCTCTTTGCATAAGTTCTGAGGAGTAATGCATTGTGTCAACTTTGTTCCCCATTGTATAATCAGTGTCAAATACAAAATAAGTGGTCAATAGATATCTATTGAATAAACAGACATACCAATGAATAGGTAAGTATTGTTATATTAATTGATTAAAGAGGGGAAAGCAACATATTCATCTTGAGAGAAATACAAATAAAATCAATAATTATTTATCAGACATGTAAGTAGCAAAAAGTCAAAATATTGTTTAAGATTAATTGCTTTCAACTTAGTAAGAAAATAGTAATCTCATACCCAGCTTCTAGGAGTTTAAATTAGTAGAGCCATCTTAGTGGGAGACATACAAATATTAATCTTAAATGTTCACCTGTTCTTTCATAGAGAAATCACATTTCCTTGTATCTTCTCCAGAAAATATTCAAATATGAGCACAATAGGCATATATATATATATATATATATATATATATATATATATATGAATATCCCTGTAACACAGTCAATAATAAGTAAAGAAAGATGAAAAATTACTAATGACAACCCACATATCCATTCACAAGGACCTGGCTAAATAAATTACATAACTTTCATCCTTGGGATTCTATGCATGCAGCAGTTAAAAAGACTGAATAACTCAATGTGAAGACAGGAAGATCTCTAAGATATTTTAATCAACGGGGTAAAAGTTGCATAAAAATAAAAGTTGCATAAACATTGTAATGACATATATATTTCTTTGGTAGCATATGCATGTTTTTAAACACTGATTCCTGAAATATATTACCCATAGACTGCCATTGTACTACTTCCCTAGCTATATATATTTAAAGTAAGATATATGTCTGATATTCATAATCAGACCTAAAACTTTTTACCTTAAGAAGGAAACAGGATATTTGGTTAGTGGTATAACTATGTTGTTCAATTTTTTCACATTGAATTTTGACTCTTTTAATATCCTTTACTTACTTAATAAAATGCTTTGAAATTATTCTTTAGTTTACAGAGCTTCGATATGAATTCTACGAATGAATGGCATTTTAGGGCTGACAAATATGGAGAGGAAATATCTATGTGGATGAGCAAAATTTTCTGTTTCCCAAGTTTTAAAACCACTTTGCAATAATCACCTTGTCTCGTTATACACATATTTATTTCAAATGAAATGCTTTTAATACATATTTTCCATTCAATTGGAATTGAGTCTGTATGTTACATGTACATTGATTTGAGAAGTTAGTTGATTTATCTGAATTTTTATTCAGTTCCTTTATAGTAGTTCTCCCTCCCCCATTTGGCTCCTTTCAATTGAAAATATTACAGTTAGCTGCAAAATTATAGTTCAGTTTGTATTACCCATAGTATATGTGTATTTTTAAAGCTACATATGTGAAATGCTTTAACTGAGCACAAAGTGTCCTATTGCTGAACATTGACTTAATCTAAGATAAGAGTGATGTAAAAGTAAAGAATTAGGCAGACTTAGAGACTGTTGAATGCTTCAATTCACCTGCAGCTAACCCACCAAGTGGGACACCCTATTTGTTGAAAATGCTGTGCCAAGGATATCACATTTAATGGCTTTGGCAAGAGGAATGGTTTCCATCAGCTGTAACAAACAAGTTCTTCATCTCCAACCCTACCATCTGTCCTCCTGGTTTCCACCCAGAACTCTATATATGGGCTCAGTTGAACAGGTTTCAGACTGCCTAAGGTCACTGCACAATCAACCTTAACAGATGGCATCGCAGCGAACATCTAAACTGTAGCAGTGGCCAAATACAGAGGATAATCCTCATTGCTGAGGAAGAATGCCCTCTGTGCTTGCTGCCCTGATGTTCAAATTCTACTAAACATTTCATGTGCAAATAAGGCTCCATAGTCTTTATATTAATAGCTTAAGTGGATCAGTCTTTGCACTAATTTGCCTATCCACATTTTGTCTCAAACATTGTGTTTTTGTATTTGCATTGGTTTGTTATAATTAGATAAAGTTAATACTCTGAGGTAATATCTCCTACTAATGACTATTGGAATATTATATATGTCTTTAAAAGGAGAAATAGACTAAGCATTATGCATTTATTTTCATTACTGATATCAATGTGTACCAAAAAAATAATACTGTTAGCTGTTAAAATATTCATGCACAGCTTTAGATAACAGTAAGTAATTAATTATACACATAGCATTCTTTTAACTTGAAATTTAGTCATAATTAAGGAAGAGCCATACTTATCTCCAGCTGACGGATAGTCTCATTTGATTTCCTCACATCACTTCAAATTCAATAGCAAAAGGCATTATTCTTGTTCTGAAATTAGCTTTAGTCCCTAATTTCCATATTTTTGTTATAGGTAGTTTCATTCCATCATTTGCCTAGCTTTAATATTTTGAGACAAGGATTACAAGAATTTAAAGTTCATCCAGTCTCTGTTATTTTTCTTCAATATTAACATTCTTAGCCACTTATTCCATCATGTTCCAAGAATTCTGGAAGCCAAGTTTATATCTTCCACGGGGGAATTAGAAATATCCATTCTGAAGAAGTGGACTGGCCCAAGAGAAAATACAAAGAGACACTGAAATCTTGTAACTCCCAACAAAAAGGGTCAGAGAGAACTTTCTATAGTAAAAACTTCCATTCACAAGTGTTGTTGTGCATATTGAAGAATGAAAGATAGAGTGAGGAAAAATATTTAAAATTAGAATAATGAGGGCTTGTTGGTGGAGTTAAGCCAAAAAAAAAAAGGATCAAGAAAAAAGAGATAGATAGATAGATAGAGAGACTCATGGATACAGACAATAGTGTGGTGATTACCAGGGAAGGATAGAGGTGAAGGAGGAGATAAATAGTGATGGATGAAGACTTGACTTGGGTTGAACACAAAATATGGTGTACAGAGATGTGTTATAGAATAGGGCACTGAAACCTGTATAATTATGTTAGTGTCACCCAATAAATTCAATTAAAAATTAGAATAAGAATTAGAAGAGTGGAATATAAAAGAAAATTTAAAGAAATTATAACATTAGCTCATTAATATCAAAAGCTAAATAAATCTAAAAACAAAAATTAAGAAAAGGAAATTATTAAGAAGAGTTTAAATTATCTAGAATTTAAGGACACTAGTCTTTTTAGACTATAAGGGTTTGTCAAATGGTGCTGAAGTCCTATACTCCTACACTATGACATTTTGGCATGAAATTTCAGGAGTAAGGACCTGGAGAAGGTAAGAAAAACTGGCATGGAGAATAGAACAACTCACATATAAGAATCAAAAGTCAGAATGAAATCACTAGGTCAGATGATAGGATTAAGAAAGGGATGCAAGAAAAAGGTCTTCAAGAAAATTAGAAAGAAAAAGACTTGTATAGTCTCTGATGTATTTAACTATGTGTAAATAAATATTCAGAGAGCTTTTCCAATTTCCTTCTAAATTTTGAAAAATTATGTAGAAAATTAAAGAGAAAAGAAAAAGTTGTAAACTGGGAATAACAAGAGAAAGGGAACCTTAGTAATTACTGTCTTAAGTAATCAATCATAGTTAATATAGTATAAACATTTGATATTTGCTTAATCAAAAATTGCAATACACCTTATTAGGAGCAAGAAGGGGAACTAAGTAGGAACCCCAGTATGGTGGGTAAACATGCTAAATTCTTATTACTACAATAGAAATCAATATAAAATGCCTAAAAATTGATAAATGTATTTGAAGAATACATTTTATGAATATGGAAGTAGATATCAGAATAAATGGATTAGAAATTAAAAAGAACAGAATTGGGAAGATGGAAATTGAGTATTAGCCTTAAAGTATCATTTTCCCTTAAAATCATGGTTCTTTATTAACAAAAAATATTTATAAACATAAATGGAAAAATATAAAATTAAAACAACTGTAGAGGCTTACTAAAAATAGAAGCTGAATGGAGGATAAGGGAGAAACTAAAGAAATAAATTCAAAGAGGGGTTACATATGAATCCCTCTTATTCTTACTAGTACAAAATAAGGAAGGCCTCTAAGTTCAATTATCTTCACCTGTGCTAAAAGAACCAGAGAAAGAAAGGATTGGAGGGAGAGAGGACAAAAGCTCAAGAAAACGTAAAGATGGAGGGAGAGAGGGCAAAAGCTCAAAAAACATAAAGAGAATTATAAAAGTATATGTGCCCCTATATCAGCAAGCTCAGCAAAGTACAGGTGAGTTATTAGACAGATTGGGGGAGGAATGAGGTATAATGACTTTCAGTAGGAAAAAGAATTTGTATTTGTGTGAAACTCGAGCCACTATCTTCATTTTTTCCACTGTTGACTACTATAGGAAAGGACAGACCATAAAAAAAGTATAGACAAAAAATTCTATATTAAATGAGTAAAATTTGAATTGTTCTGGTTGAAGTGGGAATGTAAACCTCAGTTACTCTGCCCCATCCAGTTGACCCTACCACATTCCTCACCTCCAACTCCAACACACTAAGGCTGTTGTTAAACTAATTTAGAACCACAGATCTCTGAGAACTCGGAGAACTCAACTGTAAAACTAGCACAACTCAGAGTTAGTATTTGAAAAAAACTGAGCATGAAGAGGATATATGATTTGTCCAGATTTATTGAGCAAATTTAGTCAAATGTTCTAACCCAGTACTATGCTTTGTCTCCAAATGCCTCCCATTTCTTTTTCATCAACTCAGTTTTTAACTCAGAGATTTAGTCTTTTAATTTAACCTCTCCCACACAAAATGAATTTCATAGTTTTTAATCAAATCCTTTTTCCTAAAGTGCTATTTATATTCACCTTGTTATATATATGCATTTATTGCATTTGTTTACTTTGTCAGGCTCAACATTCAGGTTATAATAGTGTTTATGTAATAGTTTGCATACTGCTAGTCTTTTTCTATACTATTGAGAAGAAATGTAATGTGGTTCTTAAAATTCTTTAAATTCCTATAAGTGTAATGTAATATTTTTGTATCTAATTGCATGTTTATATAACTTTATAGTTATTGCTTAGGTTTTTTATGTTGTACTAAGTCAATTTAACAGAAAATAATATATAAGCATTTCTAATTTATTAGCATAAAATGTGTTGTTTTATATTATGTAAATTTATCATATCTGTTTTATATACCCTTTCTCCTATTTTTTATTGTTTTGCTCTTATTTTTCTATAATTGAATTTGTTGTTATTGTCTACTAGTTTCAAGAACAGGCTTGTATATTTGTTATTTTATTTTCTACTCAATCACTTCAGAATATAATTTTGTTTTTATAGTTTTTTTTATTGACACAGCAGTACACATTAATAAAACTTAAAACAATAGAGATTTAAAAAATGTAGAAAATGGCTTAAACTCCTAGAAATGACCAACACTAATTCTTTGGTGTATAGCTGTTAAGTCTTTGTTTGAGCATGTATTTATTTATTTATTAGTGTATATATGTATATATGAAGAGAGAGCAAGAGACAAAGAAAGCCACAGGTATAAGAAAAAAAAAACAGAAAAAAATATTATTTGTTATACAAAGTGGAAAATCTACTTTGTATAACTTTGTACAAACTTTTATTTAAACTTAATACATTAAGGATCTATTTAAAAATCCATAGGCCCTGGCCGGTTGGCTCAGTGGTAGAGCATCAGCCTGGCATGCAGTAGTCCCGGGTTCGATTCCCGGCCAGGGCACACAGGAGAAGCGCCCATCTGCTTCTCCACCCCTCCCCCTCTCCTTCCTCTCTGTCTCTCTCTTCCCCTCCTGCAGCCAAGGCTCCATTGGAGCAAAGATGGCCCGGGCACTGAGGATGGCCCTGTGGCCTCTGCCTCAGGCGCTAGAATGGCTCTGGATGAAACAGAGAGACGCCCAGAGGGGCAGAGCATCGCCTCCTGGAGGGCATGCTAGGTGGATGCTGGTCAGGCGCAAGAGAGAGTCTGTCGTCTGTCTGACTGCCTCCCTTTTTCCAGCTTGGGAAAAATGCAAAAAATAAATAAATAAATAAATAAATAAATAAATATAAAAATCCATATGTGTGTATAAATTAACATCATAATAATTATCTAATAAATAGTATCAGACAGAACTTATATATATTTTACCAGTCCAGCTTTTTTGACATTTTAGTTTCTTATAATTCCCACTGTAATTAATATCCCATTACAATGAACACCTTGATAAATGAATTTTTGCCTACATAGTAAAGTTTTATCTAGCAACTGAACAACCAAAGGATCAAAAAATAAATATTTTTCTTTAATTTAATTTATTGGGGTGACACTGGTTAACATAATTATGCAGGTTTTAGATGTCTAATTCTACAACAAAATTTTTACATAGCAAGTGAAAAACAGAAGACTCAAAGAAGAAACTGAAAGTGAAATAAAAGAATACCTTGAGGCAAATGAAAATGAAAATACAACATACCAAAACTTAAAAGCAGCAGCAAGAGATGTTCTAAGTGGGAAGTTCACAGCAATAACTGCTTACATAGAGAAACAAGAAAAATCTAAAATAAACAACCTAATTTTACACCTAAGGACACTAGAAAAAGAAACAAAGCCAAAATTAATAAAAGGAAAGAAATAACAAATATCAGAGTGGAAATAAATAAAATAGAGACTACAAAGACAATAGAAAAGATTAATAAGCCTAAGAACTGGTTCTTTGAAAAGATAAAAAATATTGACAAACTCTTACCTAGACTCACCAAGAATAAAAGAGAAAGGACTCAAGTAAAATGAGAAATGATTAAAGTAAAATTTATAATACAGTCAGTTTCCAATGTTTGCCTTTATGTTTTATAGTTTTAATGATGTTCATCATAAGACGTTTTATAAAATTATATAAATACTTGCTTATATTTTATGCTAATAAGAAAATTATTTTACCTTTCTGGAATTAATTGTGATATGTGTCATAAATACTATCTTAACTTAATTTGAACTCAAATGATTTATTTTATGCTAAATACCCATTTATAGGCCACTAATTTCCACTCATTTGCACCTATATCTTAATTGCAAACCATCCATTTTTTTGTGAGTTAATTAGACAAAACCACTAAGAAATGGGAAAATGATGTCAACATATTTAGGAGACTCACTGGCTTATTATATAAACTTTTCAGCTTATAAATATTTTTATATCAAATAATAGTAGCTGAATATAACACCTCTAAAACATATTGTGTCACAAAGAAATACCCATCAACCACAGTACCATTGTGACAAATGACCTTCTTCATTTGTCACAATTTGCCCATTGCTTTGCCTAGCCAGTGTAGTTCTTTCCAGTTGCTGTATATTTTTTCTTATCTTCACAAAATTAGCAGAATTAAACCTTATTTAAAAATTAAGCTTAACCATTAAAGGCATTCATGTTAGATTTAGAAGAAGGAAGTAAAATGGAGGACATATTCTTATTGCTCTTGAAATAGCTGTCAAGATTGTAGACATGTGAGAACTAGGAAGCAATTGCAACAGCCACACTCAATATGTCTATTCAGAGTCAGTATCAAGGCTCTTGAGAGGTGGTTTTAGTGGTAGTAAAGGAGCTTTGGCCACTTTTCAGCTCTGGATTGCAGTTATGAAGTAAAATTTTCCAGGGATATTTCATGACTTCTGTTCCTTTCCAACAATTTTGGAAACAGTACATGCCTAATGTAATTGTAGTTATATTGTTTTAACTATCTAGAATGATGCCCCTTTGCTGAACTGTTTGTTAATAATAGTCAATTCAGTTTAAAACAACTCTTGGGTAAATGGATTAGAAAAATTAATGATACATTGATTAGCTCAGAATAGAGAAGCCCAGCTGACAATTTAATCAGTGCTTTGGAATATATTAAAGGTAGCCTATTATGATAACTACCATGATATTAACTAAGAGGACTTGATTCATGGAAAGTGAAAAAGAATCCAGAGATGACCTCAGAGTAAAGGCGCGGTAGGAAGCGATATCGATAAATCTCCCCCAAAAATCAACAAGATCTTCAACCAGAAACAGAAAAACCTATCCTTGGAGCCTCCAGATGTTTCGCAATACACCCGAAGGTATGTTTGAGCTAAAAATTGGCTAAATATATAATCAAACCCCGAAGAAAATAGGGAGTAAGAAATGCTCTGCCTTCCTCACTAACCTAAACAGGGCGGCTTTCACTGGGAACTGAGAATATAGAAACTAAGGCAGGCAAAGGGGGTGAATAGATGCAGGCCGCAGCACAAACAGCAGAACCAGGCTGTGGCACAGAGATCCAAGCTGAGGAAAAACTGTTCCTGTTGCAACCCGGGCAATAAAAGCTAACACTTGTGCCAAACCCAGACAAAGAAAGACAAGCTGGGCAGCCATTTTCTCCGATCTCCGGGTCGGCGCGTGCAGATAGTAGGCGAGAGATTCCTTCCAAAGCTCAGGGAGTGGGCGCCCGTGTTATCCCACAAAGAGGCAGAGTCAGAGGCCTTTGTGTGGGCCAAAAGCGGAATCTCCGTGCTGCCCCAGCACCCTGAGGGAGCCGAGCACAGGGAGGGAGCAAGAGCCAATTCTAATGCTGGAACTTTTCCATGCAGGAGGGCGATTCACTCAGAGGGTGAGGCGGCTGGTCTGATATCCTGGTCTGCGTGTGCAGATATTGGGCGAGAGATTCCTCCAAGTGCCTCGGCAGTGCGCGCCCGTGTTATCCCACAGAGTTGCAGAGCCAGAGGTCTTTCAGTGGACATAAGCCCCACCTGATTATGCTAGCAGCTCTGACTGACTGAGCCTTACCCAGAGCCCTGTGCTGAGTGGGAATAGAGTGGGGAGTTGCCAGCTTTTAGAGCCTCTTACTATCCAGGCAGAGGCAGCAGCAACCCCATAGCTGGATTATCAGGCTACTAATTGAGGAAGGAAAGACCAGGAGAAAGGTTCCAGGAACACAGACTCTCTCACTGGCGGAGCCTATAAATGCTAATGAGCCTCGACTGCCAATGAGACTGAAGCACAATACATGTCATCGCCATAGAGACTTATCAACTGCAAACCACTACCTGAGTGTGCCAAAGGGGCAGAACCCGGGTTACAGAGTCACTGACCAGGAATAGGGACAGAAAAGAAAAAGCAAGAAGATAACCTCTCAAAATCAACAATAATCTGCAGAATTTATAACCTATCCCATTTTATTATATTTGTTCATTTGTTTCTCTTATCTTCATTCTTGATTTTTTTTTCCTCCTCCAGGTTGGTCATTTAACTCTCTACCAGTCTTATTCTCTCCTCTCCTTGAGCTACACTACCCATAAGTGTTACATCTCCCATTATCTTTTTTTTCTTCTATCTTTCTCTCTATGAGGGTTGCACTCCAAAACCCTTAACTCTCTCTCTCTCTCCTCTTTTTTATTTTTTCTTTTCTTAGTGGTTCCCTCTTTTTCTCTCTCTCTCTCTTTCTTTTCTCCCTCTTTATTAGTTTCTTCCTTTCTCCTTTACGTCTCCTCTCATTCAAACCTCAATAACAAACAATATCTTATCTGGAACTCAAACTTATATTTGTGGCATTTTGGGGGGTTTTTACTTCACCTTTTTAACACACTAGCAGTGCTCCCATCCCTGGCTCTCCATTTTATCTAGTTCTTGTTCCACTAAATACAATAGTAATTTTTTAATTTATTCCCCCATTTTCCTGTTTCCCTCTTATTCCTCTCATCATAACTCTTAGTCAACTAACACCTAAAAACAAATCATTTTATTCTTGACCCAAATTTTTTTCTTATTTGCTTTTTGTGTGTCCATACACGCTTTTATTTTTCTTTTATTTTTTATTTATTTATTTTTTTGCCCCTTTATTACTTCTCCCCAATTCAGGCCCTCCATTACAGGCATTGTTTGTTCTATTTAGTACAATATAATTCACAGTTCACCACAAGATTTTCAAAAGAAAGAGGGGAAAGGAGAGAAGAGAAAAAAAGGAGGGGGGGAATAATTTCCTTTTTTAAAAATTTTTTTTTATTTTATTTTCTTTTTCTTTATTTCATTATTAATTTTTTTAAAAAAAAAACAACTCTTTTCGATTTTTTATTTTTTTTATTTTTTTATTCTTTATTAAATCTCATTAATACTATCAACAAAACCAACCTCAGATGCCATTAAGAAAGAGAAAATCGAATATCATGGATACAAAAGTAAGAGAAGTAACAGAGCTAGATGAGAAAAAATCTTTGGAGAAAAAATTTAATATATTGGAAACCTTGGAGCTAAATGACAGAGAATTCAAGATAGAAATCCTAAAAATCCTCCAAGATATACAAGAAAACACAAAAAGGCAACTTAGGGAGCTCAGAAAACAACTTGATGAACACAAAGAATATATTTCCAAGGAAATTGAAACTATAAAAACAAATCAAACAGAGATGAAAAACTCAATTTACGAGCTGAAAAATGAGGTAACAAGCTTAGCTAATAGAACAGGTCAGATAGAAGAGAGGATTAGTGAAATAGAAGACAAGCAACTTGAGGCACAACAGAGAGAAGAAAAAAGAGACTCAAAAATTTTAAAAAATGAGATAGCCCTACAAGAATTATCTGACTCCATTAAAAGAATAACATAAGAATAATAGGTATATCAGAGGGAGAAGAGAGAGAAAATGGAGTGGAGAAGATACTCAAACAAATAATAGATGAGAACTTCCCAAGCCTGTGGAAAGAACTAAAGCCTCAAATTCAAGAAGCAAACAGATCACCGAGTTTTCTTAACCACAACAAACCTACTCCAAGGCATATCATAATGAAACTGGCACAAACCAAGGGCAAAGAAAAAATTCTCAAGGAAGCCAGGGAAAAGAAGAATACAACATATAAAGGAAGGCCCATTAGATTATCATCAGATTTCTCAGCAGAAACTCTACAAGCTAGAAGAGAGTGGACCCCAATATTTAAAGTCCTGAAAGAGAGGAACTTTCAGCCACGAATACTATACCCATCAAAGCTATCCTTCAAATATGAAGGAGAAATAAAAACATTCACAGATACAGAAAAGATGAGGGAATTTATCATCAGAAAACCCCCACTCCAGGAATTACTAAAGGGGGTTCTCCAATAAGATACAAAGAACAAAAAAACAAACAAAACAAAGCCACAGGTAAAGCTCCAAGAAGAACACAATAAAACCAAATTTAAACTGTGACAACAACAAAAAGAAAGGGGGGGGAGAGGATGGAGATTAACAGTAGCAAAGGACGATGGAGTGCAAAAGTACTCACAAAATAGTGCTCTACAATGAACAGGGTAGGAACCCTTTTCATTACTTAAAGTTAACCATGATTGAAAAAACCACCACAGAAGCATATGAGATAAAAAAGATAGCAACAGAGGAAAGATGTATGGAATACAACCAAATAAAAACAAAAGATAGAAAAACAAAAGAGAAGGATCAAACAAGACACAAAACTAACAGAAAGAAATCTATAAAATGACAATAAGGAACTCACAAGTGTCAGTAATTACACTAAATGTAAATGAATTAAACTCACCAATAAAAAGGCATAGAGTAGCAGAATGGATTAAAAAAGAAAATCTAAATGTATGCTGCCTACAGGAAACTCATCTAAGTAACAAAGATAAAAACAAATTCAAAGTGAAAGGCTGGAAAACAATACTCCAAGCAAATAACATCCAAAAAAAAGCAGGCATAGCAATACTCATATCTGATAAAGCTGACTAAAAGAGAGCAAACATACTCAGAGACAAAATGGCCATTTCATAATGGCTAAGGGGACTGAGAATCAAGAAGACATAAAAATTCTTAATACATATGAACCAAACCAAGATCATCAAAATATATAAGACAGATACTTATTGACCTTAATACAAAAACTGACAAAAATACAATCATACTTGGAGACCTCAATACACCGCTGACGGCTCTAGATCGGTCATCTAAACAGAGAATCAACAAAGATATAGTGGCCTTAAACAAAACACTAGAGCACCTGAATATGATAGACATCTACAGGACATTTCATCCCAAAGTGACTGAGAATACATTTTTCTCCAGTGTACATGGATCATTCTCAAGAATTGACCATATGTTGGGCCACAAAAACAACATCAGCAAATTCAAAAAAATCGAAGTTGTACCAAGCATATTTTCTGATCATAAAGGCTTGAAACTAGAATTCAACTGCAAAAAAGAGGAAAAAAATCCCACAAAAATGTGGAAACTAAACAACATACTTCTAAAAAATAAAGGGATCAAAGAAGAAATAAGTGCAGAGAGCAAAAGATATATACAGACTAATGAAAATGACAATATGACATATCAGAATCTATGGGATGCAGCAAAAGTAGTGATAAGAGCAAAGTTCATATCACTTCAGGCATATAGGAACAAACAAGAGAGAGCCCAAGTGAATCACTTAACTTCACACCTTAAGGAACTAGAAAAAAAAGAACAAAGACAACCCAAAACCAGCCGAAGAAAGGAGATAATAAAAATCAAAGCAGAAATAAATGAAATAGAGAACAGAAAAACTATAGAAAAAATTAATAGAACAAGGAGCTCATTCTTTGAAAAGATCAACAAAATTGACAAACCCTTAGCAAGACTTACCAAGGAAAATAGAGAAAGAACTCATATAAACAAAATCCAAAATGAAAGAGGAGAAATCACCACGGACACCGTAGATATACAAAGAATTATTGTAGAGTACTATGAAAAACTTTATGCCACTAAACTCAACAACCTAGAAGAAATGGATAAATTTCTAGAACAATACAACCTTCCTAGACTGAGTCAAGAAGAAGCAGAAAGCCTAAACAGGCCTATTAGTAGAGAAGAAATAGAAAAAACCATTAAAAACCTCCCCAAAAATAAAAGT